>NC_060262.1:2137464-2442816 GCF_021901455.1 Neodiprion lecontei
GTCGCACGATAAATCGCGAATTATAACATGTAACTCGATTTGCAAATACGAGTTGGATGTCGAAGGATGATGACGTCGGCACGTGTGAGTCTCGTGCGGAGTGATTTTTTCCCTCCGTCTTTCCTTTTCTTTTTCTTCTTCTTCTTCTTTTTTTTTTTTTATTTTTTTCTCTCCCTTCTCCTCCCCTCTCCCGCACGTACGTTTTTCTCCATTTTTCATCGTGTCTGTGAGTCGGCATCTGGTATTCATGCCTTCTTCGCACGGACGTTCACTTGCGATTGTGTGCGGGTCAAGGAGTTCAAGTGAAAGTATTAAATATCAGTGGCCTCTGCATCGCGCGGCTAATATGTAGGTAGGTACATACATACGTACGTACGGTGGATCCGCACACGGCAATATAACGGACGACGTCTGGATATATTATTCAGCCGTGTCGCGTTATTATTACGCGTCATACTCCGTGTGTTGGGAAAAATCGGCGGAGGAGAGAGAAAAATAAAATTATTAATTATGGTAATACAATTTTCGCCGTTTTCCTGCCACCTAAATTAATCTAGTCATTGAAACGTTGAAGGATCTGTTTGAAAAAAAAAAAGAAGAAACAATTATATCACTCATTTTATCGGACGATATTCATTCCGTGTTATTCAACTCGGCAATTTTACTTCCCTTCCAGTTAGTTGTTTCGTTACTTTTGTTCCTTTATTGGAATTTCGTATACGAAATATAGCTATATATAGGTGGTTAAATTTCGCTGTCGAGAATTATTGTCTTATGTAGAAATTTGCCAAAATTGTCTAATAAAAATGTAGGTAAATTATATCTATAACCGTGTAGGTATAATATGTAAAAAAAAATAATATTGTGTGTCGGGTTATGCAACGTTTGAGTACAATTTTTATGTCGAAACGAGTATACCGTACAAATTACTGTACGTAATACATATTATATTGCAATTGCACAAAAGTTGAGATACGCAAACCCTCGCGGTGTTGTGAACAAAACAAGTCAAGGTTATCAACTTTTATTACCTACACCTATACATCTAGATATGAAAAACCTTTGCAACTTTGTACAAATACAAACATATAATAACGTGCATAATATAAATTTGTTTATCTGACGTGTAAATATGTATTTAATTTTTTTCCTTGTTCAGAACCTGTCACTCGTTTAAATTAATATTTATTAATACTTAGAACCTTTTCTTCGCATTCTCTTTCGCATTTTAATCTGTTTTATTTTTAAGGAATAGCTAAGAAAAACAAAATTCTGGCCAAAAATTGTTGTTGCATTCCTCGCATTTATCGCCAAGTTTTCAGAGTTATGAGGTATTCGTTCATCGTTGAAGTTTAACAACCGTGCGGCGAAAAAAAGAAAAAGTAGAATCGAAAAGCGAGTACTCCAAAATTACCGGGGAGCGGAAAATTTATGTTGGCAGATTTCTGCGCGAATTTTCGGGCGTCCGTTTTACGGAATAATGGGGGGGATGAAAAATTCGTAAATCAGCGATACGTGAGGGGGTAGTATGGATGCAAATTACCATTAGTTTCGTGACTAACACGGTTTTGTCAAGCACGAATGGCCGGTTCTTGCGCCACAGTCTCGAGCCGTCATCTGTTGGATATTTGCTGGCGTTTACAGCAACGACACGTTGTAACAAGTGGCAGCAACAAAACCGCCCAGTGACATAATATAACCGCCGGATCGTAGCGAGGAGCTTTTGTATTTATGCAAAATTCATGCATTCGTGCCTAATTTATGCCGCTCGGGATGTTATTCCAACGGTAATTAACCACAGGGTCTGAATCATTTTTTTTTCATCGCTGTTCAGTGACAGGTTTTCGGTAGAAATAAAAAAAAAACGGTGGAATCACGCGCCTGAAAGAAACCTGCGTTTGTCAGTTGCGCGTATTTTTCAAACACCGGGTATATTGAGATCACATGAAATAACGATTAAACGCTGGTGTTCCGTTGATCGGATTTAATATCTATTCTCGATCCATTTACACGCGCGTTAACGGGATTCAAAATATCCAGAGGCGCCGTCTGGTGGCGGAAAATCGAATCAAGGTGACTCGTATTTAATTAAAAACCTCGACTTTCAGCGTATATTTCAGCCTGCATCGATTCAACGCAACGAAACAAACGTCCGACAGCTTGCACGAGTTTCATCGTGTCTTCGTGTCAGCGCAATTCGCGCGAAACGATCAGCTGTTCGCTCGTCGCGACGCCATCTTGCCGGCGCTTCGAATACCGCTTGATTCTAACGTCGATGTTCGGTGATAATTCGAATTCACATCACAGGACTGATTGGTTAGAAAATTCATTTAAAAGGAATAACAAGCCCGATCTTTCGATTTCGCTTCCGATCGGGATTTACGCGTAACGGATCGAGAGGCGATTAATCCGTTTCGAGCGGACAATCCAGTCGTATGCAAATGCCCGCCTGCGGTGCCGAAATTTCTCTTACACAGTGCGGCTGTTGAATCGTCAAATCGGCGTGGGACGTCTCAAAAATAAAAAGTCACTTTCGATTCTTCCCCGCTGGATTTCGTCCTGCGAGTTGTTCGGGTCAACGTCCATTTTTCACTCCGCTCGGTGCATCAGTCTTCCCGTTCCCCTGCCGAAAATGTTCATCCGTCAAATCGTGCAACGTTTCGAAATAATTCGGCGTGTAATTTATCCCACGACTTTTACTTTTTGAATTCGACAAAATGTACAATAAATTAAAAAAGCGCGAATCATCGTACGCGAATTTTCATCCATCGCATCTGACGATTCGCACTTTTGTAATTTGTTACACACCTTGTCGAACTTGAAAAATAAAAACCGTGCAACACGTGCAAATTACACGCCGAATTCTTTCGAAACATTTTATGATTTGACACGTGAACATTTTCACCAACGTCAATTCTTCTCGCGTTCTACGATATTTCGCATTCGATTTTATTCAACTCTCCGAGACTTTTACCCAACGACGTGTAACGGGCGACCGTTAACGAAAGCAGACGATAATTAGACCTTTGATTAAACAATGCTCCGCAACCGTTCTTGTAATCCGCAACTCCGTCGAGCTGATGCGGTTTACGGAGAATAACGTTTCGGAACACTCGGTTGCGTTACAACTCTGCAAGTCTGATGCTCCGTGCTTGAGTCACGATAATGGAGCAACTCTCGAGTTCTTGTATTGTCGCAATTCTCTCCGCAACTCTGCGTTATACGGCTTAGACTCGATCTTGGCAACTCTGAGTGACGGCCAAAAAATACTCGATTTTCGAGTAAAATCGATTAATTTTCCACACGATCGGTTGTTGTTTGAAAAAAGCACTATCATTTTACGCCATTAACCTTTCGATTGTTGTTCAATGTTTGAATAAGCGAAGAATAAACGAACATATTTTACCTAATGGTGAAAATTATTTTCAATCAAACTACAGATTAGCAAAAAAACTTTCCCACAATTAAGATCACGCAGGAAAATTACGAAAGAATCGGTTAATCGATCAATTTTCACCGATTCAATCGAGTCGTGTTCGATTATTTTTGGCCGAATGGCAATCTTTATTGGGAAGAACAATAACAGGGTGGTCACTAAATCTCCATCACGAATTTCCCTGAGCTTTCCAAATTTTCCAGTCAAAAAGAAAAAAATATTACAATTTTCCCCGATCGATTCGCAGCGAATTGAAAAAATATACACATTTCATTGTTACGAATAAGAGTAAGAAGATGCCGATTCGAATTGTCAGATTCTCGTAATATTCCCGTTTCCTCGACGGCTGATCTTTCTCCGGTTCATCTCTTCATCCCCGATACGTACTTCGATTTGAAAATAACGTCGCCAATCGTCGTACAAGGTATTGTCAAAGTGAAAGAAATCCGCTGATTTCGCTAGACGTTCAGAGTAACGGGGGGAAAAGGTCCGATAATTGGAGTTGTAAAATTGCGGCTTGATAGTCGAGTCGAAGCCTTGAGGCTTTGTGGTTGATTCGAGTGGTCACCTTCATTACGGCCAAGACCAAGCGATTATCTGTGAGGTCAAACAGCTCCGGCAGAATTTTAAACTCCCCGGCGAGAGCCCGCTAAAGAAAGATACGGATAGAAAATCGTTTAACGTATCGGTATAAAATTTATAAAATACCGATCACTCGACTAATGTCGGGTGTGTAAAAACTAATGATTCTGCAGCACATATCCCGTATTGTGCAACGGTTGTTAATTCGAATACGAGAGAGTATTTCGACCCGGATGTCTGTTAGGTGAGTTTAATTTGGACTTTTTCACAAATCGTAAAAAAGAAACGCCTGAAATACTGAATTCGAATTCGAAGCGATTTCGAGTATTTAATTATTATTAATACCATCGATGCTTCTTCTTCAGAATCGTCGTGTATATAATTTTTTATAAACTGGTCAAAATTATCGATTCAAAAGTTATTCGATCGACGATGTTTAGAAATTTATTCTCGCCGTTGGCCAGACGGGGGCGGAGTTCAGACTCTGTCCGATACAATAATTATTGCGAAATAAAATGATTGGCATCCGTTGTACGATTTATTATTATACATAAGTGCGCGAGGATTGAGTTTACGATTAATATTAAACAGTCTGATCTCAGCCTCGCTCTCTCCTCGTCGCCTCTAATCGAATTTGCATGACAAAGCTGTATTTTTCATTATCCTTATTTCCAAATTTCATTTCATTATATCTAGATCTCAACCTTCTCCAATTATCATCGCGTATATTATACGTACGGAAATTGCAGAGTTTCCGTGATTCCGTTTCGAGTGACGAATTCGCGAAATCGTTGTTCGGATACTAATAAAAGAGTCTTTGAAAGAGAATGGAAGAAAAAATAAATAAAAAATTAAACGACGGTGAAAACTGTACAAGAAATAATAAAACGCAAACAAGTTTTTGAATCCATTTTGTTTTCCGAGATCGATAGATCGTAAAATTTCTTTTCAAACGAACCAGCGGTTCAACCTCGACACGATTCGTGGGTGAAAATTTGCCCGTCGTAAAAATCGAAAATCAATCTGAACAATTTTGTTTTTTGCAAGAGAAAAAAGAAAAAAAAAAAACATTTCCATTTCCCTGGTCAATTATGTTCAAAAATTAAACTCTCTTTTTCCTGTGCACAAATTTTTGCTCTCTACGCTTATTGATCCGACTAAAATTGATGCGATTATTAAATTCTCGAGGTGTTTGAAAAAAAAAAAAAAACAAAAACACCGTGATTCCGGAAAATCGATACTCGGCAAAATCGGCGCGCAGCGTTCGGGGTTTTTGAGTCGGCGGTAAGAACCTGAACAATTTGCGGTGTCGACCTGGCCGGGAGAAACGTGAAAGTGAGAGTAGCCCTCGTGCATGAATCGCGGTGTGTTTTGCCAGCCGAGCGATTCACCGTGTATAATCGTCTCTGCGTGTCGCATACGTGGGCGAACGAATAATCGTGTGGGTGTTATAACGGCGTACGTAGAAATATCGAAACGAGTTTACCGAGCAGGGAATCACGCTTCAAACACATCGGCGAGTCGTCGATTGCTCGGCAATCGGCTGTGTATTCGTCAATTATAGGACCCCTTATAATCACTTCGCGAAAGTCGATGAAACCGATCTGCAGTTTCTTCGTGTTAGCACCTTTCCCGCTACAGGAATTCGATTTTTGGATCGTACGATCGGGCAAAAGTTTGTCGTGTAGAAAAGATGACCGTTTTACGTTCGGTTGATTTTTCAAGTATTTTTTTTATTTTTTTTTTTTTACTCATGAAAAAACCCGTTGCAGCACTTGAATTATTATTTCATTCCCGATATTTACCCGCAACTCTATATCAACCGGGAATCCGATTCTCCAAAATTAAAATTTCACATTAAATTGTAACAATTTTACGTAATTTAATTTATAATGAAAAAATTGTCAGTTACACTTCTCGAGCATCAACCGGAGACTTAATATTACAAGTGCGACGTAAATTGATGTCGGATTGACGTAAGCGATGGAAAAAAAATTTCATTCACGATACTTGATAAACTTAAAAAAAAATTTATAACAGTGAAACAAACTTTACAGAGGCTTCCATGGTGGAATCTCGCAAATTGATTTTTCAAAAATCACGATAGAAATTCACTGACTTTCACGAAACAAAAATCATCGATTCGTCTCATTTGACATTCGATTTTTCTCCCGCGTCGATTGTTGAACCAGCAAAAAAATTGGAAATTACTGATTTCAAAGAATATTAATTTCGACTTTGACAATTTCAAAAAAAAAAAAAAAAAACCATCACGACGGTTTCTTCCTTGATACGGATACGTTGGTAAACGAGAGTTTCCGAGGTGAAATTTTTTTTTTTTTTTGCGTCCGGATTCGTAAACCGCAGATCGAAAGGCGGCGGATTTATTCGGGCCTGGATGACGTCACAGACCTCCGCAGACGCCTCGTGTGTACCTACCACCTTCACCGACTGTGAATATATGTGCCGGCAGTGAAAGTGAAATGCCGCGTTGCCAAATTACGACCACCCGAAACGAGAACGAAAATTAGAAGCAATCGTTGATTCGCACGCGGTTGCGATTCTCGATGATCGGAACTCGTCGGGTCCGGTCAGCGTTTTCGTCTTATCAAAGTTCTCGGCTCGAACGGATAAGAAGAAACGAAAAAAAGGAGGGGGAAAATAACGAAGATAAGCCGCTGATCGATTTGCAAAAACTTTTAAAATGCCTCTATCGGACCAATTTTTGCACATTTGAAGATCTTGTTTCGCAATTTGTTCGATATTAGGGCGAGAAGTGGAGGATTTGTGTTTTTTTTTTTTTTCTCGACGAGAAAAAAGAGACACGACGATTGCTGTATTTCATGATTACTTGAATTTTATGGAGCGATTTTACGAGAGATTAATCGACAAATAATATTATTTTGACTGTAGGTGATTTCTCACGATTTCCAAGATTTCACATACGATTTATTTATATTACCAAGAGATATCTGCGCTTCGAAATGATTTCTCAATTACTACCTACGATTGCTAACGTAGAATTTTACTTCGATATTACCGATTTCAGTGTGATTATCGAGAATATGGGAAACCGTTATAAATGATACGAAAAAAGAGATGCGATGATTGCTATAATGTTTCATGATTACTTGAATTTTATAGTAATTTTACGAGATTACATGACAGATAATTTTACTCTGATTTTTTACGATTTAAAAATGATTTCTCATTACTACCAACGATTACTAACGTAGAATTTCATTTCAATATTACTGATTTCAGCGCGATTTAGGATACTAGGAAATCGTTTTTGCTTATGCTCAATTGACAGAAACAACCCTCGCGAATAATGGCTTTTCGATTCGAATCATGCAATTTTGCAATAGAAATTTGAAGAAGATAAAAATAAAATAACGAAGAATTACCTTTTTTCATCTCGATTATGATGAAATGAAATGAAATTCTTGGAAATGAACGTCATGATACGACAATTCAATCGTTAACCTCGTAACGGATGCATTATATAACATCTGTCTTACAAAACTGGAACAAAATAAACGAAAGAAAAAAAAAAATATATAAAACTAATGGAACAGGTATATATATTATCGATGATGTTTAATTAATTTATGTGAAACGTGTAATTCGAAACCCCAAGAATTACGATTCACCTCCTTTACAATTAAAAACTTGGGTTACGCGGTGACAAAATGGCGGATTCTTCGTCCAATACGCGCGGATTGAATGTATAAAATAATAATAATAATAATAATAATAATGGATTTTCGTAACCGGCTGACAACGGTG
Source organism: Neodiprion lecontei (assembly GCF_021901455.1). NCBI lineage: Eukaryota > Metazoa > Arthropoda > Insecta > Hymenoptera > Diprionidae > Neodiprion > Neodiprion lecontei. The sequence goes on from NC_060262.1 coordinate 2,145,272, forward strand.
GTAAATTTTCCGCGAGGAAATTCCGCGCGTAAAATTCGGGGCCGGAGATTTGGGGATTAGAAAAATCGTCAGGGATATTCTCGAGAGCGGGAGACGAAGGGTAACTTTTGAGGTGGTTTTGGGGGACGCTAGTCGTCCGGGAGCTGGCTGATCCGAATTATGATTTTAACCCGCTCAGAAGATCCAAGTTTGAGAGGGTCGGATATGTATTACGCCCTGGATGAAGCGAGCAGCGTCGAGGGATATAATATGCGGTATATTCGTTCGCCTTGAGGTAAACTTGACGGGATTTCGTCGTATTAGCGAATTAGAAATATTTCACCCGGGAGGTTGAATTCCGACTCGAAAATCGTCCGTCCGGCGACGGAAGATTGGCCCGGAAAAGCTGGTTGAAGAAAACAAAAAAAAAAAAAACAAAGCGAAAAGAAATTAGCAAAATTTCGTTCAACGTCGACGGTTAAAATTTTTTTGCCGTAAAATTTTTTTAATTCGCAAGTTTCTTCGACGTCGGTTATCGAGCGGAGATTCTTTTCTAACGACGAAATTTCAACGCCGATAACGGATCTCTGCGAATTTTGCGAATTTACCGAGTTAAGGAAATTCCTGTTTGTTAAAGATTTTTCAAGGAAATATTCTCAAAAGGGAAGTGTTAAATTTTATTCAAGTTAACGGGGAAGTTCGGTCTTAGAACGGAGCCGCGTTTCCTTTGTAGAATCAAGACGAGCGTCTCACTTTTCATCCCTTACATACCGAGAAGGAAAAGCTCGGGCTTTTCCTCTTGGAAAATTTATCCAGGTGGTACAAACAGCTCGAAAATAATTTCAGAATTCTCTTCGAAACACCCTTTTCAAATTTTCTTCATAATTTTTCTTTTCCCATTTTTTCCGTGGCTCATTTTTTCGTCGACGGTCTTGCAAAACGGTTGTAATAAACAACATTTTGGTCTGTTCGACATCGGGATGAAAATAATTCATGCAACAAAACGAGGAAGGAGTGGAACGGAGATTGTTGGAAAAAAATCGCGTTATTTATCAGCCTGCAGTGTCGACTCTTCGTTCGAAATCTCGAGCGCACGAATCGCGGCGAGAATATTAGAAACGCGTGCATATAATACGAAAGGCCCGTCACGCACTCGGCTTGTCTATTTTTCTCTTTCCAGGGGTGATGTATGTACGGCTGGTACACGGATCTCCACTTACTTAGGTCCGTTTCCGACTCGATCCCCTGCATCCCACCCCCATCCCCTTTTTTCCCATGACGTCGCGTAGAGAGAAGCGAAAAATTCTCCTACGACTCTCGCATTTTTACCGGAATCATTGTACGAATGGACGAATATTCTCAGATCTTCTTTATTCCTTCCTTTTGTTAGTCCTTGTTTTTACAAATAAAACGTGACAAACATTTGCGGTGAAATATTTTTAAGAGTATTATAATTTGCATCGGATCAACGAAATCAAATTTACACGACGATCGATCGGTGGCGAATATTTTCGTTCCGAATGAAGTGAAATTTCTGATAAACGTATCGTTGTTCTTGTTCGTATTTAACTTCTCACCGTAATTCACAATTAAAACTGCATGATACATTATAACACGAAGGAACGGACGTTTGTTTTTTTTATTTGACGAATGTATTTCAGAGAAATGATTTATTTGGTATCGAGCATCGGCGATGTCAAGGTTTTTGCTAATCTGGGCCAAGATCACATTGTCTCTGTAAATAATCGAAATGACTTTTGTTTTTATTATTCGTTTATCCAATTGCCAACGGATCGGAATTCATTATTCATACAAGCCTGTCAATTCAGCACTGCGTTTTATTTTCATGCAAATATCTTATGCGCGCAGTCGTGAGTGTATAATAAAATAAACTTGATCCTTTTACGATAAATTGCTTGACGATCGCTTTTCATTTTTATTACTCGACCAAGTGACAGGTAAATAAAATTGCGATGAAAAAAAATATATCAATTATTTCCGTGTGATATTGAAAAGGCGAAACCAAAAAATTAAATATCTTATTGAAAAAATTAATCGACCTCGCGACAATTTACGATATTAAATATTCTAAATTACCCAAAAATTTTCGTATTAAAAATATTATCATTTTTATTGGGTAATTCAATTTGTCTCGCTTCGTGTATAAAAATCGAGTCAAAACGGCGACGACCGCGATGTTATTTATCCGAAAGTCGATCGGAGCAAGTAATTTATTTTTTCTCCTCACCACCTTCGTATTTATTTAAATTTTTTTTCTCCACTCTATCTTCGTCATTCGAAGCAGAGAAATAAAAGCTTGCATAACTAATAATCTCGAAGTGTTCTGTATTCTTTTTTCTTCCTTACCATTTTTTTTTTTTTTTTTATTTCTTTGCCAAAGAGTTATCTTCTTGTTCTTTTATCCGGTTGAACGAAACTCTCGAGGCGGTAGTAACGCGAGTTTAAATGGGCTTTGCCTACTCCTCGTAACCTGCAGGTGGTAATTATAACCTCGACACTTTGAGCCTCCGGCATTCTGTCCGCGCTGCAGGGAATTCGGAGGAAATAATTTAATTTCCGGTTCGCTGTTTGATGCAGGATTCGTTTCGACGGTTTCTTTAAAGGATTTCTACCCAACCCTTGCCAACGTAATTTCGTATGCAAGACGGCGGCCGATCAGCGTCTAGATCATGTTTTTGGATTGGGGAAGTTTTTGCATTTTTCGGCACGCTAATTTATTCGTTTGTTTATAATCTGTCGTTGGTATCGCCGAGTTTTTTTTTTTTTTCTGAACCGGAAATTTCATTCGTCAGGTCGGAGGTTTGACTGTCAAGTATCATCGTAGAAATTTCGCGTAATTTTAGATTGGCAACCCTGTTCACTTTTGACAGATTTGCAAATATTGCGTTCGATTAACTTTCATCTTTTTCGAATAATTAGAAGTTGGCGAATTCTTTCCGTTTCACTATTTCTATACGAATTCGCAAGCTTTTTTATCTTCAATACTTGGAGAAAAAAATATCCACGCAATTTGCAAGTCTGTAAATATACGTTAAAAAGAAATTTCACCCCACTTTTTAGCGATAAAAATTTTTCATTTAGCGAATGATTTTTAAAACTTTATGTAAAAAATCTTGACTATCGCAGTAATCCTGAATGTTTGAAATTTCACGCTATTTCTCATCGTTACAAAAACGACACCCCAAATTATTAAACTTCCCCGTGAAGATAGGATTTCCCATGAGGATTCTTGAAAACCCCATAAAAATTCTTGAAACCCCATAAGAATTACGGAAACCCCATAACAAATCGAAGACCCCCGAAGTGACCCGATAGAAATGGTGGCTAACGATTCTAGAAATCCTATACGATGAGCCAAAAACCCCGTGGAATTTTCATCTCTCGAAAGATTCCGATCTCGAAAGATTCCGTGATAATGAAACGAAGAAATTTCTCTCCGACGTTTACAATTTTATCCGAATTTCAAGAAATTTCCTTCCTCTCGAAACTGGATCAAGGAAGAACTGAAACCCGCGTCCCGGATGCGATTAACGAATGCAAAACGCACGGAGTTATCGATACCGAGCGATTCCGCGAAGCGTCGAGAGTCGCGGTCTCTTATTGATGAAGACGGTGAGATGCAGATCGAGCGATCACTTTGCCGGAGGAATTCGCATACGATTACAGCTACCAAGAAGACGGTCAAACCGTGCAAGTAAGGACGGAAACTCGGCGAGCGTTTCAATCCGGACAGAAGTTTACTCACGATCAGGTAGCAAAAGCGGTTAACGTTGGCATAGACGGATTTATGGACCGCACCCGATTCGATCGGCACGAGGATCGGAATTCTTGCAAATGTCAGGAGGATTAGTGTCAGCCAGACATTTACGTCCAGAGGGCTGCGGAATAACGGGAAACGTGCGCGGAAATTTTTCTCCAACGTTTATCCGCGGATCCGTTTGCCTGTCCGCAATTTTTTTATTTTTTATTTATTTATTTTTTTTGTTTTTCAACGCTTCTCACCTTCGTCCCTTTCCACGGAATTCGATCGTACGAACTTGCAGGGAAGTCGTTTGAAAATATCGCTTTGTCAACGTTTTTAGTCGTTCGATACTTTTTGTCGATTAGTTTTGTTCGTTTCTATTTTCCCGCGCTGGTTTATCGATCTCAGCGACATCTCTGTCGGTCCAAGGTTCGCTCATCGCCTTTCGCTCATCGGCACAGTCGACGCCAACTTCAGGTTGAAGATTTCGATTCGCTCCGCGTTCGATAAAGAAGAAACCTGCAGAATTATAATGTGAAAATTCGTAGGACTTGTTATTCCGCGATATCCTAACGGTTTGCAATCTCAATTATCCGCACACATTTTTAGGAGTTCAGTTTGCACGAGGCTATTTTGCAAAATTGCAAGTGTAAAATGTAACTTTTTTTTTTTTGTCCGACTCACGATATAAATTTACTGACATTGTTTTTTTTTTACACCTTCTTTCAAGCTTTCAGGAAATTAAACACTGAATATTACAATACGAAGTACGATGTTTTTTTTAAATCAATTCTACTTCCAATATCATACAGAAGCAATGATTTTGCAACACGGATTTTTAATTCGTCTATATTCATCGATCGAGTAAATAAACAGATAAATTTTGCTACTTTTTTTTTTTATTCCAGTCGAATTTCAATATTAAAATATACTTCGTTAAACGAAGAATTTACTATCGGAACAGCGAAAGCCACTCTGCGCAAGGTAAAATCTCCTAAATTTGTGGTAAAAAATACGGATGCCTTTGTCTTTTTTTTTTTTTTCTTCTTTCCATCACCAAAAACCCCGAGGCGTCCGTATTTTCCTGCAGTTTCGAGTAAAATCGTTTGTGTTTTTCTTCTCGCCGCGGGTGAAATCATAGAACTCGGCGTTAAACGGTGCGTGTGAATAATCCTTAGTTGGATTTAGCGATCTTGGTCGTATTTTTGAAGGTGCAGGCTGCAAGGCTTAGGGTGAAATAAAGGTTGCGTAAAACTTTTCCGTCCTTAATTACATTCCGGGAGTAGCAGCGGGAGCAGAAGCAACCATCCAAGAAGGTTGCGTTGCGTTGAGGGGGACGAAGAGGGATGAATGGAGGAAAAAGGGGGGGGGAAATGGAGGGAAAGGAGGGAAAGGAGGCACCAGCTGACACAAATCCGAGTTACATTGGAGTCCGCCTCGTTTTCGGCGGAAGTAGGTAGGCTGGTAAAAGTGGCTACACCGAGTTCTTACCCGGCGAACGGTCCAACTTTTAGGGGCGCGTCGCGTCCGCCGCGTAAAATAAATTAACCTTGGAAGCGGCCCCAAGCCCTAAGCCCCAAAACCCCTCGACACGCGTCGACTCAGGGACGAAGGGTTTCCCGCTCCCCTTTTCGTCGCTTTTTTTCCCAGATGCTGCGGTATACCTTTCCCGATCGAACAAACAACCTTTAATCAATATACCCCACCTTGCGAGCCTTTGTATTTCCCCCTGTGTCGGATTGGTTTTAATTTTTCTTTTCTTCTCGTCACAATCCCGGTGCGATAAAGTTTGAAGCGCGAATTTTGACTGTCAGGGGAAAATTTTCACCCGGATACTTTTACCTTCGCGGCCGGCGATGAGAAGGTACGATTCTTAACCCCTTTAAGTCAGGGTTAAGCGACGGTAATGGAATTCCTTTTTTATTTTTCTCTTTAGTTTCTCATTTGTTTTTACATTCCGTGCAAAATTCAAAATTGTTTCGCATCTTCGGGTCAAAAAGAAAGAAAAAAGAAAATAATTAATCCTTGACGTGATTAGGTCTTCTTGCGAATTAGTGATTTTTTACAACCGTTATAAATAAACGTATGGAAAAGAATGGTAGTTTTGTGAATGGAATTTGTTAGCGGTGAAATTTGATGATAAACGTATACTAAAAACGCTTGGAATTCATTCGTTGACAAACACAAATCTCGGAATAAACATTAGATTTGTAAAATTCACTGCATAATGGTAGTTTTCACCCTCTTTAGGGGTGCATAAACATAGTATTGGGGGTTACACCTGTTCTCGGCCTAAAATCGTGCCGTCTAAAAATAAATATTCACATAAATCTCATTCACGAATACTGTCTAAAACAATGTTGATAATTCACCACGTTTTCATCCCATTTTTAGGGATTCTTTTTAGTTTTAATAAATTCTTTACATCAGATTCGCATTCAGCGTCGAAAAATAGATAGAAAACGTATAATTGCACTTTCGTGCCAAGAGAAAACAAAAAATTGAAAACCGATTTATGAAATCGAAATATAAAAATAAAGAATAATATGGAACTAATGAAACCAGTTTTTACCCAAGAATTAGAAGAGAAAAGAAAAGAAGAGGTTGAAGAACTGAGTTGCTGCAATTGAGACTCAAACTTTTTTGTTTATCGGTGAATCAATTCGCTTGGTTGTTTCCGCAGTTTTAAAAAAATTTTTTTTACTGCTTTTCTAATTCGTTAAGGCGTTTGGATTTTTTTTTAAATCTTACCCAACGCTAGTAAAGTACAAGAATGGTAAGATTTTGAAACTAATCGCATTGAAAATGTATCGTTTATCAACGAATTTTCGTATTAACTATTGACCGAAACTTTTAACTGTGAACCAAGTGATTTGTTATTTACGTTATCCAATTAACCGGTATTCATAAACGATAAACATTCGATTTAACTGGTAGTAGCTGCAAAACAAAAACTATACACGATCGTATCAAAATAAATACAGTTTTATAAAGAGGGTAGATTATAGATATTTGAAAATTAGCAAGCGCCTTCCTTGTCGCTAAACTTTTGTTTATCAGTGTTAGTCTCATTTCTCCCGCAACGGTTATGACTATTTATCAACGGAGTTTCGAGATCTCTGGTCAAAGTTAAATTCTGAACAATAGTTGTATTCCGTCGAGGGTGGGGGAGGGTAAAGAGAGACAGAGAGAGAGAGAGAGAGAGAGAGAGGGAAAAACGGTACCGTTTTAAGCCAGAGACAAGGGTGCGACAGCCCGCAGAGTGTGTGAAATGGTCGATTCAAGTCGCGATACGAAACGTAGAAAATTCCGCAATGGTCAGACGCGCGATGCGTCTGACCGAAGCGTTGAGCTGATTCACTGAGCGCGGGATTAAAACGGGTGCGAAATATTTTGACCGGTGTAATTTTCGACCCGAGGTCGGTTTTCGGTTCAAATTTCGGGCAATGTAATCTAGACATTTCTTCTGACCTACGTGATTTTAGCAGCGATAAAAGTTTCGTTAATTTTGATTAAAAAAGAAATTGCAACATCGTTAGTTAATGTCGGTGAAAGGTTTGAAGGCCACCGATGGAATCGAATGAGTTGGAAAAATTATTGAATTGTAATTTTGATAATGTCGTTGACTGTAATCGAACGTTTTATCCTCCGAATCGTCGTTGAAGATAAGAGTTGTCCGGATAAAAGTCATTTTTCATTTTTACCGGAGCATCCTCAGAATACGAATTCCGAGGAACGATTCTTTCGCCGTTTTATTTCATTCCATGTAACATTATCATACATCAGAGGATTCCTCAAGAAGGTCATTAAATCCCAAGTCATGATTTTCGTATTATATCGTATATGTTCCTTCGCGAAGGATCCCGAAGGACGAAACTATGTCAAAGTGCTTCGTGCAGCCTCGGCAACTTTTGGCGGTTCCCTAATTTCGTATGACTGTGTGGTTGGAATACGAAATCTGCGCTGCGGCTTGTGGGTTTATTAAAAATTTAAGTACGGTTAAAAATCCGTTCGAAGTTCCGAATATGAAAAGTTCCGGAAGCGCCGAATTCCCAATTATTTGGTGGGCGAAACTTGAAGTGAAGAAATCTAACTTTGGAGGAACAACAAAGTTTCGAATCGCCGGAAAAACCGACGGCTCAAAGTTCCGAAATCCAAGCTTCCGAAAATTCAAGTTTCGATAGAGCTAAATTCCGAAAATTAAAGTATACTCACAGAGCGTAGCTTACTCGATGAGTGGGTGTGAAAAATCAGAAAAACCGTAAATCGGAATGACCAGGATTGAAAGACGTAAAGATATCGAGAATCCGAAACAAAAAAAGCGGTGAAATTTCACCAAGCCGGAAATTCACAGAGCCGAAAATCTTGGATCATTCGAAATTTCGGTGTTTCAGATTTTTTCGTTTCCGCAATTTCGGAACTTTGAGCTTCGGGTTTCGGAGCATGCGAACCTTCGACGTTTCGTCAAAGTTCGACTTCTCGACTCCACGTTTCGCCGGCAAATAATTCCGAATCAGTCGCTTCCGCGAGTTTTGAAATTCGGAATTCGAAGGCCGCTCCGAGCACGAGATCAGCGCGAATTCGAGGATACGCAGGATCGGTTTCAGCTCGACGCCCGCATCATCTTTGGGCGAATCCCTCCCCCCCTTTCACCCTCTTCTCTTCATCCAGGAGCGGGCGTGGAAGCTGGAGGGTCATTTTTTGCTGACTTCAATCGTTAATCACCCGCGCTACTACCTCGGGATGTTTTTGTCACCGTCCCTCGGCAGCCGTGACGTCGTTCTTGGTACGCCTGAGCCCAGGATCCCGCTTTGAAGGGACGACGCTCGGCGTCCCGGCGCCCCTTTGTCGACGACGGGACGTCCGACGCACCTGCAGGTCGACTGCTGATAACAGATTCGTCAAATCCCAGATAAGACGAGGTCGCCCGCAACCCAAACCCGAGTTCAGAAACCAGGCCTCTCAGTTTCGGAAGAGCTTTCGTTTCGCTTGGTATTTTTTTTTTTCTCTTTTTATTTTTGTTTTTGTTTTTTTTTTTTTTTTGTTTGTTTTCCGGGGATTTTTCGGTTTCACCGCGAGTTTCTTTTTTCTCATTAACGCCTCTATTGCAATCTGCAAGGCGCCACTTTCCTTGAAATTGTTTATAGAAATTTGTAAATTTTTAAGAAATGGGTTGATAAACCTTAGATTTTATAATAAGAAATTTATCACGTCTTCCTTCTACGAAGTGTTAGACAAGACTGACGAACTGAGGCGCTGAACGAGAATCACTGGACACGTAAGAGCGTAATGCACCTAAACATCAACAGTTTAGGTCAGAAACAGCGTCCTTGTATACAAGAGAGATTAGTTTTTGTACATACACCATTGTGTGTACATTGAATCAAAATTTTTCAGTCATTTCACGTGTAGACGAAGGGCTTGTGAATTAATGAGAATTCCCTGAATTAATGCAAAATAACTGAATTATTGAGAATTAATGAGAAAATTAACTGAAACATTTGGAATTAACTGAGAAGTAACCGAATTATGGAAAATAAGGTCAAGTTGATTTGAATTAGTTTGGATTCGTGACATAATTACCTGTTTACGGAGAAGAAAAATTTAATTTAAATAAGAAAACGAGTTGAATTAAAAAAAAGAAAATAAGAAATTGAAGTAGCAGGAAACACGAAATAATTAATTGAAATTCACGAATTGAAATGAATTAAGTTGAACTAAAGAAATTCACCTGAATTAAAAGAAATTAAATTGAAGTAACAAAAATTAATTTGAATTGCATGAATTTTTTGAAATTAATTTAATTCAAACAAATTATCGTATAACTCAAATCTCGAGTTATTTACCCCTAGCGTGTAGATACGAAACTTTACGATTTTATTAATTTTTTAGTGTTTTCAGCGTTAGATGCAAGCGGTTTACTAAAGCCTGTCCGAACGAGGGAAGAAACGGAAAGAGAAGAGCAGGTTAAAACAGAAAAAAGAGCGGAAGTAGAAGTTTTATCGAACTTGAATATCCTCCACTACGATCTATGCAACAAATTTATTAACGACGAGTGAAGTTGTACGATACGAATAATCAAGCCGTAGTTACACAAGGTGTAACATATATTAAGTAAATGATCGATCAGAAAATAAATAATATTTTCAGAATCTTTAAACTTTTCATAACAAATCCTCGTATTTTATTGTACAACAGCTGTGCCTATAAGCAACGAAAGATTCAATTTCATTTCCTTGCATATCGTCCATGTTTTATTCTAAGCAAAACAAGCTTCACTTCACTTATTGTTAATTAGAATTTTAATGATTTCACTTAAAATTTAGAACGTGAGGAATTAATTAAAGATTTTTTTACACGTGAAAGTTTGCGTACTGAAATTTCACGTATTTCGTGTGAAAACGTACGATAATAATAATAATAATTATTATTATAATCATTTCTGATCAACGGAGTGCGACATTTAAGCGTCTATAGTGTCGAGGATGACTTAAAAATTCAAAACCATTTCCAGGATGCGGCAGGTCAAATTTTTTGGAGCATATTTCATGTACTCGGATTTATTTTTCGAACATTGTTGGAAAAATTTAACTAAACATAATATCCCAGCAGGTCTATTTTATAATTGTGTTATTTGTTGCATTTCTCTTAGTAAATATGATAATAATTATGGTCATTATAACATTTAAATTGTCATATCAACATTCAATTTGTACTTTGTACTATTTTTTTTTATTTATAGTACATACATTAAAAAATGGTTAAATCGATCGAAAAATTTTAGTACACCTCCTGGGACGATTTTTTTTAACCGTGTACAAATGTCTGTATTACTGATTTATTACGTTATTGCAAGAGTAACAGGAGTGTCAATATGCAATTAATTACACTTTCCACGTATAAGATCCTTCTTCAATTCGATTTAACATGGCGTGATAATTTTTCTTAGCTGAGCCTGACATATTATCACTTGAACGTTATCACTCTCGATAATTTCATCCAAGTAATCTAAATTTGAATCATATCTCGCGCTATTAAACGTTATTTCGACATGCATTTGTTTCAAACAGTCACCATGACATATTTTCATTTAAAAATTATCTACTCTTGATAATTTCATCCAAGTAATATAAATTTGAATCACATCTCGCGCTATTAAACGTTAGTGCGATATGCGTTTGTTTCAAACAACGATCACGTGACCGCGCCGCCATATTGATAAAGTTCGTACATCCGACTCACCCCGGTCACGTCGATGCTTCGCGTCCTGATAATTTGTCGTAATTGTCTTTGTTACAAGATGAATTGCCTCCCAATTCTTCGCAGAAAAGGTAAGCATCTTTAAGGCTTGCTTGTAGACCACGTCGAAATCGTAGGGAGCAAAGAAAACGCAGTCAACTTCAGACGAATACTTTTTTCAGCACGCGACGAGGCAGCAGCGAAGGCCGTTGTCGATCTGCAACAAAGAAATTATCTCAGAGTCTCGGTTAACCCTTTGCCCAGCAACCACGCGTGAGCTGACTCGTGCTACGTCATCGATCGGGATAAACATGTGGAACAAAAGTGAGTGCCGACGTATTTACACTTGATACCGACCTTGTTGTTGATTACGTGCCCGTGCGATCGGACAGTTTATGTAGAATCGAATTCAGTTGCCGAGTTCGTACGGCAGGACAAACGACGCTCTGTTGTCTCGCCATTTTGAAATCGCGTTCGTGCCTGTCGGTCGCGTCGCGAGTATTCGTCCGACAAAATCGTCTTTTTTAACGCGTTGCTCGACGATTCCGCTCGGAAAAAGTGCGTGGAAAGTAAGAAGCAGTCTCTGCTGTACGAGTGGACGGAGTGAAGTCTGATCAGGGTGTTGCGCCATCGTGAAAATTCTCGTGTAATTTTACGTCGTGTCCGGAGTCTTGCAAATCTGCGTCTAGGTTCATGAAAATTTGATCGAATCTCGAAAGTTGTCGTTAAAACTCTGGACCAGTGAATAAATTGTAAATTTGATGTGGAAAGCCAGGTATTCTCATCGAATTACGTTCGTACGACGGAACAAGCGACGCTCGAAACAAACGACGCTCTGTTGTCTCGCCATTTTGAAATCGCGTTCGTGCCTGTCGGTCGCGTCGCGAGTCTTCGTCCGACAAAATCGTCTTTTTTAACGCGTTGCTCGTCGATTCCGCTCGGAAAAAGTGCGTGGAAAGTAAAAAGCAATCTCTGCTGTACGAGTGGACGGAGTGAAGTCTGATCAGGGTGTTGCGCCATCGTGAAAATTCTCGTGTAATTTTACGTCGTGTCCGGAGTCTTGCAAATCTGCGTCTAGGTTCATGAAAATTTGATCGAATCTCGAAAGTTGTCGTTAAAACTCTGGACCAGTGAATAAATTGTAAATTTGATGTGGAAAGCCAGGTATTCTCATCGAATTACGTTCGTACGACGGAACAAGCGACGCTCGAAACAAACGACGCTCTGTTGTCTCGCCATTTTGAAATCGCGTTCGTGCCAGTCGGTCCCGTCGCGAGTCTTCGTCCGACAAAATCGTCTTTTTTAACGCGTTGCTCGTCGATTCCGCTCGGAAAAAGTGCGTGGAAAGTAAAAAGCAATCTCTGCTGTACGAGTGGACGGAGTGAAGTCTGATCAGGGTGTTGCGCCATCGTGAAAATTCTCGTGTAATTTTACGTCGTGTCCGGAGTCTTGCAAATCTGCGTCTAGGTTCATGAAAATTTGATCGAATCTCGAAAGTTGTCGTTAAAACTCTGGACCAGTGAATAAATTGTAAATTTGATGTGGAAAGCCAGGTATTCTCATCGAATTACGTTCGTACGACGGAACAAGCGACGCTCGAAACAAACGACGCTCTGTTGTCTCGCCATTTTGAAATCGCGTTCGTGCCAGTCGGTCCCGTCGCGAGTCTTCGTCCGACAAAATCGTCTTTTTTAACGCGTTGCTCGTCGATTCCGCTCGGAAAAAGTGCGTGGAAAGTAAAAAGCAATCTCTGCTGTACGAGTGGACGGAGTGAAGTCTGATCAGGGTGTTGCGCCATCGTGAAAATTCTCGTGTAATTTTACGTCGTGTCCGGAGTCTTGCAAATCTGCGTCTAGGTTCATGAAAATTTAATCGAATCTCGAAAGTTGTCGTTAAAACTCTGGACCAGTGAATAAATTGTAAATTTGATGTGGAAAGCCAGGTATTCTCATCGAATTACGTTCCTACGACGGAACAAGCGACGCTCGAAACAAACGACGCTCTGTTGTCTCGCCATTTTGAAATCGCGTTCGTGCCAGTCGGTCCCGTCGCGAGTCTTCGTCCGACAAAATCGTCTTTTTTAATGCGTTGCTCGTCGATTCCGCTCGGAAACAGTGCGTGGAAAGTAAAAAGCAATCTCTGCTCTGCGAGTGGACGGAGTGAAATCTGATCAAGATGTTGTGTTGTCGTGGAATCGGGAGTTGGAGCTTGTTTTCAGGTATTTGGTATTTTAGTATTCAGTGTTTATCAATGCTCGTTACAATGTTCGACAACTGGCTTTCATCAGTGTCAAACTAGTTGATCAAATTACGTACAAAGACGAAAAAATCTGAAAAAGTAGAAAGCTAAAAATACTACACTACAAATGGGAAACGAAACAAAACGATCAAAAACTTTAATCTAATCGAAAGTACGAGAAACAGAAAAACAATAAACGCGAGTGTAGCGATACCGAAATAAAAGTGCAAAGCAGTAAAGTAAAGTATATATAATAGATATAAAAGTTGGGTTACGTAAAATAAAATTACAAATAAATATAAAAATAAAAATAACTATGCAAATTGAAATTTGGCTATGGATTTTTTGGTGAAGCGAAAAAACAGTCGTGTTATTTGAAATAGTAAGCTAAAGTGATTCTGCGATCATTAACGACGTCGTCGCGAGCCGTAGAAACTACTCGTCCGATTCGGTCGTGAAAAGGACGCCGCGCCGTGGAAAAAAATCGGCACGCTGCTGCGCCGCCATTTTGTTATCGCGCTCGTCTCGAGAAAATTTCTACAACTAAGAATTTTTACAGAAATTGGAACATTTCGTATAATTTCTTTAAAAAATTCTAAATATGTATAGTTTTTCGTAAAGAATTATTAATTTTCTTTAAAAATTAACGTTGTTGTATCTTATACATTTTTTAATGAAAACATAGTTTTCATGATAAACCAGGCATATTTACAATTTTTTTCGAAAACAATTTTCTTGTACGAATTTCTACAAAATGTCAAAATTTCTCTAAAAATTCGTAGAAAAATCGTAGAAATCATTTCATCGTCTTTGATTAAATCCGTTGCTCGTCGTTGTATTTCGTTGAAAGAAAGTGCGTGAAAAGTGGAAGAAAGTGAGGTGGCTCCGTGGTTCAGTGTTTCATTTAGTGACATGTGCGGGAGTGAATTCGAGTCAAATTCGGGATTCACACGAAAATTCGGTTACCCGCTTGCTGTGTATATTATGTATATATATATATGTATATAGCATATATTTTAACCGTGAAAAGTGGTGTTTAAAATAGTGAAAAAAATCGGTCAGTCGCGTTAAGCGGTTAAAGTTTGTGTCCAGTTTCGTCGGGTACAGGTGTTTGCTGCAACTAACTACATTACCGACTGTTTATCGTTCTTTGGCCGTCGACGATATATATGTATATATATATATATTCTGCCGTACGCAAGCTGATAACACGACAGCCGATCAGACTGCAAGGTGAGTTGTTGCTGCACGCTGTATCCGCTTATGCTTATTATCATTATTTCATGTGACACTATTTTTCTGACAAAGAAGAACTTTATGTCGCGTGAAGTGGCGATACCGTTGCAATTGTTATTTATACCTATGCGACGTACGTACGTGGAATATTGTTTTACTTGCGTATAACAATGCACTGAAAAGAAAAAAGTCGTTGAATCGACCAAGTGAATATTTATTTGTCTCGGTTCGAGATCTGTTAGTCTAACAAAATGCTTAGTTGGATTGTTTGAATCGAGTAAACATTATTTTTAGATCAATAGATCTTAGATCGGCACAAGTAAATATTCATTTAGATGATTCAACGAGTTTTTTTTTCTCCGAATGTATTCGCGCGGTCTTTTTACTCGGGATTTAAAATATGTATGAAGTTTTTCTGTTTCATTTCGTCACGGATTTTTATGTCGTGCAATTATTTCACTACCGCATTGATGACGAGATTTCAGCAATGATGAATTATATACGAGTGGAATGAAAAGGATTTACTAATTAAAATCACGTAGGGTATAATTAAAGAAAAAGAGTTGAGCATTTTTTATGCTCTTCTTTGAAAATCAATACAAGTTTTTATTTTATTATTTTCTCAGCAAATCTACGCGATGGAATTCATTAAACATTTTTTTTTTATAGATTCGTACGAAATGCTTACGGAAATTATTGTTCAGTTTTGTGGGGGGAAACCATCGCAGGCTTGTGTAATCAAAGAATAAATCAATTATCGCATGCTTACATCAGCTATTGTTGCAATAACGATGATTATAGTAATAATAACCACAGATCATCAGGTCGTTTTTTTATATTAGCACAACATATTACCATAATTATATGGATCACAGCGTTATGTTTTACAGTGAGGGTTGCAACAATTTTAATAATTGAAGAGTTGAAACGAATATTCATGAATTCGTATTTCAATCTCACCACTAAATCCATGTACTTAAATCGTACAGAGTAATTGTTTTCTCTTCGGTTGAAATTTTCAGAAATTTCCACATTTCTTTGGGTTTTCTTTCGTTTTTCTCTTCGTATCAGACTTTCAAACTTTTCTTCACAATCGGGTTCTCGAAGCTTAAAATTATCGGAGAAACGTTGTTTGGTTTTCAAATCTGCCAAAAAATAAAAGAAAGAAAGAAAGTCGTATCGAAAATTTCATAATCCAAAGATCGTACAAAAATTTTAGTGCTTGACTATTTTCATTTTTTACCAGAATCGAAAAATATAGTTCTAGGTGGAAAATGAAAATTAGTTTTCTAGCCGATACCGGAAAGTCTAGTATCCGTTACTGTTCTTTCTCATTACGATCGCTGTTGCTAGATTTTCTCGTAACTGTTGGAAAAATTTAACGCTCGTGCAAGAATAAATTGACGTCAAAGCCTCGTTTAGCTAAAAAAGCAGAGTAAACCTCAGAAACTTATTTTGCGTGGCAATAACCAAAAAAGGATCTACGATAGCGCAAAATGGTTAGGCGTAGCTCGTTTTTCGCAATTCCAACGATATTCGAACAGTTTTTTCAACGATACCTGTTTTGCCAAATTTTTCTCAATGCGGGGTTTCGGGGTGAATCAGTAATCGCGTCCCTCGCGCCCACTTTTTACGTCCCTGAACCTCGGTGGCGGCGCGGCGCACAACATCCCCTTGGATCGATGCGCGGAAGGGACGTCGCGACGCCACCGGCGTCGTTGGTGGGAGCCGAGTCGGCGCCACGGCCAAATTACGCTCGGCGTTCTCTGCAGTCAGACCTCGCGTTCACTCAGTCCAGGACAGCAGCCACGAGCCCTCGTCCTTCCGCTCCGCCTCCGGTTTTATTCCTGCCGATTAAAACGCACCGCAGACGGACGGACGGCTTCTTACGGCGGAATTCTTCGGTTTCGAAAGACTAGCTTCGACGTCGCTGATCGACGACGTTGGACGTCGACGTCAACGACCACGACGACCGCGACGACGACGACTTCTCGAGGTCAGTTATTGCCCGTCTACCTTTTGTTATTACTTCTCTGCTCACCTTTCACTCTCCTGGAAAGAGCTCCCGGCTCGACCCTGTATTTTCTGGCTCGATACAACCCCGCAACCTGGTTAGGGTCAGGTTAGACTCCAACATCGATTTCAACGGCTCCTGCTCCGTGCCCTGCACCTCGCTCAGGTGTTTTCTTCTCCGTACCGTCGGACTCTTCCCGCTTCTTCCGTACACCTTGGCAAGACCGACCGAACACCCTTATTCGTCAGGCTTCCATACTTCAGGATCATATCGTACCGATTCCAAAGTTTCGGGTCTTGAATAGCTAGAGCTTTTGAAAATACTCACTTCAAACACTGCCAAAGTCTACTTCGGGTACTCCCAGGGTACCTTTATCAGAACGATTGCGTCGTCACGAATATACGCACATTTCGCAGTAATTACTCGTCGTTCCAGCAGAGTTGGAAAAACTCTTGGTTTATGTTCTTAACGTTCTTCAAACACGAGTAGGTTCCACGTCTTGATTGGTCTCAATTTACGGAAGGTTCTGCTTTCGTTGTTTTGTTTTTTTTTTTTTCTGTCACTACGGTTGAACCTAGACTTCCGATACACAAACGGTTGTACCGTTCTTGGTATTTGTCTTACGACTTCACCGAAGTTCGTTACTCTCGTAGGCACTCGTGGGTCAGTTGTTAACTTTTATGTTCAACCGGTAACTAAAGTTTCCGATCGGTGTCAGTTTACGGAGAATGCGGCTGTTGAACCGAGACTTTTGACCCAAATGGTGCAGTTCCTGACCTCGTTAGACCGCGAATCAATCTCTCTGGGCTTTTCATTCTATTTTCATGTTTCGCATCGTTTATTCACGCTGTTTGAACATTGGTTAGATATCATTTGGTGTAAATTTATACGGAGAGTTTTACCGGTTTGAGAGAATTGAGATGACGGTTATGTACCAAGTGACACGGTTACTGACCTCATTAGACGTTCGGATCAATCTTTGATAGTTCTTCTCTGCACCCCGATGTCGCGTATCGGCTGCTCATCTCAATTATCAACATTGTTGGTATGAATTTTACGGAAAAGGATAGTATTGGAGGGGTTGAAACGCGGCTTTTGACCCAAACGACACCGTCCCGATGTTATTTATCCTTTTGTCGACGCATTTTGTTACTCCAAATCAGTCGTTGACACTGTTAAATCGTGAGTCGAACATCGTTCGATGAAAATTTATGGAGAATAGTTGCTTTTTTTCTATTTAAACCGAAGTTTTTGATACGAATGATATCGTTCCCGTTAAATTTCAAGCACTCGAGACACCGTTCGGTGATATATCGTGTGATGATTCATTTGCATTAAAATGTTTTCCTCTTCATTACCTTCGACACCCGATTTTCAATAACGATAAAATATTAGAAGAAATAAACAAAGAAACAACGATGGACAAAATAGAACAAGGTTGAAGTAAGTGAGGTGAACGTCACGAAACATCAGGAAGATATTTATTATTTTAACATTTTAGAATTTTAAACTTTTGAGGAGTCCGATTTTTAAAAATATCGATATGCTTGATTCAGAATGATTTATTAAATTTCTTTTCGGACAATTCTAATGCTGCGAAGTAAACTTTTCGAACATTGGCATCATTACAGTAATGTTACTAACATCAACCACATAAAATGGTGAGTTTGCTTAAGGATGTACATGCGTACAGTCTCAAACAAAAGTGAGTCTTGTCGACAATATTGAATACTTTATGATAACATAAAGATCGGGAAAAAATTAAACACAATAAGGACGATGCGAAAATTTAATTTGAATAATAATAATAATGCCCAAAAATGATCCAAAAATTGTTTAAGCAGAACATTGCTTGGCAAATTTTCAAGGAACGTTTTTTGTTTCGTGTGAAATGAATTCGTTGATTTTTCTGAATACACATGAATTTTCATAAAATTGTTTCATTGTTTTGAAATTTCCGTTGATGAAAGACTTCAAATTTTGAAAAATGGAGGAAAGATCGTGATGTTCGGATAGATTGTTGTAAAAACGTTTTACATTACAATCAAGAAGTTTCTGGGGCATTGAACGAATTGTTTCGTAAATACAGCCTTGATAAATTTTCAGAAATTTCAAAATACTGAGAAAATTTTTCAAAAACTCACGTGTATTAAAAAAAATCAACGGATCCATTTAACATGACAAAAAAAAAAAAAAAAAAAAAAAAACATTTCTCGAAAACTAGTTAAACAATGTTTATTTTAAACAATTTACTCATCAATTTTGGCCATTATTATTATTATTATTATTATTATTATTGAAATTTAATCTTCTTATCGTCTTTATTGTGGTCGATTTTTTTTTTTATCCGATTTTTATCTCATCACAAAGTATTAAATATCGTCGACCGGGCTCATTTTCGGTTGAGAATGTATAAAACAGTAGATCCTCAACCTTGAGGAAAATTTTTCCGACCGTCTGACCTTCGGGAAAAAGGAGTAAAATGAAGATGGGGTGGTTTCGATTTTTGCGAAGACGAAGTGGATGTCGCGAAGCGAATTCGGTTGACGGTATAAAGTCCTCAGGCAGGGATGACGGAGGAGAAGAAGAAGCCATCAAACGCTGCTTAGAGGAGGAGGCATGCCATGAGCGCGAGCTTTTCTGCATGATCCTAATTAATTGACCCGACCTGACGCGAGAGCTTATCTCTCTTTCTCTTTGTTTCTCTCTCTCTCACTCTCTTTGTTCGCGGTGAGACCGCGAGTAACTTCCTCGTGCTTGGACGAGCAGCGAAGGCATCGTCGTAGGTATTATTTCCTTTTCATCATCCTAGTCTGTGGTTGGCGGAAATATTTTTTCGCTTCAGTTTTTTTTTTTATTTTCCTCGTGCTTTTTCAACGATTCGGTATAGTTGAGATAGAAATAAGATTCGTTTTTTATCAACGACTTTTCGAACGAAGATTTCACTTAGCCTGGATCCTTCTCCGAGGGATCTTTCTTAATTGAAAATGAAATTTCTTCGTCCAGCATCTCGACTCGTTACCAACGACACGTGTCAAACGAATTTTCGAGCTTCAGAGGAGCGAAATTCGAATCTTGTAAGCTCGAAGGATGAATTTAATTTACTGAATCTTTTAACCGGGAAAAAAACGTTTAATTGACGTAAAATGTATAATTATTGTCGATAGGTTCTCAGATCGAGGGTGTAAGGGTATTGAGTTTTATTCTCGTTGGGTAACGATGTCGAATTTCGAAATGCAAGTTCCGTGTAACTGATAACTGATAACATTGCATCGTTCGAAAGAAAAGGAAGAGGGAGAAAAAATATACTCAACTGTAAAATATGACTAGGATGAAAAAGTATGGAAAATATGATGAAAGATAGATTGTGTCACGAGATTCAATTTTGATTGTTAATTGGCCGGATTCGTTGAATTTCGAGATTAGGGCTTGATTCCAAATTTTTTAATCGCTTGCTGGGCGATTCTTTTCCGATAATCTTCTTATAAAATTTAAAAATATAAAATTTAAAAATTTAAAATTATAAAATTCTTTTACCGATAATCTGGAAAGCGATTATTTTCATTTTCATTTGAATTTTTTTCATAAATAATCGATCACAGAATTCGTTTCTATACTGAAAATTACCAGGTGTTAAATCATAAAACGATGAGACTGAAATTTACTTGTAATTTTATTAAACGATTTATTTTGTGAACTCGATAAAATATATGTAAAACAAAAAAAAAAAAAAAAAAAAATAATCTTACGATTCGTACTTTTGTGACTGATTATGTGATTTTTTTTTTAATGTATTTGATCGAACACACAAAACAAAATCACGCAATAAAATTCCTAGTAAATTTCAGTCACAACGTTTCACAATTCAACGCATCATAAATTTTTAGTAGGCTTCGCAGGAAAAAATAGAAAAAAAAAAATGACAATAATAATAAGAATAATAAAAATGAAAGAACCGATAAATTAAAAACAAAGAAAAGACTGACGAACATTTTGCGCACGCGCGCGTATATTGTTTGTGTGTTTTGGCGGAGAATTTATCGGACCGGCGAGTCGAGGCGCATCTAGCGCAGAGTGGGTACGGTTGACTAAAGAGTTAGCAAACCGGAAGCAGCGGTCGGTAGATCCCGAATGCGGCGAGGTTAGCGTGGTCTGTAAACCCGAGAGGACGAAGCGGGAAACTTGTAGTTTGGGGATTTTCCTCGATTTTCCTCGATTTTCCTCGATTTTCCGCGCCACCATTTATCGTATACCGATACGCATATATATATTGTTGAATTCTACGAGTCAGATATACGAAGGGCTGAAAGTCTTACCCTTTCGGAGTTTTGGACGAGCCGATGTACAGGAAATTATAATATTGTTACGAACTTGGCGTTGAGAAATAAACTCGGGTTCCTTGAGGGGCTAAGATTAAGTGGGCGAAATGGGCGGATATTAAAGGATGGGGAAGGATGATTTTATTAACGACACGTGCCTACAAGGATGGTTGTTGTATGCACTGTGAAAAATTTCATTCGTTACAGTAACTAGAAAAATTGAGTAAAACGGGTATCGTTGAACAAAAACTGTTTGAACATTGTTGGAGTTACGAAAAACGAGGTACGCCTAACCGTCGATCCTTTTTTGGTTATTGCAGCGCAAAATCAGGTTCTGAGGTTTACTCTACTTTTTTAGTTAAACAAGGCTTTAACGTCAATTTATTCTTGCACGAGCGTTGAATTTTCGCAAGAGTTGCGAGAAAATATAGCAACAGCGATCGTAATGAGAAAGAACAGTAACGGATACTAGACTTTCCGGTAACGGCTAGAAAACTAATTATCATTTTCTACCTAGAACTATATTTTTCGATTGTGGTTAAAAATGAAAATAGTCAACTTATGATACACCGATTTATAAAAAAAATATAGTAAATAACTCGAAAACAAAAATATCTCGAAAACTATACGAGTTGGGAAGCTGGTTTTGGTTTCATTTTACTATTTCATCTCATCCGTGTTCGAACCTGTTACAAATAATGTCACGTGGTAGTTACGACATTTTTTAAATAACATACGATTATCTACAAAATGGAACGAAAAATAGCTTTTCAACATTTATGGATTTTGTGATATTTCGTTAGAGTGAAAAATTCAAACCGGACGAGAGTCAACTTTTAGAATTTTCCTACCGAGTTTCGGTTTCTCGAAGCTTCGTTTGAGGCTAAGAACTCACTTTTCTAAGGTTACGTGTAAGAAGAAAAGAAAGCAAAAAGAAAGTAAAGAAAAGACGACCCTAACGTAGACTTAAAAAACTAAAATATGGAAAACAGGAAGTACGCTTTGTTGCTTCAAAAATCATACACCTTACGTAGTAGAAGATCGAATCAAAGGAATGAAAATGATTTGAATAAAAATAAAAAAAAAAAAAAAACGCGCACTCACACATTAATCCGGGCCATATACGTTGAATTTTTTTTTTATCCATCCACGCTAAACGGAGATAAGAGTGTACGCGGCACATGGCCGAGATTAAATCTGTTTTGTTTAATCCTCCACCAAGAGCTAAACCGGTAGGTATTACACGCGTACCCAACTTGGCGGGCGTAACAGAAATATTCAAAGCTTTCCCGGCATAACCTGCGGAGGAAAAGTTCCTCCAACTCTCTCGATCCACGTGTCTCTGCAGGCAGATACCCTACGCACCTACATACCTACACACCTACTCACCTACAGATCGCTCTCTCAAACACTCGTCGACATCCGATGCTTCTCGCTGATACAAGGCAGGGCCGAACCTCCCCTTGTGTGATACTGAACTAACCGACGCGACGCTGATATCAGCCAACCTTGCAGGATAAATTTTCCCGGCAATAACCAACGCTCGTTAAACGGTAGGGCTAATTATCCATATTTCCTTACTCGGTGTAACGGTTGGCTTGGGAATCGCGTCTTACAATCATTCCTCGATCGTCGGACGGTTCGAATCTTTGAACCGATACGACGACGTGTCTTTTTACCGGATGTGGGAAAACGGTTGCAGAATTTATTCACCAGCTTCGGCTTTCGGTTTGCCAATTCCTTGAGGTCCTTTCTTTGGAGTCTGGATTGGAGCGATTGAACGGAATCTTGTTTCTTTTTTTTTTTCTTCTTCTAATCCTTCCGAGTCGTAGTGGTAAAAGTATTCTTACCACCTATTTTATGATCCATTTTTTTTTTTTTTTTTTTTTTGTTGGTTACTCAGAGGATCTTGAAAATATATTTATTTGAGGTTTTTTGCGATTTCTGACAGTATGCTTAATAGGTTTTCAGTACTCGAGAGTAATCGTTGCGATGTAATGTATGTTGTTATTGTTCGTGGAATCAAATAGGATTGATAAAAAAATTTGGTCGAGGATGCGTATGTCGAGTAATCCTTAAGAGTCTGGCGCGAAGTTTGACGCGCGTAGTAGGTATACCTATAATACGTGTAGCAAACCTATGAGGATATTTTATCTCCGCGTACGTATACGTATACGTGTGATACAACGTGATGTAAGGCCGAGGTAATGCCAGCCAGAATCAATACTCAGGTGTGTGCCGTGCCAGCGGTTTGACGTGAAATTGCGAGTCTCGATTTCGGTCTCTCCTTTGAATACCTGATAGCCGAATGAGAATGACACCGTCGGAAAGGTCGAGCGTTGAAGGAGATGACGGAAGAAAGAAGGAAAGAAAATGTTACAGACGAAAAAAAAGGTCACGATGTAAGGGGAGAAAAAAGAAAGAAAGAAAGAAGAAGAAAAAGAAGTAGAAATCGTCTCTGACAGAGAAGTCACATCCGGGGGAAATAGGAAAAGACGGGAAAAATTATGTCCCGTCATACTTTTGCGAGCCTCGCGTGCCGTCAGATTACGTCGCTCGAAGTTTCACTTTCGTTGCGAGCGTTGCGTTTTCTTTTTTTTTCTTTTTTTTTTTTTCTTTTTTTCTCATCAGCCGACAGGGACCACTCTCGGAATATCCTTTTTGCATTTAAATTTTTCACGCGAGTATTCTCGCCGGCTACGTTCTTCGGGATGAGGAGAGAGAGAGAGAGAGAGAGAGAGAGAGAGAGAAAAGAGGAAGAAAACACGAACGAAGATACGGAAAAGCTCGATTGAATTAGGCGGGGGTGAAAAAAATTTTTTAAAAAGAAGAAGCTTTTCCCCCAACCCTGTCCTCCACTTTTTGGCGGATCGATATTGCACGCTTTTTCGACTATACCGTTCGTTGACGCGACGCGTTCACCCGGCCGCGAATCGTCTCGTTTTTTTTCTTTTCACGCGAGGGAAGAAGGGGATGAAAATAAAGCAGGGACACGGAGATACGTAAGGAGACCCGTCGCTGGCTCAACCCTGTTGACCGATAATCATACCCGACCTTGTCAAACCCACTTGACCGTTCTCGTTGCAGGATCGAAAAGAGGAGAGAGAGAGAGAGAGAAAAATGGAGGGGGAGAAATCGATGAGAGATATTTTAGACTCGAGCGGTCACGAAAATTGCCGACTAATCCAGTTTAGTGTGGGAGATTAATTTTTTAGTATGGAAAATTTTGTGAAATTTTGTCACTTCCGAAGACTACGGTATAAGGAAAATACAATCGCATACAAAAGTAATTTTTTTTTAAAGAAACAAATTTTGAGCAATCAGAAATTCGGTAGTTTCAATATGTAAACTGGGGAGGATACGATTGTTTATTTAGAAAAAGTAATGGCGATTCATTGAAATTGGAGAAAACAATCGAAAGTCGAATAAGATTTTTACCACGAAATATTAGATTTTGAAAGCTTGTACGATTTGAGGTGAAAATTTCTGTCCGAATGTTTTTCTCCAAACTTTTCTTAAAGTTTAACGTTTTCGAAAAATTCCTTGTTTCTCTTTTTTTTTTTTTTCTTCTTTTCTGTGAGTAGGGTTGATCATGTTCTCGGTTAAAAAGTTGATTGTTGAAAAATTTCTTCGACTCAAACCTTAGATTGTAAAGAAATAACGAAGAATATCGAGAGAGTTAATTCTCCGTACAATTTTGTAGGGTTGAAAATTGAAGATTCTCTAAATTTTGGGTATGAAAAATTAAAGATCAACGAATCTTTTCCATTATACAGTTGGAACGTATTCATTGTATGTTGAAATTTTTTCAAACTATCAATTTCATCGCGATCAGCTTTAATTTTACGGTTGAAAAATTGATTCCACGACTAAGTGAAGAGAAGTAAAAAGGAGTGAGCAAAAAAACAAAAAAAAAAAAAGAAAAAGCACCCACTTCAATCAGCGTAACAAAAAAGCTCATTTCTTTTCGAGCCAAACACGTAGACCGAGTTCCGAGGGGAGAATTATGGGCGAAAAAATTTCACTCTTATCTGCTATTAGGATCGGGTCTGGTGATCCTTGTAAAATACAGACTTTTGAATAGATCCGCAACGACTTATGACCGACGCCATTATACTTTATACCTCCGGGCCCTCGGTATTTCATGATTCTTAAGCCCTCTCCCTCTCTCACGACGTTCCTTGCCTTCCTCGCCGTCGCGTTCCCAGGAAAATATTATCCTTCATCGTACAGGTATATAAAATAACGTATACATACGCACGTGTAATTTGGAGCGTTTAATTTCTTAGCTGATTTTTATTTTTCTTTTAAGAAGAATTTGTGACAAATATTTGAAAAAAAAAAGAAAAGAAAATCGTCGTAATACCTGGAGAAAATGGGAAAATATTTAGAGGTCGATATCAATTATTGTTGTAACATTTTTTGTTTATTTTCATGTTTACACCTTACGGACTTTTACTTATTTTATTTTTTTTTTTTTTTTTAATAAAAAAAAATCATAATTTTGCTTTCAACTAGCCTTGCTTTTCGTAACACCGTTTTGAAAATTTTCGAGGGTGTCCAGAGAAGTTCCACGTTTGAGATAAAAAAAAAAAAAAAATGGAACTTTGAGCCAAATTCGCGAGTATCTTGAGGATGCGATCGGCTCGACGTTCAGAAACGGATGTTCCTGACTGGCGTCTCGGCGTTAAAACGACGTCCGTATTCTGCTGCGTTAGGCCGACGTGGCGGCCTCGTTTCTCCAAAAGCCGGATTATCGCGCGTCGAACAAAGTCGCGAAATATTGTACCCGACATCGCTGGGCTGGGCGCGTAAAGAGTTGAAAAAGACGTTGAAGGAAAGTGGGAAAAGGAAAAAGAAGAAGTAAATTGACGAACGAGGGACGAAAGGGGGATTAGAAATTTGGCATTTAAGTGGGTTTTTGGAAATTTGAATGTCTGAAATCTTGGAGTAGGAAGTTCGAAGTGATTTGTGGAAGAATTGACAGGATTTGGAAACGGAATTATTGATCTGACGTTGGAAAATCTGAGAATTTTATAGACAGTGATTTTTGAAATTTATTTACTTATTAAACCAAAAAAGATTTATATAATAATAAAATTAACGATCTATCAAGTCATCACAGAAACTTTATAACCGTAATGATAAAAAATCCCGGAATTGCGATTAAATTGAATATATACTTCAAGATAAGTCAACGTCCTCACGATTATGCTTATCACATTGTAGTTTGTTGAGATAATAATATAACAATTTAACAACGGCCGATTGTTTAACTTAATTTTCATTCAACTTTTATTATTCACGGTTTCCAGTTCGATTGGAAGTCTGTTGTAATCACATATCGCTCTTATATTATCGTAAGGATTGTAGATTCAGGAATTGTTTGACGGAGAATCACGGAAAAGCGAAAATGGGGCAAGTTGTCGGTAAAATTATTGTCACATGTAACAACCGGCGATTTTTTTTAAAAAACGTGCTTATCTTGCTCACTCGTTATTCAAATTTCAAAACACGCATGTGCGTATATCAAACGAAAGCGACAACGATCACCTTTCGATTACATTGTTGCTAAACATTCCAATGTAGCCAATAAAATGGGAAACACATATTTAGTATATGAAAAATAATCACTTGTTAGGTCCAATTTCAGTTTTTCAATCGCTGCTGGGCCGCATATTATGCGATATTCTAGTCAACAACATTCGTTTCCTTCAAACATCGAATGTGATTCCATACTGGAGTAATAATGTAAAAAACCAGCTGATTTAAGAAACGTGCAAAATCCTGACAATATTTCGGTTGTCTTTGACAGTGAACGGGAATAAGGAAAAGGACGGTTGACGATCTCGTTAGTGAAAATAGGAAATTGTACGACGGAGGAAATCAACTCCTCCTCCCCTCCTGTTTCTTTTTCGTTTTTTGTTTTTTTTTTTGTATGTTTTTTGTTCTCAACTCTCAGACCCGCGGAGGTGGGTCAGCGATTATTTTTACCTTTTGACTAAATTTATAGGCAATTAAGAGGCCAGCCCTGCGTCTGAGTTGCAAAGTATATATACGTATATAATATGTATATAAGTATATACGTAGGTACATATATATATATATATATACATATATATGTAAACAGGTAGTTAAAAGACTCTATTGGCTGCTTTGAGAAATCGGGAAATAGTACATGAAGATGGAGGTGGAAGTTACGGAAGTGGAAGTTGGAATCGATTTTCGAATCGTTTTTTTTTTTTTTTTTTTATCTCTTAGGTACGAGTTTAAAAACAAAGATATTCTTTATCCACGATTGAAGGGATGGTAAATAACGTATTTGTGGTTTACGTTTTATTCTTACGACATTTCTCGTAGTTTTTGAATCGCTCGAGATTCTTTCGCCGATGTCGCAAAATAAAAACTCCGAAATTGGATGTTAGAGTATGGAAAATTTTTAGATGTTTTTTTTCTTTCACTTCGGTTACGATGAAAATTCTACAAAGATCGCCAAGATATTTTTCCCCACCTAGGGATTAATTGTTCGGGATAAGCAAGAAAATAGAATAAATGATAAAGTTTGAATTTGTTTATCGTAAAGAATTTATGAATCGGAAAGGAGAAAATTAATTTCACCAGTTCGCAGGTGAATGCAATTTTTAACTTTATTGGATACGATTTTTGTACTTTTGATTTTTCTTTTGAAAATAGGAGGAAAAGATTCAATAATAGAGTTTCAATTTGTTTACGGTGAAGAATTTGTAAATTATAGAGGTGAAAATTTATTCAAGTTTCCGAAAATGATCAGACAAAGTAACGAGTAACGTTTGATAAAAAAAAAAATAACCGTAAACCCTTGTTAATCTAGTCGTAAAAAATCGCGTACTGGATTTAATGAATTTCGAAAAACTCGCGCAGGGCGAGATGACAGATTAAAAAAATAAATATAAAGTAAAAAATAATAAAAAAAGCCAAAGACGAAAGAGGGTGAATTGTTTCTTTATTTTTTTTTTCTTCCGCTTTCTTTTTCAACCTGCTCGAAACGATTCGCACAGAGTGAAGCTGCGTTGCTCAGGGGTAAAGCAGGGGTGGAAATCCCCCAGGTTTCGTGGTTATTATTCCCGTAAAGTGTCGCCGTCTCGCGTCAAAATACCGTACCTGGATCACCAGACGTTTCAATCCACTTCTGAACGCGTCAAACTGCCCACTGAAAATTAAACCGAAACTGTAGTGACGGAGATTAAGAAAACAAAAATTTAAAAATAAAAAAAAAGAAAACATACATGTGAGGATAAAAATACGGAAAGGTAGCAAAAAAGGAAAATTCTAAAGCGAAGATTATTTTCTTTCACGCCTATCTTGCCGCGATTTTTATTTTATAACATCGTTACTGTGTACCTAATCTATATGTGTCGGAAAGAAATGGGGGACAAATGACGAGAAAGAACTTTCTACGTCGTAATATAATCGTAACGGTTGATTGGTTCGAGGGTATAAGGAGCGGGGCTTCGTGTGTATCAAGACGTTTTATCTTGGAATAATGTTGCTACATCGCAGTAAGTTAGAGGGGATGAAAATCAAGATTTCAGACGCTCGCGTGCTCCTAGACATTTGTACCTTGCTCGCGAGGGTTATTCGATTATCCAAAAAATTTTCATCCAACCTTATCGCTATTTTTTTCCAGTGCTAGAATTAAGACATATTTTTCTATTTCCGAACGAGATCCTGAGAGCTTGAAAAAAAAAAAATTATTGTTAGATGTTTTAAGCTGCGTGATAAAAAAAATTACACCACACGACGCAATTTCTTTCTCGCTTTTTTTTTTTTTCCTTTAGTTTCGTATCATCAATTCGTTGTCTCGATAGGTACATGGATTTATTTATACGCACGTATCGTGTAATTTATTTTATAATAATTACAGAATCTGATAAAAGGAATAGAATTATTCTAACTACACTGTTGAAATTTTTATTTCAATAAGATAACGCAGAAAATAGAAGCAACGACGAATATATATACCGATAAAACTAATCGCGAGTTTAAAGATTATTCAAATTTCAGGTGGCAATTCGAGTTTCCTTCGCTTTTTAATCCGTAGTTTGAAAACTTATAATTATCGAAGTTTGAAGAGGATCGATCCATTTTCTTGAATCGTTTTGAGGAAAAATGAAATATTGACGAGGATAATAAGGATTCCGATGAAAAGCGAGCGACCGGCTTTCGTTGTGAATTTCAGGTTTACTGCAGATGATGAATGTCGCGCAGTTGGCGATTATCGAGTCGAGTTAACTTCGCGTCTAGCCGGTTAATTGCCGATAAAATCCAACTTGTTAGGCGAAAACGCTGTCCTTTCCTTCCTTCCTTCCTTCCGCCTTTACTCGTCCAGGAGGATAAGGAAGGTCTAGCTAGCGATTAACGATCCGCTTCCCAGAGTAATTGAAATATTATACGGTACCTCCTAATTTCCACTCCTGGAGCCGGCCAAATTTCAAACTATATTATACAAGGTATTTCGAAATTTCGGTAACGAAAATCGTCTCAAATTGCAGCGGAAAATATCAACGATAATCGGGAGTCCGTATATTGTGTAATGCTGGTGTTAAATTCAAAATTGTTTCGTTTTATTTTTCAGTCGTGATAGAGGAATTCTTGGAATTCAGGGGAAAAGGTTAGGTAAGAGAGAAAAAGAGAAGGAACGGTACGAATGAAATGTAAAATAATAATACGATAAAAAAAAGAACGAGAGAAATTAAAGTCGTAACGATTCAAAATTGAACTTTTAAGTATTTTCTATGCAAATTAGTCATCCGATTTTCTTTTTATTGAAACGTTGATTCGGTTTTTGAAAAAATCAGGTATAGCCTGTATTGGAAATATTCAATACAAGTGAAACATTATCCTTGTGAGTTTAAGATTTGTTGACAAATAAAACACAATTTTAACGATTTTATAATTTGTAAGTTTTACAAAGTTACTCGAATTTCTAAAAATGCAAATTTCGGAAAATCCTGAGAGTACCGCGAAGTTTGTTAAATTTCTAAGACTAAAGAATTTTTAGATTAATCAACTTTCTTAAACAGGATTTTTTCAACTTCCAGGTTTGTCCAAATTTTGGTTAGGCATAAAATTTTATTTCTTAATTTTTCAAATTTTTAAAATTACAAATTACGTAACGATGAAAAAATTCTACGGCTTATCCAGTTTTCATATTTTTTCTAACAATAAGAGAAAACTTTCAACATTTGCGAAACTCGAACGAAAACAAGACGGTAGGTAGACAGAGAGGAAAACTAAAGAAACAGAAAACATAATTGGAAATCAACTTTTAATCTGACCGAAAAACTAAAATAGGAAAAAAAAAAGAAAAAAAATCTATGCAACAGATTTAAAATTTGTTCGTAATTCGTTCGCCGTTGTTAAGTCCGAAGATGAGATCCATCCCTTATTTTAAAGCGGTGTCACGTAACATGCGAAACACGATGAAAATTGCGTCACCCTGTATACAGATTGTGCTGTTGTTTTTAGTATATATATAGGGTACGGAATAAGGAAACGGGACAGGATTTTCGGGGCTGCGTCGTTGTTGGTTGTGTCAAGGAGAAAGAAGAACAGGATAAGGACGAAGTAGGAAGATGGAAGAGGGAAGAGGAAAAAGGGAGGAGAGAAGAGAGATGGGTTGACAATTTCCTGGCTGTCAGATTCACTTAGTCCCTTATTCGTTGTCAGCTGCTGACCGCAGCTCCAAGTAATAGATTCCAGTCTACTTTATTCCTTATCTCAGGATAGCTTTTCTTCTTCTTCTTCTTTTGTTTTTTATACTTCTTTAGTAAAGAAGAGTAACAAAAAAACATGCCAAAAACGGAAAGCAGAAAAAAAAAAAAAATTAAGAGACGACAGGAGAGGACAAGGCGGAAAAACAGTTTTTTCGCGATGATCTCGAAAACGGGAGAGTGAAAAATTTGAAACTGATTTTAAACTGACCGACGAACCGAAATTATTCTAAAAATCTGTTTTTCGAATAGGAATTCTGGGGGTTTGAAAACTTGTAACGAAACGAAAGAAACAAAACTTGAAGAAGGTATGAAAAATGAAATAGAAGAGAAAAATAATAATCAAGGAAGTAATTTATCCGTAGGAGTGAAGAAAAATATTTAAAAAAGAGGAAATTTAAACGCGGTTTGAGATTCGATTGTCGGCCGTTTTGCACGAATTTGCGGTCCGTTAATTAGTAATAAATCAGTCAATACCGTCAGACAATGTTTGCGCAAATGTTTGGACGATTTTCAAATGAGCATCAACGTCACCGCCGCCGAGTCGACACCCGTCATATTATTCATGCATAATTCAATTCGATTCAATTTTCAACACGCATTTAACCATGTTCGCAGAGCGGTTTGTAGCTATCTCGCGCTGTGCGATCATTCAGGGCTCATTTCATTCGCGACGTATCGTCGATTTATTACCCTACGTTGCATCGGAGGTATCTATCGATTCCCGACGAGAATTCGAAATTCATTGAAACGGAGGGAGGGTGGAATCGAAACGTTTTTCTCTCTCTTTTACTTTGACCGGATGAAAAATTTAACAGATAAAACAAAGGAACGAGAGGTGGGCGGAAATAAGGAAATAGCACGATGGAAAAAAAATTTAAGATCCCTGACAAGGAGAATTCAAATAAATATATTATCCAGAAACTAGGGATGTAGTCGTTTCTCTTCCATCGTAATTTTTTTCTTTCTCCTTTTCCTTCTCTTCTTTGTCTTTTTATTTCTTTTTTTCCTCTTCTTCTTCTTTTCAGTCTATTTCTCTTCGACATCCACTCCCCGGGGCTCTTTAGAATGTAAACACGGGGAAACAAACCCTTGAAAGATCGTAAATTCGCGTTACACGGAAACACACGCGTTCACCGGTGTTGTAAAAGGAGGCGACTTGTTATCGAGAAAACAGTAAATAATAAACAAGGGCGGAAAGTGGGGAGGAATCGGAACGGGGATGGGGGATGATATGATATCGCTGATGCAACGGGGTGGAAAAATGAACACAACGCTTGATCGTCGCGGTGAAAATTTTTACCCCATCCATTTTTCACTCACTCGCAGAATTTTCCAACGGCTTTGACGCGCCATATTTCACGTGCATGTATAATACAGGCGTGCATATTTCATTATATGTACACGGTGTAGATATACGGGACATTCCACGCCGAGGCGGTATAAACGATTGACAATGACATTTTTTTCAAATTCACCGAGGAAAAGGTTTTGAAAAAAATTTCAAACTTTTCCAATCACTTGTCTTTACCCCATGATTTTATAAACCCATCTCAGAAACACCCGAATTGATTTTTGTGAAACAAGATGAAAAATATTTGGTTTCCGAAATGAAAAGTTTATTCAAAAAAAACGAAAAAAGATGAAACGCGAAGAGAAACAAGAAACAAAAACACAAGATGATAATTTTAAAATTGTTGGGGTAGATTTTTGAATAAATCAATCATGACACACAGCGAAGAATAACAATTTTTTTTGAGAAATCAATGGGAGAAAAGTTTTTGGAAATAAAAAAAAAAAAAAAAAAGATTAAATATGAGGAGAAACGAGAAACGAAAGCGCAAGATGAGAATATGAAAATTTTTGGGGTGGATTTTTCATCCCTCATATAATTCCCTTACACGCATTGCTATATCAGCGCATCGCACTTGCTTAAAGTAATAGTATTCGCGGTTTCCTTCCGGGGTAATCTTCAGCTGTTAAAAGCCCTCCTTGAGCCCATTAGGGGTGGCTTTTTGTACGTGCTAAATTAACGTGGGACAGATGTCGTTGCGATGCTGGGTACGAGGCTCGAACCATCTTCTTAAGCTCCGCGAGGGTGTTGCGGTATGGAAACCGGAATATAGCGAAGTTTAGGAATTTATACAACCACCCCTTTCCTACCCCGCCAAATTTTCCCCCACGTCTAGAAATTTTGCCCCGCTATCCTTCTCTCTCGATTCAACACTGACGAAATCCGAAGAAATATACCGATGAAACCCTTCGAAGAGTTGAGCGTTTTTTACAAAAGGGTTGATCCCTATTTTTCATTTGTCACGTGTTTTTTTTTTTTTAAACGATTACGAGAAGAGCAGAAAATGAAAATTTCTGGCGATCAGGCGATTTGATCAGCTTGTCGTACGATAAGTTATTATTGTTTCAACATAATTATTAATCAAATTTGTAATTGATTTTCGAAAAATAGCTTCCGCTATTACTTGAAACAGATATTTTCAATTTCAAGAGCGATTACAGTCGGATTAAATTACAGATGTTAGAGCGCCTTGCAGGTGACGGTAAAGAGCTTTTTGTAAGCCGGTGAAAATCCCTGAAGATCTTAATCTTAATCCGGGGACGTTTAGCGGGGTGGAAGAACCGACTATTTTGTCCGATAGTTTGAACGGGGGTTGAAAAAGGTTAAACTCGTACAATATAATGCCCTCGTTATATACGCGGAAAGTTTTTCTCTACGTCAGTCATCCCTTATCTCTGTTCTCTCTCTCTCTCTCTCTCTCTCTCTCTCTCTCTCTCTCTCCGAGCCCTAAATTATTCCGCAAAGGTTTTCGAACGACGCGTCACTCAATCCCCGCTTTTCAAAGGTCGCGAAAAGCTTCGAGAATATAGGGTAAGTTGTAGGAAAAGGGGAAAGTTGAAGATCGCCAAAAGTTCGCGAAAATCCTCGTTTGCGGTGTCGATGATAAAATGTCTGAGTTGAGAGGGGGATGAGATATATCCTAAAATAAATTTTTCTTTCACGGTTTTTTCACCCATTTCGAAAACAAAAAAATATTAAATTTTCGTATTTGAATAAATTTAAACTCAATTATCGACGTAAAAATTTTGCCAAAAATGTATTCTGAATTGTCACTAATTTGTTTTCTACCAAATTTTTTATCCCGAAAAGTATTCCAGAGGTAGAGATTTTTAGTTTAACGATTTTTCATAGCTTTGCGAAGTTCTATTTTTGAAAAATATCACCAATTACAATTTTTCAAACTCTTGATTGCGGAGAGAGAGAAAAAATTGGGAAAAATGTTTCTCTCACGGTAAGAAGAAAGTATTATTTCTTAAACCGAATATCGTATGAAAAATCATTTTCCAAAGCATTTCAACGACGCGAGAGCGACGATTTGTACTTGAATATTCTCAGGGTAAACGGGGCTGAAAATATTTGGCCAATTTTCCAAGTCCCCCAGATTTTGAGAATATCGCGGTGTCTCGAGAAGCTGCGGCTCGCAATCCCCAAACATATTAGGACCGGGTTTTAAGCTACGTTGCGTTACGTTGCGTTACGTTACGTTGCGCGCATGACGTAGGGTGGCGAAATTTGGTATTACCTTGTAATTTCGCGGTTTTAAACGCGTCACCCTTGGCAGCTTCGCCCAGAAATTATTACGCGGGGTTGAATCCACCGAAATTCCAACGCACACGAAGCGCCGAAATTTTACGCCTAATTTCACGACGCGAGCGCTGAACTAATCAAAATTATACGAACTTCTCGAACTTGTCGTTAATCAGGCTTTCGAGGGGTGTGAAAAAATTTACACGTTTTTTTGTTTGTTTCTTTTTTTGTTTTTTTTCTATCTTACTTTTAACTTTTTCACGTATACGCTTTTCCTTACATGCGATTCGCTTGAAATTTTGCATACGTAGGCTTTTGTGGTCGCTGATTACGAATCTGAACTCGAAATTCTGGAATTCCAATATGGTGGACAAAGAAAAACGACATGAAGGAAAATTTTGAAAATTCTGTACAATTTTTTGGTGTGTATTATATTTGTGTAAAAATTGGTATTAGGATTATAACGGTAGATTAGCAGAAAATTCTTCTTTTTTTCTCTATTTTTGCAATAAATAAATTTGAATAAATTTTGGATTTTTCTTTAGACTTGGAAATGTTTCAGGGATCATGTAGAACCAAAAAACTTGGCAGTAGTTACCACAAAATTAGTTTAATAGATTTAATAGCTGCAAAAACAAAAAAAAAAAAAAAAAAAAAGGTGGGACGATGAGCGTTTAAAGGGTTGATTTTGAATATCTTAAATGTATTAAAGTGATTTAAATTGTAATTGTAGCGACACGTAGATCGCAAAAATAATCTTTCCTCCAAGTTTTATCTGGTATTTAAGTCTCATTTTTGTGGGAGATGAAAAGACGGCGTGTAATTATCAATTTTTTTGGATTTTTTTTTTGTTCCGTTTTCTCCGTTATCCACGGGGCGTATAAATACAATCTACATTCGCATCGTTAGACCTACGAGGGTGAATTTTAAGTGGACGATTATTCCGCAACGTCTTTCAGTCGGAATAACGATTATCATTTTTCTCTCCGTCATTTGAGAAGGATAGAATTCTTCATCTCCCTTCAAGCCGAGGGTCGAATGGACGTTGAAAAATCGTCGCGCAGCTTCACGTTACCTCTGTTTCTGATGCGGCCTCGCAAACAAATGGCATCCAGCACCCCATGGAAATATCCGTGCATTATAAAGTCAAATTTGAAAACCTTCATCCGGATGAAAATATGCGACATGGACAGCGTGTGAAAAATTTTTACCTTACGTATATAAATACACTTTATAAATATATCACCGATTATATTTTTTCTTTCTGGTAGAAAAGTCTCGTTGACCGTATGTCGAATTTGAAAGTACGAAAAAGAAAAAAAAAAAAAAAAAATGTCAGAAAACGGAAAAATTCATCCTAAAATCATGTCAAAAATATAAACAATAACAGTTGTTACACTAAATATTTAGGGTAACGTAGTTTTTCAAGTTACCTGATAAATACGAATTTTGAGTCTGTGTTCTAGATGTCAAATTTTAATTTCTTCCACGTGACTAACGGAAGAAAAAATTGTTTCATTAGATAAAGTTTGTTTTTGTAGAGATCAGAACGATATTTCAGATTTTAAGAAAAATAACGTATTCTCTCATACATTTATTGTAAATAATAACCAAGCGAATTTCGGTTTCGTACTTGAATCATTTTTATTAAAAATTAATGTTATTTCAATTTTTTATTAGCTAAATAATTGAAATTATAGATTTTCTTCAATTGAGAAATAGGATCCTGGTTGTTTTCTGTTTCCAAATCTGAATCTTTCAACGCATGGGCGCAGAATTGTTGGCAATTGTTTTTTTTTTCAAAAGTCCCCAACAAAATTTTAGAGAAAATGTTCTCAGTTTTTAACAATGCCAAGTTTTAGACGGGTTTGAATAATCATAGAAGCTCAACGGTTGGAGGGAAAATTCTGAAAAAATTCGGTAGTGCTTTTTTGTGATGGTAAAATCGTATGAAAAATCTTGAAGCGAATCGAAAATGGTGAGGTAAAATCATTGGCCGAGTTGACGTGAAATTCCGCATTGCGTACAAAAAAAAACAAAAAAATTTCAAAAATTTTGTTTTCCCCCCTTGGAGAGCTTGCAACTGTTGGAAAAGCTCAGGCTGGTGAAAAAGCTTGCCGATCGGCGATTTATGTCGGTACACCACTCGGTTTCCGGGTATTTTGCACAAGCTGTAGTTCGTCCTCGCCGCTTGCAGGGTTTTAACAGCGTTTAGCGGACTCTCGCCTAGCAATTTCGCCGGAAAGCTTTTCAGACAGCTTCGGCCGTTTCCAGGTTTCAGGTTATACGTGTAACGTCGCAGGTGTCGGAAGAAGTGCAAACGAAGGATGAAAGGGGCCGCCGTTGAGAAACTTTGTTATCGGTGACGTCCGTCAACGGTTCCGTTGCTTTGTGCCAACCTTCCAGAGTCCCGGCTCGGCAGCTTTCAGCTTTCAGATTATCCGTTTAATTAACGACACAATAACTCGGCCTGCAACGCAACGCATTCCTACGGATATCCCAGACCTGCAGAATGTGTTGCCTCTGACATTTTCCGGCCGCCCCGCTGCAGCTATTATCAAAATCTAAATCCTGCGGGCACTGCTTTGTTAGAAATTGTCGCCGGCGAAATTATCGCTCCGATGATATTTTATTTTACGCGCGGGGGGAATTCCATGCGAACCCAACGTTGAGGAAAAATTTTCTCACTTTTTTTTTATTCACCAGGCAAATTAATTATAAATATTTTTATTCGATTTTGAGATAGAGGTTTTTTTTTTAAAGTTCTTCAAGAAATTTTTTTCAAACCGTATTTTCTATTCCAAACGTTTCAAGATCGGGCGAAGAAACGAATAAAAAATACTTGGACATTAAATAGCTGGGACAAAAATGTGACAAAAAAAAAAAAAAAAAAAGAAGGTACGGTTCTCAATATCGTACCGTTTCGATTTAACGTCCATCTCCGGCTCCGGGGGTGGAGATAAAATCGCGGAGGATTCGCAGATGCGGTTCCGTTCTGACGTGTGACGACGGTCGAGATTCTAAGGGGGTTGAAAACGGGGGAATTCGGACAAGTGAGCCGCACGTTTTGCGGTTTAAGGGCGGCAGAGGGGGGGGGGGGGGGGGTCCAAAATCATATCTGTTTTTAGAAGTTTTTTTTTTCTTTTTTTCCTCAAAGAAAAAAATGAAAGAAGTTGGAGCAATTTCAGTTGGAGGGCTTTATTATTTTATTTTTTCTTCATTGAAATAAACAACAAACGCGTACAAGTTGCGAACGACCACGTTTTCAATACGGTGGCGCAGTTACTCGGTCAATTTTCATCCGATTGGCTTGAATTATTGACACAATCTTTAAAACTCGTTCATCGACTCGAGCCGTTGGTTAGATTTTTGAATTTCAACGCCGATATTTTTTTGTAGAAATTTTTTTTACAATATTTTTGTTCCTAATCGTAAATATTTGAAATTGAACTTTTTTTTCAACATTTGGGCTACGAGCTCGAACCCGAAAAAGTGTTTTTAATACAAAAGCTTTTTTTATCCGTTGGAAGTTTTGACAGTGACGTCGATAGATGCGTCGCGATTTTGTTATTAATTTCAATAAAAAGATTCTAAAATGTTTTTGAAAGTATAAATTATAATAAAATGGCTCTAAATGCTTCCATTTTTGTAAAAAAAAAATAAAAAAATAAAAACAAACGTGATCTCTAAAAATGAGTATGATTTTAGACCGTCCAAGCTGTAAACCACCCCTTAAAGTGTGGATCGGTTTTTACGTAACTCGCAACGTAATCGGAGGGTCGGCAGCTACTTTTCGCGCATATCCGGTTCAGTGATCGCGTGTAACGGAAGTTGCGGGGAAATGGAGCCAAGGTGGAGGATGTTCTGAATTCGGAGGGTGGTTCAGCCCCTCTTTCTATACCCTCACGCCGCGTATCTCTCAAGCGAAAATCCTAGAACGCGAGAGCTTTCGACGATATATTTGGAAAAAGCTCGAGATTCAAACTTACGGCAGAGAGTTATAACGCGCGTTACTCTCATTCCCATTTTTAGAGGCGTCAGTTATTACCCTCGGTGTGTATGACGATAAAAGCGGAGGTTTATACATTTCGGAAGGCAGCTGCGATTCGCTCACGCGTTGCATAATGTTTGAGCGGTTTTTTTTTTTTTTTAACCGAAAGAAGAATTTTTGGATTTATTTAATAACACGCTTGTCGAAAATTCACTGTAACGAGTTTTCCTTTTTCGCAAATTATTTCCCAGCCGCGAGATCCAGAGGAGAATAAAGAGACAGAACGAACAAAGTGCCTGGAACCAAAAATTTGGAGGAACAAAAAATGAAGATCAAATGTTTTTTTTTTTTTCATCAATTCCAATTTTGCATGGTTATTTATCACTTGAATTCGTTTGTGGAATTTTTTTTTTACCCGGCTTTTTGTTATTTTCCTCTTCAATTATTTTCGAATGCTGGAAATCCATACGGTGAATTAATTCGGTGTGTATAAACTGTACACGAGGCATTCCGCACTAAACTGACCTATGGTCAGTTAAATATGGTATGAAAAAATCATCATTCACTGAGTTTTGGATTTTTTTTTCTTTCTCTTCTTGTCGTCAATTCTTTGTTGAAATATGAAAATTTTCAAGACCAAGGCGAAAGTGGACAAGCTTTTGGTTTGAGAAGCTAAAGGGTGTGAAACGGGTAATCGAAAAGTGTTAAAAATATTAATTATTATTTCCGAAATTTGTATTCAATTTGATTTCCTCATTTCTTTAATTACTTGTTTCGTCCTGTATCTTCCAAACCAAAAGCTTGTCCCTTTCCATCTTGGTCTCAGAACTTCCGTTTCTTAACAAAAAATTCGTGAGAAAAATTCAACATCAATCGATCGGGGCTATTCGTACGAAAATTGTTTTTTTTTTTTTTTTGAGTTTTTGGGAAATAGTAAAAATTAAATCCGTAGTCAAAAAAATAAAAGAAGTCAGACGTAAGTCGGTTTGGGGTGGAATGCCTTATATATATATGGATATACATGGATATATATTATACATGGATATGATAACGCAATGAGCTAGAAAAATCTTTTGACTAGCAGGCCAAAAAATTGAAATGAAAGTAGAAAGAGAGAAGATTAAAAGAAAAAAGAGGCCGACAAAAAACGAAACCGACTCGACACGTTATTCGGTTTTATTTTCCGACCGGCAACAATTTTTCAGGATTTTCCTTTCACGAAATCCTCACCTCTTTTCCCGCTTCCTCTCGCTTCTTTTCCCTCGGGTCGTGTGTATTATATTGGTCTTTACCCATTCACCCGGATATCATATGCATGCAGTTTCCTGCATCTGGTCGGTTTTCAGTTCAAGCTTTTTTCCGCACGCGATCCCATTCATTGTGGATTTTTTTTTTTTTTCATTTTTTGATTTGTTGTTTTTTCTGGATTTTTTTCATTTTTTTTTACCACAGTTTGCTCGACCGGACGTGATATTCCAGTTTTTGTCCGCGGCATTCTTTTGTCCTGACTTTTATCAAACCTCCCTGGGTTCTATCTTTTCGCGACTCAATTTCACGAGCGACAAAAATATTCTGCGCCAGCTATTTGCGATTTTGTAAAATCGTTGTTTCATATTTTTTTTTATCGTCACATGTGTTTTGGTTCGGAGGTTGGAAGAACGGAGATGAAAAGAAAATTTATCATTTTAGTTAAACTTTGACATTTGTAAACGATATTTTGTTTAATACGTTCATTAATTTTTACGAAGAAAAGAGAGAGAGAGAGAGAGAGAGAAAAGAATGAAAAGAAATTGTTATCGGTGAGGGTGGTTGTTAAAAAATGTGAATAATCCGAAAATTTGGTCGCAAAAAGATACATTGTATGTATGTACGTATAAAAATAATTTTCTTGGCTTGAATTTGGATGAAAATATAATAATAATTGAAAATGATAAAATTTCTCTAAAAATCCTTGTTTTCACTTTCATTTTCGCTCCCTGTCCGAATCGTTTCTTTTTTCATACATTTTCGACTCGCCCTAAACCTTGTAGGAAAAAAGCTCCCCCCATCGGTGTTCAGAAAGCAAACCGTTCGTTGATGCACCACTTTTGCTCCTTCTTGTGTACAGGTGTGCGCGTACATGTATACAAACATACGTACATTCGGTTGAGTGAAAACGCCGAGTAGCCAGAGATTCCTGCCCCCGGTAACTTCCCGACGCTTCGCTTCCTCTCCTTATTCTTCATCCTCTTGGTCTTCTTCGTTTTCTTTTTATTCTCCAACCGTCTCCTCCTCACAGCTCTCTTAGTTTCTGCCGTACGCGATTCCCTCGCAAGCGTCTCAGCGAGCTTTTATCCGTTCTTCGCGGCGCTAAATCGCCGAGTGTGTTTGTCCTCCTCGTTTTCTTATTTCCTTGCCTCCTCTTACACCGAACCCTCCGAACGGTGGTGTATTTGAATTTGAATCTTGATTCCCTTTTCTCGCCTCCTTTCCCCTTATTTTTCAACCTATTTTATTTTTGTCACGTTTAAGTTTACAATTTTTTTTTTATTCTTTTTTTTTTTTTTTTCTCTCCCATTAACGCCAATTCGTTGTTTAACGCGTTGTTGTATGTCAGTTGAGAAAATTCTCTCCAATGCGCGAGGAAATTATATTAAAATATCTAGTTTTGTAACTTTTTTGACTCAAGTTTCACTGCGGTAAGATCTTATTTTTATTGCAAGCTTCAAACGTTGAATCGTTGAAATATCATTGATCTTAGGGTGGGGAGTTCGTCGATCAAAGCGGCCGCACGATGCATAGATCGCACAGATTGCTGTAGATTTTTATTTCCAAATGTATAACAGTGATCGTAACGAGGAAGAACGGTAACGGATACCAGACTTTACGGTAACGGCTAAAAAACTAATTTTCATTTTCTACCTAGAACTATATTTTTCCATTGTGGGAAGAGAAATGAACATAGTTGAGGACCGAGCGGTAACAGGAAATAAAAATTTCTCTCAGTGTGGAATCTATTTTCAGGCCAAAGATGGGAATAAAAAAACAAGGAACAAAAGAATGCGTTTGTCGAAATTGGTTTAACGTTATTCCTCCCTTAGTTGGGCCCATTTTTCTCGCCTCTCCTCTGTTTGGGAACAATATTGTCGTTAACTAATAATGAAAATAGTCAAACCTGCTCTACCTCGACGAATTTGAAAGTTAAGGTAACAGCGACACATGCGTACAATACGTACGCTCAATGATATTGCAAGACTGTCACGTTTCAACTATTAGGAGGAAATCAACATTCGTGGTATTAATTCCTCCGTTGGGACAGCTTTTCCTCTCACCCTTTCCTTATGCGAGTCATCATCCCCGACGGTCACCGGGGAGGAAATCCTCCGCGTTACAAGCCTGCGAGAATAATTATCTGTTCTCTCTATCTCTCTCTCTCTCTTGCTTTTACCTTCTCCCATCATCCGTATGCCTAGCCTGTAAGGTACGAATTATAAATCCCGGGTGAATCATCCTTTCGCAAAGATAAAGAACAAAAAAAAAAGGTCGGTGTCGTATCACGTCCAAAAAAAGTGCGGATTTGCATTGAAAAAATCGAAAAAAAAACAGACTAAAAACAAAATTGTGATAGAGGAGGATAGTAACAAATATATGCGATTAAAATTATAATAACTAACGTGAGAATTTATCATACCAAATGCAATTGTAAGTAACTTAAAAGTTAAATTTTTCTCTGCCACTCAATGACAAATTACGAATTTTATTTGCAATTATATGCAATTGAATTTTCCTTATTGCGGGTTATAGTTATAAATATATTTCGGGAAGTTTAATAATCTTGATAGAAATTTTGCCGTGACCGATCTTTTACTTGAGTTTTGTAAATTTCAAGCAATATTCATGCGTTTAATTTTTATGCAATAGGTTGGAGAGCTGGTTATTTTTTTTCAATCTTTTTTGCCGTTGTTTTTATTTTCACGTGCGGAAATAATAACGAAATGGTTATAAAATAAGGTGAAATTTTTATACTACAAGGGGTTTTTTTTTCAACCGGTTCACGTTTTGGGACGAACATTTGTTCAGGGACGTGAGATTAGTCGTGTGGAGAATTATACGGAGAGAAGTGGTAAAATCCCGGAGCACTTTCTTACTTTCGTCCTAAACTCGAGAAATTGCCGGAAAAGGAATTCCTTAATATACAAATCCCCGAAGGTTGGGGCTAATCGGTAGCCCGCAGGTTTGTGTTTCCATTTTTTCCTTAGCTTATTATTTCTTTTGTCTACATTTCTTCGACGCTTTTTCCATCTACGATGATCCCGTGTCGCGGAGCTAACCGAATATTCAGTCTCGTTGATTGGATACGTTTGAAAAATACGTACGCAAACGTAACTGGAGTTTCATTTTTTACCTAGAAGCATAATTTTTCGATTGTGGTAAAAAATGGAAATAATTAAGGACTGAGCGGTGACCGGAAATAAAAATTTCTCTCAGTGTAGAAAAGGAAATTAATGGAACGATAATCGTTTGAATAAAAAAATCATCCTGGTTCTAGTTATGATATCCAGCCGAAACGTTGAATCGCAGAATTAATCGGCAGGAATAAAATGATTTCGCCAAGTGTTCTTTTCGTTACTTTTCTTATTCAGTTTTTTCACTCGTGCGCTCGAGACGTCGCGTCGTCGCGTCGGGTCTCTTATAACTCGACTTGTCAGAATTACACCGATACACGATACCCGGGAGCCGTGTCGTCTGGTTTCTCCTGTGGCGGTTCTATAACTCGTTGATAATTCAATTGCAGAAGTACGAGAGGCGACCCGCCCGACTTCCCCGCACTCGCTTCGTACTGATTCGGATTCAGCGGATCTTACCAAGTCGGAAACTAGATCCGACATTCGCCATCCACCTCGGGCGAGACCCGACTCTTGTCAACAGTAGACTCCGACGCTACAAGAATCATCCCCGTGCGCCACCCTCTAACTTTGCACGCCACGGACTCACCTTTTGTAACCCGTTTAGGTATATACCTGCGTTAAACCCAGACGCGAACTACCGAAGTTGTAAATTGATTCGTCTTTGAAGTCTCGAATGAAACTAAAAACAAAATACTAATAATAATAATAACAACAACAACAACAACGATACCAGCGACAGTGATTTTCAAAAGTTTATTAATTAATTTTTTTTTTTTATTATTTACTAAGTAAGTTAATCTCAGGTGTTTCGATTCGTCCAACGATATTGATCTGCGGTATATTATTTGTGAGGCGGCTTCGGCTGATCGAAATGACGAATAGTCGATACCGTCGATGAATCGATTTGTAATTGCAGTAACGTTTTACCGAAATCGTCGATCGATCGTTTGATCGGAAGAAACGACGAATCGAAGCTATTGCCGATTAATCGATGAATCGTCGGACACTGGTTTGATTACATAGAAATGATTTAGATTTTTATTTTCTTCTTCTACATGTTTGTGAAAAAAAA
Source organism: Neodiprion lecontei (assembly GCF_021901455.1). Taxonomy (NCBI): domain Eukaryota; kingdom Metazoa; phylum Arthropoda; class Insecta; order Hymenoptera; family Diprionidae; genus Neodiprion; species Neodiprion lecontei. Next base: position 2,188,864 of record NC_060262.1, read on the forward strand.
GAAAAAAAAAAAAGAAGGGAACCAATTTTTGCCAAGGGTGAAAATATAACGAACAATGAAACGTTGATACCGATACGGATATACCGATTAACATATGAAGGGAAAAAAGTGAAAAGAAGAGACCAAATACCTTTTTTTCTTCTTCTTCTTCTTCTTCTTCTTCTTTGATAGAAAGAAAGAGAGACGAAAAATTGGCGAGGCGAAAGCACATTCTTATCGGGGATTCTTATATTGTTTGGGATGGTGAAAAAGCTTCGGGATCGGTTGAAGGCTTTCGGTCACTCGCCAGTTTTGGCGTTCGTCTGACTGATCTGCTCGTTATCTTAACGGACCAGGGCTTTGATATAAAAAGTAAAAGGTGGCCGACCAGCCACCCTCTTATTCCCGTCTCGTTCTCCCTCCATACCAGACTGACTTATGTCTGGCATCAGCCTTTCACGCTGCCGTACTGCCACGCCGTCTGGGAATTCGGCCGATCGGTTATTCCCGGGAATATATTTAACGAACGCCGATAAGAATTCAGAAAGAAAGAAAAGTAAGAGAAAGAAAATTAGGGTGTGGGTAGGGATAACGAGACGAGAGTGAGATATTTTTGATGGGGTTATTTATTCACTTTTTGTTTGTTTTTTTTTCAATTTTTTTTTTCTTATTCAGGATATTTCCCGGTTTCGGTCAGTAAAAATTTATAAGAAACGGTATGAAAAAAAAACAACCTGTCGAGTTTTTTTGGTCGCAGATCTGTGTAATAAAATTGCTCGAGAGTAGGCAACGGAGTCAAAGTGAGGAATTTAAAACGATTCCTCTTGGGAATTTAACTTTGATGTTTATAACGGCCTGAGATGTATTTCACGGTTGTTTGACACGGTGGAAAATACGAGGTCTCAAACTGTATTAGACGAACGTCTATCTGTCCAATTCTCGTGTCGAAGGAGAATTTTGATACGGGGATTCGGGTTTCGATATTCTCTTCTGAGAATCCGAGTATCCTCGGATCGATTTTACCCGCCACTTTGAAATTCGTCCCTTCGCGATGAACCCTGGATGCAAAAAGCTCTGACATTGCCAACCGCTCGCTTTTTCCATTTTCTTACGCAACGACTCATCCTTTGCTTGAGAAAAATCTCCGACGGATAATATTTTTGAAAATGCTCGAGAAACTATTCTGTCGGAAAACGAGTAACGGCGAGTGGAAAATTTTTCACACGTTTTTTTTTGTTTTTCGGTACGAAAAAAGCTCGTTTTCACCTCGGCTTGACCAAGCCACGTTTTTCAATAACGAATTTCGAAATTTCGGGAGCTTTTATAAAGGAGTCGCTCGTAGGGAGCTTTTCAAGTGGGCGAAACATGCCCGTGATGCGGTTGAAGGAACGGAGCTTCTCACGATTTTCGGTCGAGCGAGCTTTTGCCATGATTATATATATCTCTGACGGCCTGGTTGTGGCAGCTTGCGATACCGCCGGTTGTTACGTACCGAATACAGAGAGAGGAGAGAGAGAGAGAAAGAGATTCGGGGGTAGATAATGGAGTCCTGAACAGGAAGTCTGACCCGTGGACAGAAAGCTCGGCCGCACCTACGGGCGAAGATGAAAGTCGAGCTTTGGTCTCTCTGCGTCGGAAAGAGAGAAGAAGACAAGTCGGAAAAATTGTTTATTTTTCGAGGACATTTGCAAATTTCATCGTAGTGTAAATGAAATTAGATACGATTTAGAGTCCGTCGGTTTGTCGGACAAATTTTCCCGATGATCTCGAAAACGGACGAGCGATAAATCTGAAACTGACGGGACTTGGCAGCCAAGTGAAAAAAGTTTTGAAGAAGAATTGGAAATAAAAAAAGATTTCTGAAATTCTTACCTTTTTCTCATTTCAACTAGATACTTCGGCTTCTTTTTTTTCTTCATCCCTCCCTTTCTTGCCGTTCTTCTGTTATGACACAGAACGTGCCTTCTGAATTTTAATACTTGTTCGTTGTCCCGGTTTTCTCCGGTGTAATCGAATTTTCATTATTTTTCGCGCTCTTTCTCTCTCTCTCTTTCTCTCTTCACGCTGTCATTTTTTTTAGTTCGTCACTTTTTCTGCTCCCTTCTCCCGCCTCTTCTTATTTCTATTATCCTCTCTCACTTTCATTCCGTTCCTTATAAATATGCAGGTTGAGCGTGTATATACAGGTATTTACTACGTATCATATCTGCATACGTATATATGTACATATATGCATAGTATATGTGTGTGTGTGTGTGTGTGTGTGTGTGTATATGTATAGGCTTGAAGTACGCCGAATAAGAATTTTTTTCCACGCAGCTCATCCTCCATCCTCCCCATTCTCCCTTTACAGATGCGGATATAATATTCATGACAGTTTTACTCTCAGATTCTCGTCTTTATTGACGCGGCAGATGCGAGGAATGAGAAAGAAATAAAAAAAATAAAAATACAACCAAAAGTTGATAAATTTTTCTTTCTCCTTGAGCAGCAGAAGCAAATAAAGTAAAGCAATGCGGAGAGGAAGATAAATGGGGGAAGAAAAAAACGAAGCTATTTTATTTCGTCGAAGATCGTGGAGCTATACATAAATTATTCAACCTTACCAACAAGTTGGAAAAGTAAACGGAGCCTATAATTTTTTTTTTCTTCTTTTTCAATTTTCTGTACATCAGGATTAAAATTTCCCTTGAGGATTGTTGCGAATATTTTACTCAAGAAATTGAACGGTTGTCCAATAGCGTTTCTTTTCTTTTCTATTTCAAAGGTTTTCCCTTTTCTCAGTAGAATTTGTGACGAAACTTTGAATGTACGTAAATCGGAAAGAGTAGGTCAGAGGGACGAATGAAGCGTGCGGTTTTTTTTTTTTTTTTTGTTTTTCACTTATTTTTACTCCGGTATAATTTTTTACTCCACTTATCTTCACCGTGTCGTTTGATAAATGGGAGGCAGAGACGTGCGGTACGATGGGTACTTTCAGGCAAATAACACCGAGCTTAATGGAATTTTTTTTCTTTTTCTTTTTCTTGTTTTACCTCGAAGCCAGCGCCTATTGTCTAGCCCGACAACAGCGAGGCAAAAAGTCTTGTATAAAACACGGGCTTCTCTCGTAATTATACCACATACATCCTTCGTCAATTTAAATCTTCAAACCGAACTCTCTCGTCCTCGTTACAACCCGAACAGCGATGCGGAATTTTTATTTCGCTCGATATTTTTGTCGCCGTCTGGTTTATTTTCTCTCTTCGTAAGCGTCGAAACAAGGCAAAAAACAGACAGAGAGAAGACCGCACTTTTTCACGATATATTCATCCGAGACAGATGGATTAATTTTGTCGTTGTAGCGTGCAGAAAAAATTTTACAAAATTTTCCGTCAACGTAAAAGTAGGCGTGTTGTTTTTGTTTTTTTATTTTATTTTTTTTTTTCTTCTAAATTCCACACGGATCGAAGAAAATTTTTTGCAATCGGATAAAGAAAGAAGAAAATGATGTAGGAAGAGAGAGAAAGAAAAAGAGAAAAATCCGATTCGAGCACAAGTTTGCAAAACAATTTTTCCGACAAGTTTTCAGAAACTCTTCGAGATAAATTCCACGCGACATTTTTCACTCGGCGTTAGCATCTGTTGGTTAGAGAGTTTGTATATTATAATATCTCATGCGGTTTGTTCGAAAGTTTTTGATCCCTCGATCGGACCGAGTCTTTACGACACGGTTTTCTTTCTCACCGTAAGAATTCCACGTGCAAACAAAAAGACAACTGCACACTGAAAAGAGAGAGAGAGAGAGAGAAGCACATGCGTATATGTAGGCTTGTATATATATATAGGTATGTTTGGGACGAAGAGAGATCGAGATGTGCTTTGGCGAAAAGAAAAGCTCCGGCTTTTGTAGATTACTTTTTCTTTCTCACGGGACGGTTGGATGGTGGGGAAAAAGAGGAGAAGAACCGAAATAAGACTTTCCCACCAGAGAATATTCGCTCACACGCTGTTTCATCGTCTCTTGGAAACGTATCATAAACTTTTGGATCGTCTCACGCACGTTATGCTTTTTCCGAGATTTTTCAACTTCCCCATTAACCATGGAATAAATATTATAGATCTGTCTGTAGAATACGGGGGAACGAATACGGAATTACGGGTGTATTTTAAGTTTGATTTCTTACTTTACGTCACTGTTGGTGGTGTCGGAAAATCACTTGTTCTAATTTTGACGAATCTCGGAAGTTTTAGAATTTCTAAAATTCGAAAAACAGGTTTTTAGAAAAATTTCGGTCTCTCGGTCTGTCCGACAAACTTTTGCGATGATCTCGGAAACGATTGGATGAAAAAATTTAAAACTTACAGGATTTTACAATCAAATTATGGGCATGAAAAATTGTCTTGTCCTGTTTAATAAAAATAATTACCCGTCAATGTTTCCTGTTGCGTATAAATTAAGGGATTTTCTGGTTGCGCAACAAATACGCCTTGAAACCCGTCGCGTCTTGCGGATTTTCAGCACCATATGACGCCACTCTGTGTAAGAGAATGAGGATGAGGACGAGGATACTGTCAGATTTGCGAAATGTCGCAGAGCGTTGTTAATTCGTCACCGTCAACCGCAGTGACTTACACCTCGTATTATCCGTTGTTCCGAAAATTCAACCCGCTACCGTCCCTGGTACAAAACTCGTTACGACCTGAATACCGGCAATAAATTAACAGCTAAAAACGTCACTTTATCCAATTCGTGTAAGAGTTTTGAAATTTTACATCACAAGTTCGAAAGCCGTAACCTTTTGTAGAACATTTCGCATGGAGAAACAGGAATGGAGAATAGTTGAAACTATGCTAGATTTTCGACGGTTTAAAAAATGGCAAGACAAGTGAAAAATGTTCGGGTGTTCCCGGGGATTATAAGTGCCGAGGAGAATGAAGTGAGGGGTGGGTTTCTAATTGGGGTGTGTTGCTAACGCAAGACAAACACGCTTGGAAATAAACGCGAGACTCCGCGAGTATCTACTTGCAGTGGATGTTGTAGCGAGGGCGTCAAGCTCTGTCGGCTTCTCTTTGCCAGATGGTTCTCTCCATTTGCTTCAGAGAGCTTGGCCTTACCAGCCAACCTTGTGGTGCGAGAACTAAGAGGAAGACGAATGCCGCCGTCTCCGACTCAGGAACGGAACGGAACGGAACGGATATAATGATGTGTACACTCGCTACACGCCCGAGTCCCATCCATCCTCTCGGTAATACTCTCTTGATAAACTGTGTTGGCAGAACTGCGTTTCGTAGATTTAACCGTCTAGCAGCGGTGCCGAATGAAACGTGCCCGTCGACGATCGAAAAGAGGAGTAAAATCAAGAAACAACATTACTCCTCTACCCTTCTCAATTTTTCCGAACGAAATTATACACCCCGAGATGATTAAACCTGATATTAATCTTTTTTTTTTCTTTTTCTTTCCTGTTACAGGTGAGTTGGTACCGATTCCTTCGACGCGTATCATTAAGCACCGGGTGAAACGCTGGAAACGATTGCGGTGAGTCTTGAACGAAAGTTGTTGCTGCTGACTTGGACGCTGATTTTTAGATGTATTTTATAAAGTCTAAGGATCGAATGATTATTTTACAGAATTGATACGCCGAAGTTTATTCTACGGTGTTTGGTTGAACATTTTTTTGCCTTTATCAAGATAGAACCAGTTTCTAACGGTTTCAACACACTCCAAATCGAAAAAATACTGTGGGATAAATTCCGTAAACGACTTTCAGAACGTAGCCGCGACTGTTGACTGAATTTAGAAATTTGTTCGAAAGCTCTGGTACTTTCCGTTCTCTAGTTTTAGTCGATCAAAAAATGCTAGATGCTAGAATTTCTAATATGTTTATCGCAGTTTTTGACAAGCCATTAATCGGGATCGGAATGTGCTAGAGTAATTGAGCAGAACGAAAAATTTAGCGTGAAAACGAGGCTACATTATGCTAGAATTTCTAGCATCTTTATAGCATCTTTTGACAAGCCATAACTTGGGAACGGAATATGTTAGAGTAATCGAACAAAGTCGAAAATTTAGCGCGAAACTGGGGTTATATATATATATAATAGACTTTTTTTTGAAGCCGCCAACGCATCTCACTCTCGATTTACAGTCAACCGAAAAATGCAAAGAATCTGTTTTCAGTGCTTCTGTACCACTCGAAAATTATTTTCTCCATACTTCTTCGTTTCTCTTCGGTAGTCATTATACGAGTACGAGTGTATAACGGATGAGAGTATAATTTGAACAATTATCATTTTCGCAAATAAAAAATAAATAAATAAATGAATAAAAGCAGTTTGAAAACGGGGAAAATAAAAGCTGCTGGACTCTTTGCGGAATGCGAGTCCTTGCCCTGGAAATTTCGCATTCAATGAGTTTTTGCAATCGGCTCGACCGAGCCTCGAATGGAGGGACGAACTACCGGCAATCTGTCCTACTGTTAGCAGTACACGGTCGTCAAGGGTGGCTGTAAGGGCTGAGACCGAGATAAAGGATACTCGGCGACGATGCCGACTTCGTTTTTATCTGTTGTCGGCAAAAGTTTACGTATACCGGGTGCCGAGTGTTTCCGAGCCGGCTAGGCTTTCTTATCGCTCGGGTTTATAGAGACCCGAGTGTAAAACCTTGCGACAAATTTTTACATGTCAAAACTACACCTCGACCACTGAATTTTGCAGGTTTTTTCCCAAGTCTTTTTTTCTCTTTTTTTTTCATTCCCATTTCAAATTTCGAGAAATTCTTGTCGTTGACGAACGTTGTTGGAAAAAAGAAAATGTTATTTCGAAATTTTGTGTTCTTTACTTTTGACATGGAAACAAATTATTGTAAGGTCAAAAAGAAAAAGGCAACTATATTTAAGATGGGATTGAAAGTTTTTTTAGTTTTTTTTTTCTTCTTTTTGTAAATTTATTCACTCGCCTACTTAACGTGTACTTTATTATCTTGAAATTTAATTAGTTTCATTCAATTTCCCTGAGACCTTATACAGCTATCGAAACGTTTAATTATGTATCCAACTTTTGGCGAGATCTCTTGTATATACCCAGGTATACCTATATTTACAAGATGGTACCTTATACCTGCCGCTCTCTCTCTCTCTCTCTCTCTGTTCGCGCCTAATTTTCACGGCTATGTAATTCAATTTCGAGAAAGGCTGCAGGCGGTAAACTCGCGAGTCACTTTATTGCTTGATGATTAACTGCAGAAGTGGGTTGAGGCAGATGTTATACATTGTATATATATATATATATATATATATATGTATGTATGCATGTATAAGACATATCGCTTGATCAATTCCTTTAATACGTGAGTATCTTACTTCCCTTGGATTATAATATCGACTCAAGATCGAAGCACACGCATTTATCGATAGGAGAAAAATTTGTAACTGAAAACAAAGGTCGATGTAAATTATTTCAAATACAATTATACATGTAAGCTCTAGTCAAAAAATTCAGATGTCAAGAAAACAGAGAGAGAGAGAGAGAGAGAGAGAGAGAGAGGCTGATAAAGTAGATTTTAAAATGAGGAGTAATTTAGCTTCGGTGAAAAAGGTTTGATAAAGCACATAAGCACGAAAATAAAAAGAAGCTTCGACAAAAACTTGCAGCTATTTTACATTTTAAATCGCGTGGTATAAATTTTTCTCGCACGCGTTTCGCATTTGGTTTTGTATATTTTTTATTAATTTTTTTTTTTTTGTTCATTTGTTTCCTTTGGTTTTGCTTTTCGCATTTCTTCCGTTCCACTTGGCACTCGGCACTCGGCACTTCACCCCCTGATTGATGGAGGCTCTCTCTCTCTATCCCCCCCCCCCCCCCCCCCACCCGTAACGCGTATATATACGCATACCTGTAATGGCGGGTCTGCGGTCACGTGGCAGACGACGTCAACGTCGACGTCGACGTATGATAACGATAATCACAATCAACGCTCACTCGGCTACATGCATATTCACCTACTCAACTCCTATATCAATCATGGTCGTCGCTCATGGATACGGTGACAAGTTTCGCTCTGCGGGTTCATTTATCCGAGTAGGTGTGCAGCGACTACGTACATCTATATATATATATATATATATATTAGAGTGTTTCAAAAAAACCGGCTATTCTTTTTTTTTCGAAGAACATTGAAAATTGAAATTTTTTGACACATATCAGATGATTGAGATTTCATAACTTCAGAAGATGAGAATCGAAAAGAAAATAAGAAAGAAAAACAAATTATTATTATCGGATTGCATTTTTGACGGAAGAACGAACGTAAAAGCTCGTTATAATATGGGCTGAAAAATGTGTATTGAGAGAGATATTGTAACGAGCTTTCGCTGCTTTCTTCTATTATTCCGATCAGTTGTTTTTATAAAAAGAGTAACGAAGATCCGTCGTCAAGAGAATCTTGGATCGGATCGACGTATCTTTGAAAAAATTGAATATTGGCTAGATTGACAGGTTTTGAGATATTACGATGTTTTTACGAGCGTTAAGTCAAGTTAGGTTAGGTCAAGTTTTGGGTCAGATACGATCAATCTTCATTCGGATATAATTCTTGACTGTGAGCAGGATCATTTTACTTCAACAACATATTCATTTCATCACATTGAATTTTGTTAGGTTATATCAGGCTATGTTTGGTTGGATATCATCAATCTTTACAAAACTATCAAAAAGTTTATAATTATTCAGCAGGACGGAAATATTTTTACGTCCTCCGTCATTTTCGCTAACAATGAGAACAATTTATTACCAGAAAATTTTCACCGTAACCGTTGAACGCGCGTAATTTTTCTATATTTATTTTTCCTCGCGATCATGTCGGGCTCTCATTAAAGAGTCGTGAGGTTTAATCAATGAAGAGAGGCCGCGAGGCCGAAGGTTGGTGTAGTTATTATTTACACGGGGTATATTTAATACGTATACCTCCGCGCGTGTGTGTCAATATAGAGGCGCCCTTAATGAAAATGACAATATAATTCTCCCCGACGATTAATTATAAACTAGATAATTGATAGTAGACCAGTTTCGCGTCACGTGTCATTACGGCCAAGCCGTCCTTCCCCCCCCCCCCCCCCGACCCCTCTGCGCTACGTCACTCGCAAAATTTGGCACACCCACAAACACACACACACACACACGCGCGCGAACGAATTGCATTCATTCGTCGTCAATAATCGTAAGGGGGCATCGATTAATTATTAACCCGCAGCTGCTTTCGTCTTACATTTTTCAAACTTTATTCCATCAACGTTTCTTGGACGTTGCAGAAGGGGCAGAAAAAAAATAGGACGCACGGAATTTCGAATATTTTGTTTTTTCTTCTTTTTTTCTAAACATTGTACGTCGACGGTTCAGTGCAGACTAAATTCAAGTCAACGCAGGTGAAAGTGTTGTACCCGGAGAAAGCTTTTTCGATTTCGTTTGAAAAAATTTTCACCCTGTACAAAGATCAACCTCAACAATTACGCGCGATAATAAGGAGGAGAAAAATAAAGTTTTTAGTTTAGTTATTTTTTTTTTTTTTTTTTTTTTACGGAGACCAGCGCTGTTGCATCAAAATCGAAAAATCTACGTCATACTCGCAGTCTTCTTTATTCCCGTCAATTATTCCATCCGATTTCACGTTTCAATCCCTTGGGTCAGTGAAGATGAGGAGGGGATAGCAATCGACGAGAATTAATAAAAGGAGAGACTGACTGTCAACAGAAAGTTATCCCTTCGGCGATAGTAATGGGGGGAGGAGGTAGGGTGGAAGTTAACGACGACGCGAAAGGAAGGAACCGAGTTAAAAACTTTTCTCACCGGTTACCGTGCGCTGGGTAACTTTTGGATCCTCGGCAGGCCACGAAGAAATGGGTATAAGGTCATATATATATATACATATATATATATATATATATATATATATATATATATATATATATATATATATATATATATATATATATATATACACATATATATACATGTATATGTATAAGGTATGTACGTTATGCCAGCCGGGAAAGAAGGGATATAACTCAAACCGGTACCTGCCGACCTATCCTACCCTATCCTATCCTATCCGGCCTAGTAATCTCAACTTTCTGCTACTCCTCGCCGCTTTTCGCGCAAAGTACGTATGCGCGTATTTATCTACGTATGTATGTGTATACGTATATGTTTATGCGTATGTACGAATGTACCGATCGCGTGATTTTCAATTTCATACCGTTGATTCGCTCCTCGATAACCTGGTTAATGTATACGATATTACATTACGATTTACACGGTATAGAGTGAGCCAAAAACACTGACGCATCGAAGCTGTGGTATTATAAAGGGATTCGTTTACTGCGAAAAAAACAATTCTCCCGTTTGGCAAAATTTTTTGCACAATCTTAAGAGGTGTCGCTGGTCGCATTTGACATTTCCCATATGCCGTATTTGATATTTCCCATGGAGAGAGAGAGAGAGAGTGAGAGTGAAAAACACGTGATAAGGTAATTCCGTCGTCGTGTAGAAGAGTACGAAAAAAAAAAAAAAAATAAAAAAAAACGAGAAAAAAAAGATAAAAGTTGGGGGAAGCAGGAGAATGAAAAATGACAAATAAACCGTCGCCCCGCGAAAATGACTCTTAACTTGACAGCCTACTTAGTCCAGGGACGGCTTCAAGTCCACGGCGATCAATTCACGGCTTGTCATTTCTGTCGCAACGCGCCCTAAACTTAAGCGGAACGGAAGCTAAAGGCGTTGTGAAGAATGAGAGAGAGAGAGAGAGAGAGAGAGTATGAGGAAAGCTAAGGTACACATCTTTAGACATGACACGGGAGTAAAAAAAATGTACAAAAGAAAACTGAACCCTTGCTGGGAGTTTATAATGTAGGTACCAGAAAATATCAGCTGTGTCACGTGGGTCGATTTATTCTTGTGTATTTTATCCCAAGTTATTATTATTGTCATTATTATTATTACATTTTTTTTTAACTCTTCCAACCCGTTTCGTACCTACATGTATATTTTATATCATGTATATGTGTATGTTGATTAGAAAATTTGTTCAAACGGTATTTTGAATCAAGAGATTTCAAATCTGGCGACAAAGAACGAAATTGTTTTTATTCTTTAGTTCCGGTTTGATTCTTGGTTTTTAAGGGTTGTTTTTTTTTTTTCAGTTAAGTAACGCGTAGAAAGATTGAAAATATCTCTGGCTTATACGTTTGTTTATCTTGTTTGTAGTATGGAGTTATCGATTTATTGATAATATTGTGAAACGAAGCTCGATGTGTTTAATCAATTTTTAATTTCATCCGAACTATCGTTCATTTTAAAATTTTGAATCCGGTCGTGGCGTGAAAAGTAAATTTTAAAATTTATACAGCGTATGGGAAATAAATTTTTTCAACTTTTCTTTGTTAAAAGTTTTGACAACAAATGAACGTCGATTAAAGTTTTGTCGAGCTTTGAACGAATGGAATTTTTGATTAATATTCCGATCGACGAAATTCGAGAAACTTTGAAACGAATTTCGATAAATCGAAATTGTCGACAAGCTGCCGTTATTGCTGCTAGATTTCTGCGTTAATTCAACGTCGAATATCAGCTGCAGGCGTTGCAAATTTCATCAAAATTATACGTGCCTCAGGTGCCAAAGTGGAACGCGTGAGAACTCTTAGGAAATTATAGCCAATTTCTACCAATTAACAACCGCCTCTGGGTAATTGCATTGATATACCTCAATATCGGGAGCGGTGAAGCTCTCTCTCCCTCTCTCCCACTCTCCCTCTCTCACGATCTCTCCCTTTCTCTTGGATATCCCGACGTCTACACCACGGCATAATTATAAACGTGACTTACACGCGACAGAATTCTGCACAACACCGAACATTCAATATCAGATCACTTTCGAGGGACGCAGGCCCGAGTAGAAGATGAAAAAAACTTTTTACAAGAGTCGGAGAGTTTTCTACCGCGGGAGAAAGAAGAATATATATTGACGAGGAAATGCAATCGAGGAATTTTTAGATTCGATACGCTCCGAGAAGTTTGAGGAGGAATTTTGGTGACAGGTAAATCAGGAGTATCGTTGATCGGAAATTCAGAGATGTATGATCGATAACATCGGGAGGGGAAAAAGAAATTTCGAGGAGAAATCGAGAGGGGATTAAATTATTCGTAAACGATTTAAAGCGATGTACGAAAAACTGAGAATAACAACGGAGATTTGGTGCGTCGGGGAATTTGTTTGTCTCTAACGGTAAGATTAAGAAACGGGATTAATTCGGAATTGAGATGAAAAAACATGTGTGTATATATTTTTATATATCGAGTATTAAGAAAAACCACGTGGTATACTTGACCACACTTTTCGTTTTTGCTTATTTGTTACGATCCAATTGTTTGGTGATAATTTATAGCTTCGTTGAAAATATTTTTCAACATCAGGTGAAAATCTTTATTTGTCTTTCTTTTATCATGTCGAATTCGTTATCTTAGGAAGTAAGACAATGACAATAATTGATAGGTTAATCGCATAAATTGATATTTTATCGTATTGCGTCGCTGATGGGAGTAGAAAAAAAAATAAAAAAAAAAGACCGTGAGGAAAAATAAGCGAGTCGAGGTCGGTTAATCGAGCTTGAAAAATAATCGATTGTACTCGATTAAACGGGGAAAATTAATCGAAAATCGATTATTACTGTCGTTCGTCTTACAAGCTATAAGCACGCACGCCGTCCACTCATATCGAGAATAGCTCAAGTAGTAATCCACCGTTCGGGTCAGCCACGTTACGCGTTCTACTAGCCGAGAATCTCGAGTAATTTATCAAGCCTGCACGTAATTACGCGTATGTGTATAAATTTACAAAGCGGATCAACAAATCTGTCTTAAAAATTAGTCATTTTTCATCTTGGTCGCAATTTTGTTATTATTTTTTTTTTATTATATTTATATTTTCTTAATATTATTAAATAACTGTAAATTATATTACACTACGTATCGGGTTTCGAATTTGATCGCGTAATGATTCACCGTCTTTTAGATCCGCTTCCGTGTAACGAACGAGCCACGAGAACGTCGATAATACTAGATAACGACACGAGCGTTGCTCGTTTGCGGTTAAAGTCTCGGCAACATTCTTGTCGGTATTTCGCGGTGACGCAACGGCGAGAGATGTTTTAATCGGTTGGGTTCGATATTACGTTAAGAACTAAGATTTCATGAAGCGGGAGATCGAAGAAAGGTATAAAGATTTTTTTTTTTTTTGTTTGAGCCAGTCTAATACACATACAGATATATGTAGAGCTACAGCTATAACTAGAATACTCGAAGCTTATTTTGAGGACTTTCAAACTTTTCAACTGCAGCCGTGAACTTGATGTTTATTTATTTATTTATTTATTTATTTATTTATTTTTTTTGCGCAAAGTTTTATTCGAATTACAAATATATAAAGAACGTGAAGAGGGAATTAGCGAATCGGAAAAAAGGAGATAACGAAGAAGGGAAAGAAAAACACGAATATCTGAAAAAGATGTGAAGAGAGAAAGTGGATGAGAGAAGGAAAAAAAAAGGAGAAAAAAAAATGAAAAAATGGCCAGCCTGCAGGGGGATTTTACTGGGATTGATCAGGGTTTCGTATTCGCCATTATCCCGGCGATCTTTTCGTCGAGCTTTTTGTCCTTTGTCTTCTGTTCTTCTATAGTAGGATTCGTCGGTGTATTTATAGAAAGGATCCATTCTGCCATACCTGATACGGAATTCTTTTGTCTTCAATTTTTGTACGGTTGTATACATTCGTTTCTTTTTTTTTTTTTTTTTGTATATTATATACGTTACATGTGGTTTGATAATGAAATTTTATCTTGATTTAGTTGTTACAGGTATATTGGCAAAAATATTTTGTCAATTAAAATGGTTACAAGAGATTTACGTGGCGATTTGTGAGTCAGAAATTTTACAGTGATTGTGAGGAAAAGAAGACAATGAAATGATTTTTGTCGTAGAAAAAACATCCATGTGTCGTTGTTTACCTTGGTGATGAAAAAAGTGATAGAATTTACAAGATGAAAAAAATGTTAGTAAAACGCAACAACGATAAATCACCTTTTTCAATTTTAGCTTTCTAAACAATACTTTACGGATGATATATTTAATTTGACCCTTCGTCGCGCTCCCCAATCGTTTGTTGATGTTGGTTAACGTAAACGTGATACAAAAATGCCTGTGCGTGCGTATGCGCGAGTTTGTACACACACGAGTGTTTATTCAAACTTTACTAATTGAGGGTCGGATTATGGGACGAGAGCTTTGAGTAATCCGCGTAAAACGTAGATCGGGGTAAATCGAGGAAGCTTGGGGGAGAAATTAGGTCGCTAGAAAAGAAAAAAAATACACGATAATAATAATGAAGATGATTCCAAAAAAAAAAAAAAAATACCGTAGGAAGAGGCTTCGGGTCAAAATCTCGAAAGACAAAAAAGCCGACTGGTCGAAAAGCCGAAATTGTGATTTTTTATAAATCACCCGGTAGAATAATTGTTTTCCCGAAAGTTCGTTCGATCGAACGCTCTTTTATCCGATAAAGTATTTTCAGAACAGCCGATATTCCGAATGAACAAAGCGCGGAACGTGGAGATACGGAAAAACGAACGTTACCAAATTGAAAATTGAGAGCGGCTGATACTCGGAACGGTGAAAAAAATGAAAAAAACTATCTGTCGGAAATGAAAGTTCCGAAGGAGCAAAACCTCGAGCCGCAAAATGCGAAAGGCCGAAATAGCGAATCTCCCGAGAATTCGGAATTTGTGAAATTCGTCAACTCGACGCCAGTCTTATCGAGCGTCGTCGAAGAAGAAAAGAAGGCAAAGGAACCGGCAACGTGTCTTTAATAACATTTAAGCGGCGCATCTTTTTCCCCGTGCGTTCAACTTATCCGCGACATTGTCACGTCGAATCGCGTTCCACGTTCACGTCAGCTTTCTCGTCTCGCTTCGCAAGCGTAACGCGTCATCCGTTGGCTGCAAATCGTCGCGTCGCGTTTGAGGGAATAAACGTGTTTCCAAAGTCCTGCAACCTTTCGGTATTTTGTCCGTTCCGTCTTATTGGCTTCCGGGATTCTTACCTTTCTAATCTTCGGTCGGTCGTTGTTGACAAATTCGGATTTGTAGATTTTCGAAAAAGGCAAGAGCCTGACGTTTGAAAAGTCGACGTTTCGACTCTTCGGTATTCTCGCGATTCGATATTTTTCTCTTCGTAATTTTATCCAAAATCAAAAAAAAAAAATAAAATAAAATTCGGTATAACTTTACACGTACGTTTTCACATCATCAATTTTTATTCCTCTCGACGAGACAACCTTTTCGCATTTGTGGTCTCTTTTTTACATTTTAATTTGACTTTCGGAATTTCGTCCCGTCGAATTTTTGGTCTTTCGCATTTTTATCCCCCACTCGGAAGGGAGTATCCCACCATATATATCGATTGAGAAAATTATTCTCTCTTTCTTTCGCTTCGATCATTGTTCTGGAGCATAAAAAATAGGTAACATAGGCAAAGAAGAAACGGAAAAGGATATAAATATCGACAAGCATAATTTAATTAAATTTTCTTCGTCCCCCAATCAACTTAGTTACTTAACTTTTAAATCTGAATGAAACGTTTTTTATCTGTTCCTTCTCCTTCAACTTTTCCTACCACACGTTGTAACTTCGACATGTTTGGATCCGCGCACGCGATCACTCCTGAAATTGAAGCGAGTAGCCGCTTCTTCATTATCATTCCAATGTAATCTTAATCGTTGTCGTTTAAAGTGCTAATTCGAGGCTCCAAGCCGTGATGCTCGATTCTCTTCCTTCCTTCCTTCCTGCATTCATTCATTCATTCGCTGCTATTCCTCCAATTTACACCTTAATTAACAGGTATCAAGTGTATCCAAGCTGTCGGATGAAATACAAGCCGTGCGGCAGCGGAGAACTTTCTTTCTTCTCTATCTCTCTATTCCTATTTCTATTTCTATTTCTGTTTCTATGTATTTTCATGTATCAAGTCATGCCTATACATACACGTGGCGTATGTAGGCTACGTACTCGCGAGGAATTCCTTGGTTCAACTCCACTTTCGTTATACGGTGTTCCTATGAACTTGATTATATTGCAGGAGAAGCATGTCCGGAATTTCAAGTTCCCTCGACTGTCAGCTGCCTCGATATATATATATATATATATATATATATATATGTGTGTATATATATATGTATGTATGTATGTATGTTCGCGAGATCTCGTTAGCTAATATGATCCCATTCCCGGCTTCTCACCGTCAGAAGTATATCATTAATTTCAGCACTGTCTCTATTTAACACGCTTTCATCATCTCGCTTTATCTAAAGACGGGTGAACGGTGAAGAAAAGAGAGAAAAAAAAAAATTCGATAGATTAAATAAAATAAAGAAAGACAACAACAGCGAATTTAAACACGTCGTAGGAACGAGTTCAAGAATTTTCAAGTTCAAGTAAGTTGATGCAAAAAAACAATATTTTGGATCAGGAATTCGATCAGATGTCTAAATTTTTGCAAAAATTTTTGATTTCTCTTCACTTAATACGTCGATTAAAATTTTCTGCACGAGACAACAAATACATATATATACGAGTATATATACATATGTATATATTTACGTATGTATAAATATACTTTTGTTTCCACATCCTTTGAAAAAAAAAAGGATAAGGAATTGATCTCGTTGGAGAATCCTTGCCTGTATTAGGGAGTTCGGATCTATGGGGGGGTGGGGGTGGAGAGAGTTTGGAAAGGTGATCGGTCGATTTGATTCGAAAAAGTTGCCCCGAGCACTTTATTCTTGTAGTAACACCGAGACACCGCACGTACGCCTCTCACATATACGCGACTCCGGACTTTGGATGGGATCATGCAAAGTAGCCATTATCCTATCAACGGGAAAGGCGACGAAGGACGACCCGTCCTGTCTCCTTATCAACCTGAGTTTACCGAGGGCTGGACTTGATTCCCAAATCTTACTTGGCGATACGCTTATCGAGCATTCTCAGCCAATTTACGCTGCACGGACGCTACCGAGGAGAAGATTTCGGGTTTTGGTTTTTGCTTTAAATTATTGTTTTTTAGTTTCTTTTTTTCTACGCCGCTCAGCGCCTCGTTTCGTTATACCAGAGGAAAATTCTTTTCAACGTAACGTGAAATTTTAGCACCCTTTGAGTCAGACGTTATTGCGCTGAGACAAGTTTTATAAAAAAATGACTGATTGCGAATTTGGAATCGGATTTAAGAAATTCAAGATCGCGGATCTGATATGCCGGACTGAAATCTCTCAATTTTATCGAACACGGTCTAAAAAATGTATACTTGAAAAATATCTGTATCCAAAAAAAGTATTCGAAATTTGAGTTTTATTTGTGAAATTCGATTTTATGTTTGAAAAAATAAAAAAAATTAAAATTAAAAATAAAACCAGGTTTACGCATTTTTTTTTTTTTCAACCGATCCAAGGTTTTCGGGGTCAAATTTCGGTAACGCTTGACGCGGAATGGATTATACAAGGACGTTTGCTTAAACCAGGTAAGCGGACGGATCGAAAAAGGTCTTCGATCCGAGGCGGGCTGTTTAGATAGAGGAAAATTGAATCCCTATCCCTATCTTTCTTCTTCCTCTTCGTCGTCGGTTCGGCTTTGGTTTTCGGGGTCTCTTCCCCGCCTGTCACCATTTCGACTCGCTGAAAAGTCCCATTCCTGCATGTGAGTATCCACGTATTCGCTCAGGAAAATTGTCTGGACGATTGAGCTGGAAGATAAATAAACAAATTGATGAAAACAAGTAAAGGTAGAAAGAGAACAGATGAAAGTAACAATGAGATAAGTTGTGCCGGAGGAAAATGATTGAACTGAATGTGAACGGGTTATAAAATAGACATAGAAAAACCAACAAAAAAAAAAAAAAATTGAAACTATATTAAAAAAAAAATACAAAGAAGTACTGAGAACAGACAAAAATTAATGAATATAAAATAAATAAATAAGAAAAGGAAAGAAAAAGCCAGAAAATAAATAGTAAGATGAATAAATAAATGAATAGGTAGATAGATAAAAATAGGTAAAGATAGAGAGAGAGAGAGAGAGAGAGAGAGAGAGTTCAGTTATCGACGAGCAAACCTTAAACGCGAGGCATCCGTTATCTGTCAAGTGTCAACCTACTTCACTCACCTACGGTTAGAAGAACCGAGCCTGATGGAAGGGTTCACCTCTATTCTCTATTCTCAGTCACGTTCCTTTTGTCTATTCCTTTTACCAACGTCAAAATATTTTCAGAAGTTCGGCTAGCGTTTCGTGCTAATGTTGTTGAACAATCGTTAAAATTTGCGCGAGTATTTGTTTTGTTTTTTTTTTTCGTTACTTTCGAACGAGAATCCTTCAAATAATCGCCGACAAACCGATTCTAACGACTGTTCGTCTGTTTTGCAGAAACTTTGAACTCTCCCGTATCGTTCGATTGCGAATGTTTTACAACGGGTAAGAAAAAAAAATAAAAAATTGAATAAAAAATTGAATAAAAAATTTATGAATACGCAGGATGTGTGAAAAAAAAAAAGAGCGGTAAATTCTGAGACGGATATATTCGGAGGGCTCATAGTTCGGGATCGAGACGATTGATCGTTTCGATATTGGCGGGAAGATAGGCGGCGGTGTGGCGGGTCGTTGCATTGGAAGATATCGAGGGTCGGTGATATACCGCGACTACCGATCGGCCTTAAATGCGACGCGGATGTCCTGCCAGGGATCAGGATATCGAGGGATATGGAGTGCTTTCCTTAGAAAAAAATGAAAAAAAAAAAGAAAAAAACGTCGGGAGATTAGAAAATCTACGGACCAAACGGGCGGAAATCTGTTTTTACATTTTACTTTTGTTTTTGTTCAGAATATTCGGTAAATGCGGTGGATATAACCGGAGTGTATATAAATATACATATAATATATATATGTATATGTATATACACATACATGGGGCATTCCACGTCAAATCAGCAGCTCTGGTATCTCAGCCTTTTCGGTTTTAATCATTTTTTAGTACAACGATGTTCTTAACAATCCAAAGGAGTTTAGGGAATTTTTTCACATATTTTCTTCAGCCACTGGTGAAATTTATACACCGATTAGAATCCGATTGCCGTATCAGGGAGACTTTCGATAATCTTAAGATTTCGAACAATTCGTCTTTCTTTATTTTGTTTCGTCATTTTTGAAATTTCAATATATCGTCCATTCGGAATATCGATACTTAAAAAGTTTCGACCATCGTCCGGAAATACGTGGAATTTTACGTAGGTCATAACAACGATTTAGAAAAGACTTTGTAACATGCCGGCATTGTATTCCAAGTTCGGTATATTAATGATAAAAATACAGAATAAATCGTATGGCCGGGGTAATTTTTGACTAACGTACAATTTTCAGTTGCAATGTCCACCCGGCGTTGATGTTACTGCACCGTATTAAAGCAGGCTACAAAATGTGGGAATGGGAAAAGTCCGCTTTGATGATTAAAAACTCCCACCCCCAATCATTTGTCTCTCTCTCTATCTCTCTCTCTCTCTCTCTGTCTCTCTCTCTCTCTCTCTATCCGTGTCCCCCTTTTAGCGCCGGGATCTGAGTACTTTATGTAATTACTCGAGAGCTTCCGTTACGGCAAGCGTTGCCTCCACGCGCCGCTATATTGCCGCGTCAACAATTGAGAAGAACCCGTTCCCATACCACCCCCCGTACCGTATCCCTGTTTTATTTATTTATTTATTTATTTATTTATTTATTTATTTATTTATATATTTTTTGTTTTGCTCCCGTTTGTTTCAATTTTCCGTTAAAATTATTACTACTTGTTAAATACGGCCTTTAAAGATTTGTGAGATCGTCGTCGGTATGGTATTCAATAATATTCGTGACTGTACGCGAAACGAGGAAAAGAAAAAAAAACAACAAATGGAAATAACAAGATACATTAATAACCGCAATAATAATGAAAAATGTCGACTCGCCTCGGGCAACGGAAATGCCTGATAATTATAATAAATTACCTCTAATAATGAATACAAGGTTCGTTATGAACGTTTGTAAATAATATAATAATATATCACTTTATACAATGTAATCCATATTAATTTGACAAGTTGTTTACATACGTACGTACATATATATGTATATACATAATAAAAGGGTCGGAGTGATTATAACAATAATTTTATGGAGTGTATTCAAAAGAACGACGTTGTTATTACATACGGTATTTTGTATATTGTGTAACGATGAATTATTATGTATTCTGTAGAAAATCGCAGTACGTGATCAGAACGAATTGTTTGCCATGTAATTTCAATCACGTATCTACCTATATCTATCTATCACTATACATATATATATGTATAGGGTATTCCAGGTCAGAGCAACGGGTCGTCGGCCCGACCCCCTGGGGTTCCGATGTCCAATGGATTTTTTTTTTTTTTGGTTTATTTTCGGTCGAAAGCGATACCTCTGATTTTTTGAAATTTTATCACCGCCGTTTTGTAAAAGTTTGACGACCCGATCGCGCATCCTTGACGTGAAAATGAACATTTTTTAAAATCGATGAAACTTGTTTGTAAAGTCAAGGACTGGAAAATGAATCTTTTTTTTTTTCTCAACTTCCGTTTGTGGAATACCTCGGGTATAGATATAGCGTGTATGCGACATGTATAGGTGTAATATATATGTATATGTATGTATGTATTTACGTGTAGGTCTGTACGTTGTAAACAATGTCTATTCGGATACAAGTTTTATAGAGCGGAGTTTCGCGAGCTTCAGGCACTTTGCATCGCGAGGCTGCACTTCGGTAGTAAAATTCTTTCAATTTTTTTACTTCTTTGTTTTCGTTTATTTGTTTACTTACTTATTTTTTTTCCTCTTCTTCTTCTTCTTAAAACACCGCAACGCTACCCGCAGTGGTCGAACAATAGCTGCGAGGTTGCGGAAGCTGAAGTTGATGCGGAAAGCAGAAACAGCGGCGGCAACGCGGTAGCGGAACGATTTTTTCACGAGGATGATAACTTTTCTCTAAAGTGCACGGATTACGGTCTTCCTTTTCATTGTTTGCGTAGACTTTCTTTGTTTTTGTTATTACGACGGAAAAATAGTCGATGGAAAATGTATACAGTACGTGTTTATGTATATAATAATAATGTGAATATATATTTCTGATTTTCTTTAAAAGTTTTTCCGCAATTTTTCCAACTCCGAAACAGTGGCGTTAATGTTTTTCTATTTTTTTTTCTTTTCTCCGTCCAGCTGGTCAATTATTTATAAATATTGAGAGTGATTTTGAAAAGGACCTTTTTTAAAATCGTCAAAAACTTTATTTTCTATTCGCAAGCATTTCAAGAACGAGTCTATGATTCGTTGATTTTTTTTTTTCAATTTTTTTTGGTCAACTAAAACATTGTCTGAACGGTTTGAAAACTCGCGAAAAATTCTCCAAAGTTCTATTTTTCACTTGGAGTATTTCTAGGCCGGTTACATTACGAAGCGATTATCGTCTACGTTTTTTTTTTGCACGTTCAACTTTTTTTTTTTATCATCCTCGTCACGAAACCCGTCTGGAAATCTTTTAAATAAAAAATAGAAGTTTTGAGAATTTTGTGGAAATTTTCGGACCGTTCGAACAATATTTTAAAAGTGCTGGGAAATGAGAAAAAAAAAAAAAATGGAAAACAAATCGTTCCGTCGTGGGCTCGGTCTTGAAATGGTTAGAAAAGAAAAAACAGTTTTTAAGAATTTAAAAAGAGGTCCTTTTCAAAACTACTCTCAATATTCGTAAATAACTGACCAGTCGAGTAAAAAGATGTGAAAATAATTCAGTGTACCGTTTCAGAGTTGGGACAATTGTAGAAAAATTTTAAAGAAAATAAAAAAAAAAAGGGACGAGGGGAAGGGGGAGTTGGCATGGAATATACCATACATAGATCATACGAATTTCCGAAACAGAATCAGCGGTTACGAATAATACGGAGCGAATTATATTAGTGAAAATCTGAATAAGGATATTATTTTAGTTTCGTCTCTATTAATTAATTAAGCAGAACGGATATAGTTACGGGTTGTGCCACGGATGTGTGGAGATTATGGATAATTTATTGTAGGGAATATACCGTCTTTCGCATGACCTAGTAATTATTATCCGACGAAACAATAACGGCGAATGATGTTCATCCGCTCCGCGATGGGCATTATATTATAACTCGATCCGTACCGTGAATCGAGAGCGAGCGATATAATAAGGGAGTCAATTACCCTCCGATCTATCCGTCTATCCGTAAGTAAGGTACATACTTGTTGTATAGTCATCGTTGTAAATAGATTTACCCTGCTGCTATTTTATTATTTTTATTATCATATAGATGTTTCTAGTTAAGGCAATTGAATCTCGTCTCATCGACGTGAACGTACGTATAATGATAATAACGATAACGAGGGTATCGAGTTACATTTAAAACAATATTTTATCAGGCTAGAAGTTTACCGTCCTTACAGGTACAACTTCATAAAGTTCGTATATTATATCGCAGAGTTTATACAGTCTCGGGGTTGAATTTTTGTTGTTTTTTTTTTTTTTTTTTTGTTTTTAAGGATATCCGAGTGTTCAAATTTCAAGTTTCCGTCACGATCTAAATCTGCGTGTTTATTCCTAATCGCGGTGAGAAAAATTTCATTTGTTACGGTGACTAGAAAAATTTAGTGAAACAGGTATCGTTGAAAAAAAAACTGTTCGAATATCGTTGGAATTGCGAAAAAGGAGCTACGCCTAAAAATTTTGCGCTATCGTAGATCATTTTTTGGTTGTTGCAATGCAAAATCAGTTTCCGAGGTTTACTCGAATTTTTTAGTTAAACAAGGCTTTGACGTCAATTTATTCTTGCACGAGCGTTAAATTTTTCCAACAGTTACGAGAAAATCTAGCAACAGCGATCGTAATGACAAAGAACAGCAACGGATACTAGACTTTCCGGTAACGGCTAGAAAACTAATTTTCATTTTTTACCTAGAATTATATTTTTCGATTGCGGTAAAAAATGAAAACAGTCAAGGACTGAGCGGTAAATGGAACTTGTAAAAATTTCTCTCGGTGCGGGTTGTTGACGAAATAGAAAAGAAGATAAAAAGAATTGTGCTTTAAAAATTTAAATTCAAAGATGCGGATTTGATAGTAATAATTTCGTTCCACAAAGTAGGAGAGAAAATTCGTCTCTGTCTCTTTAATTTTGGTGGGGTTCTTGCTCCTCCGCTTGTCGTCCGCAGTTTGAAATTTCTTTACTCGCTCCATTACTCCGTTACACCAATCTTGTACATACTGTACATAATGTATATATATATATGCTCGTTTACCTCGACGACGCGTTTTATGTACGTACATAGAGATAGATACATGTACGTAAGTGTAAACGGAGAGTAAACGACAGTCGCGCCAAGCAGCTTGCACTTTGGGACACGTACGGAAAATGGTATGCGAGGAGAGAGAGAGAGAGAGAGAGAGTTTGGTGCAAAAGACTTGCCGACGTAATTGATCACTTAACGGCCGATCCTCCTTATCCTTTTTCCTCTTTCCTTTTTCCTTTTTCCTCTTTCCTTTTTCCTTTTTCCTTTTTCCTTTCCCCCATTTCTACTTCCCGAACTGTCAATAAAACACAAAATCATCCATCAAACATTCCGACTATGTATAATATTTTACGCGAGGTGTACGTAAAGTATATTTGCACGTGTGGGTATAATTTGTTGACACGTACGTAAGTCTCTGTACGTGTATTTATGGGGTGTTCCACGCCAAATCAGGAAACTGTTGGAACGCGACATTTTTTACAAAAAATTTATTACAAAACGTTGAAGAAAAATCGCTAGTGTATTTTAGAACCGGGGAAGCAGCAAAAAAAAAAAAAAAAAAACAGAGTCAGTAGTCAAATCGGAGATGCGTTACGTGTCGTAGTTGATTTTGAACATTTGTGTAAGTAGTAGAAGTGATTGAAAAAATTAAATGAAAATGGAAAAAAAACTGATGACACTTTAAATCTTGAGTGTAAATGTTTCGTTTCGGAAAGCAAATGTTTCAATTTTTTAAGACAAATCAACTCGAATGCTTATGGGATAATAACTGTTTTGGAAGCATTTTCAGAGATCGTACTAAAATTTTTGGTGAAGTTAAAAAAAAAAATTTCATGTCTCGAACGTTTGCTGAGTTGGCGTGGAATGTCCCATATATGTATGTGTATAACGTGTATCTGAGGAAGCAAATTTTCTTCCAAGGTAAAATCGTGTAACATTTTGATTTGCGTCGATTGTACGTTAATCGAAACGTAGAGTTTTTGTTTTTTTGTTTATTTTTTTTGTTGTTTATTCTGCCTTTACTTTATTCGAGTTGGAAGTGGAAAAGTTATTGGTTAGCTAGACGGAAGCGCACGTTGCAGATTTGCGGCTTCGAATTAGAGGAAGTGAATCGAGGTTGAAGGCTATTATTTCCCTAGCGGTGTGAAAATAACGACTTCGGACTTTACGAGCTGCTTCGCTTTCTGCAATCTCAGCATTACTCGCGGTTTTTAAAATAGTTTTCACTTTGCCTGGATTGCATCTATTTTTACCGTCTGCGTTAGGACGGTTTTTTTTTTTTTTTTCTTAATTAAAGAGAAAAATTTCAACCCCGCAACGATCGGAGAAAGTATCTCGATGAGAGAAGACGAAACGTCGAAGGGCTAAAAGAGAGTGAGAAAAGAAAGGCAGAACTTCGTAACTTTTCAATAGCTTGCTCGATTTTTTGTGAATTCCTATTTTTTTTTTTTTTTTTTTTTTCTTCTCGTGCACAGTCAGATATGAAAAAAAATCTGAGTTTTGGCTCTCGGATTGAAACACGCGTTTGGACAGTTGATGCAAAATAAGCAGGAAATAATAAAAAAAAAAAAACATGAAACCCTCTTTTAAGTGCTCTGCATTCCATGATTGTTGTTGTTATAAAATCCAGTTATTATTTCTTGCAGCGGTTAAACGAGGACAAAGGAACGACGACAAACATTTTTTGGGGTGAGACGTGGTTTTGTTCGTCTGTTCGTTCACAGGGACACGTATATACATAATATACGTCAGGGCGGTAGAAAAAAAAAAAAAAATCATGTAAAAATTCAATTGTTTTTTCTTTTTTCTTTTGACATTAACATGCATCGAAAATACTATACAGATTTATGACAAAATGTTGTGGGTTTCTTTTCCTCGAAGCATTTTAGTCGCTGTGAAAATCTTGTCTCTGAATTGATAATTTTTCAATCAAAGGATTACTTACAACTCTCTGCTCCGGAAACAATGCGTAACATTGTAATTTGGAAAGCGTGATGTTGTAACGACGATAAGTTTAAGAAACAATCACGTGACAACGGATCGTTTCCGTGAACAATGTTGCCGAGTTCAAAACCGTTTCGAAAATTTTTGTCCCGTCTCCCCCCTTTTCTCCTTATACATATATATATATATACATAGGAACAGTGACAAGTTTCTCGAGGACAGGTTTAAACGCCCTTTCTCCGTCTCTCTTTCTATTTCGCCCTTTTCTCTACTTCCTCTCTTCTCCCTCTTCTCTCGAAGGCGTGCTCGCGGAACCTTTTCCCGAAATTTGCTCAACCGTGCAACTTTCACTACGGTTGGGTATTACTATTGTTTACTTTTCCAGTTATTGCGCAGTTGTATGATGTGGATAATTTTCACGCCCCTCTGACACTCGCGCAAGGTGGCCGGAGGGGCAGGAGGGGGGAGGTTGAAAAGCGACCCCAAAAGTTCACCCTGGTGGGCCCTTAACTTTTTGCCCACCCTCCTCCTACTCTCTCGACTTTTCGTGCTTTGCGCTTTGCTACGCATTATACGTGCCTCTGTTTAAGTCGCTCGTGTATACGAAACGTGACCGAAATAAACGTCGCCTTGTACATACATACCTACCTAATACTTTGCGCCCTAATTAAAAAGCTTTCCGTGAGCAGTGGCTTATTTTTTTTTTTTTTTCTTTTCATACTCCAAGGGTATGAGAAAATTTATTTATGCCCGTATAGGAACGCTGATGCTCGGATAACGGTGGAATAGAATAGAGTAGAATAGAATGGAATAAGGTCGAGGAAAGAGAGAGAGAGAGAGAGAGAGAGAGAGAGAGAGACAAGGAAGGATATTGACGTTTTTTTAAAGTGTATAATGTTTTTGAATTTTTTACAGGGTAGAGAAACGAGCTTTTCGGGTTATGGGGGTTAAACAAAATGTGAAAAATCGTTGAGTTTATTTTTATAGAATAATTGTTCGCAAGATCGACAATTTACCTTTTTACAGAGAGATTGTAACGAAGCGTGTGAGAAAAGTCGATTTTTTTTCGTGTGGACAAATTTTTCGGACACGAAAGAAAAAAAGAAGAAGAAAAGTGATACCGAGTCACTCGTTCGTTCTGGAAAAGAATGATTATGTAACAAGAGTGCAAAACGTGGATCTTAGATTTTGATATCCCAGCCAAAACGATGGCAAGTGATTTTTACCAAATCTGGAGAGTTTGACGAGAAATTGTAAAAACTATTGTTATTCAATTCTTCGAAACTGATTGATCAATTAGTCGATGTAATCAGCTGTTGACGGTACGTAGATAAAATGAATAATCATGTGTTAGGTTTCATTAAACTACGTTTGATTTGGTAGATTTGATTAAGAAGATTGAGAAGATCGATTTGTGAATGAAAAAAAAAAAAAACATCAAAGGACTTGGAGTTGTATTTGGTAAAATTGCGTTAAAAAACAAAAATTATTTTGGAACGCATACGACGTGTCTTCGAATTCCAAAAATTTACCAAGTACCGGAAAGAAGATTTTAGCACGAAACGAACAAAAAAAAAAAGAAAAAAACCAACATCAACAGCGTAAAAGATCGAAGCACGAGTATTCGAGGTCTAATTTCTAGCGCTCAGATATCGCGATTTTATCCCCGTTTCCTCCCCTCGAAGCAAATTCTCCGTGTAATAACAGTCTGGTGGGTGTTTTTTTTTTTTTTTTTCTTTTTCACTCCTCTTTTTATTTCTCTGCCTTTAACCTTTTCCATTACCACTGATTCACCGTTTGATACACAAGGTAATATTCGGCGAGAATCGCTAATGCCGTTTTAACTTGTACCTTTCAAGCACCTTCTGTCGTTTACGAAGGAACCCGAGACGACGTCGACGGTTTGTAACGCAGATTTTATTACCAAAAGTATTACGACGATGACGACGACTAATACTAATACCACTGGTAACTGCGGTTGGAAAATTTTACACACACTTGTAACGAGTTTCTTATCTTTTCACATTCTTCGGGGGGGAATTAAGCGTGTAGAGAGAAAAAAAAATATTTCATTTCATCACATTTTTCATAGCTTTCGAAAGGCATTAAACGTGTAACATTAATTTTGCTCCGATCCGATTTTGTTGCTGTGTATTTTTTTACAGATTTATTTTTAATTTGTTAGATTTGTTAGAGTTACATAGATTTTTTTTTCTTGAAGTTATTTTTTTAATCAACTTCTTATGTACGCGTTTTTAATAATTTTATGTACACTCACCTCGTAGAAAGACGATCGTTTGAAAACATCTCTGTGTTAATGTCACGGCAGGCGCGATACGAGATCCTTTTACGTAACTTGTTTGTTGAATCGACAGAGAAATCTTGGTTGAAACTCGAAAGGGGTTCTTCGTCCTTTTCAGTATCGAGTCCTATTCGATATTGCGATCTATCGTTAACGAACTTTGTTAATTTTATAAACGAATAGCGGACCTTCGAGTCTTCGGAGATAATTTTCCAATCCACTTAAGCAATTGTCGCAGATTTTAAGGAATCGATGTTTCAAGTTGTGTAATTGGAGAGTCTGTAAAAGAGAAAAATCGTTGTTCACGAGCGGGTAATCTTGAAAGCTTATAAAATTCATTACTTTAAGGTTATACTGAGCGCATTTATATATATTGAAGTTAATTCCCGTTTATGCAGGCTGCCAGAAAGTCTGAGATTGGCAATCTTGGTTGCTTCGAGTTTCGGTGAAGAGGGCTTGATAATTGGAATAGTTCCGGGAAGGCTCGAGTTGAAAAGGAGTCTGCGCATATCAAACATCGGGGCTTCGTAGAGTTTGAATTTCGAATAACTAAACCGAATGGCTAACGATCGGATCAGGCTCGTTGAATCGTTCGATTCGACTCCTAGGAACAAAAGAAAAAGGAAAAAAAAAAAAAAACAAAAAACAAAAACGTTAACAAAAACGATTTTTTTTTTACTTTCGGTTTATTCGTGAATTAATTGTTCGTGGCCGGTGAACGAATCGTGCGAGAAATTTTTTACAGGCACTGTGTTTTTATTAGACTGTGCCAAAAAAATTGAGTTGTCGATCTTGAAGCTGCTCGTTCGATATTTTATAGAAGAAAAGAAATGAAAACGATTCTCAAAGTTTTAGCGAAACCCAAAAATTTGTGTGGTTTGGATGATTAAAAATAAAGAAAAATCGAAAGTAGACGACCTTTTTTTTCTCCCGTACATGCAGTTATAATCGTTACGAATTAACCGGTTTTTATCAATTGCAATTTTTCTATGTACTGTACATTATTGTTGAACTAAAGGTTAATATAAGAACAGTGGAATAGTGAAAAAAAAATTAAGAACAAAACTAAAAATGCAACGTGTTTTTGAAGGAATGAAAAATTCTGAAAATTGAAATACGGTCACACAGCGTAGCTTACTCAAAGAGTGGGTGTAAAAGAATCAGACAAACCGAAAATCAGAATGGTCAGGATTCCGAACGTATAAACATCGAAAATCCAAGAGAAAAAACGAGCAAAGTTGGTAAAATTTCACCAAGCTGGAAATTTGGAATTTCGATATTTCAGATTTAAAACATTTTTCCATTTTCGCCCTTTCGAAATTTTGCCTTTTCGAATTTTTGCACTTTCGGAATTTCGAGCGTCGAGTATCGAATCGTTCAAAACTATGATGTTTCGTGAAATTTTGATATCTTTGCTCCAACTTTCGCGACGATAAAATTCGAAATTTGTCACTTTCGGAACTCTTCAAACACAGAAATTCAACCCCGTCCCATAAATTTTCATTTTTGAGTTTCGCGATTCCTGCATACAAAACCGATTTCAATGAAACTTTTGGAATCATTTTCTTTCTTTTTTCTTTTGTCTCTTCTATGTTACGATACATCGTACGAACAGCTTTAAATTCAACATCTCGTTTTTTTTTTTTTTTTTTTTTTTCCCCCCGCACAGTCGACCGTTCACCCATAAATATTTCAAGGCTCGTGTCCGTGATCTTTCTACCGCTGTAGCAGGCGTAAGACTAGCACTCAACACGTCAGACATTAACCCCTATCCTCCTTATCCTCTTCATTTCTTTTCGCAGACGGATTATAGGCGGACACCCAGCGATCCCAGCTTCCTTCGTTGCTTTTCCACTTTCTTTCTTTCTTTCTTTTTTTCTTTCTTTTTTTCTTTCTTTCTTTCTTTCCTTCACCTGTCACGGGGGTGAGTTAAGTACGCCGAGTTGTTGAGCTTGTGCGTGGGTACCGAGCCTGCTTTTTTCTTGTCATTTCCTCTTTCTCTCTCTCTCTCTCTCTCTTTCTCTCTCATTCTTGCTCGCTCTCGCATTTGCTCCCGTTTCTTTACCTCACATTTTATTAACCTTCTTCCTTTTCGTGCCTCCCCTAAGAGGCAAAGGCGGTGAGCATTATTCGTGTCTCCATTCGTGTCCAGAACTGTAGCAGCTTCGCTATTGCCATCTTGTTTCTTATCGACTTCCTCAAATTGGGAGGAAAAAAAAGTGTCCCTTATTTTTTCAAAGGGATATTTTTGGCCAGTATTAGTCTGTCGATATTTAATCGGAGTTTAGGGATTGTTGTTGTTACGTAGGTAATGAATTCGGATGATAATGATTCCTAAGCCTCGTGTCTGTTTATTATAAAATTCTCATCGCGATGATGAAAGTTTTCACGCAAACGGTTGAATCTCAGATTCTTACGTTGTTTGTAAAGATCAAGTTCCGAATAAGAGTTGGAAGACTTTTGTCGGTATGTTTAACCCTCTGATTAAAAATATATCCAGAATCGTTCCCGAAAACTTTTCAAGCTTTCTTTAGTGGAAAAAAAAATTTCCAAAAATACGTTACAAACGAAGTGAAAGAAGTTTATCGAGGTATAAGTATATTGGATTATACTTTCAGTTTGAATCTTGAGGGGGTGAAAATTTGCTTCTTCGCTTGTCGACGATTTTTTTTTTTTCGTTTTTTCGTCAAACGTAACGATGCAAAATCGCTTCAGGGACGTGCTTAGATGCCATTGTGTTGGTTCGTTCTATACGTATGTATACACGTGTATGAATCGGGGGTGTGTCGCATTTGGCTGTGACGTATCCTTGTACACGCCGGCAAGGGTTCGATGGCGAATTTGATTACTCGATCGAACGAGCAGTCGCTGGACCGTTATCGGTCCTCGACAAACCGCCTGACGGTAACTTGTGACGGGTATATGCGGAATTCACATACTCTTGGCTCTACCTGTCACACACATCGTGGTATTACACTGTACGCACGGTATACGGGGAGGAAAAAAAGGAGGAGAAGAAGCGGGTTCGTCTATCGCCTTTGGATTTCGCCGTTGGACCTCGTTCACCGACCGTATCTCGGAGATGGAATTTCGATTTTTTTCTTTTTTTTTTTTTTTCATCTTCTCCTTCGTTTTGCTGCGAAACGAAGAAATTGAAACGATCTTTTTCTTTGGTTCGTTGCTGTCGCAAATTGCGAAAGCTTCTCTGCGATATTTTCTAAGAGCAGTTGTGTGGTTTTTTTTTCTTGGAGCAGGGGGGGGGGGGGGAGGGGGGGCAAGCTTTTGGACGTCTGAATCTGAATCTGAGTAATTTGGATTTTTTTTTTCATTTTTTTTTTTTAACAGCGAAAATTAAGCGGGGGAAAAAGAGTTTTTTCGGTATACTTTTTATTACCGTGAAACTGCCGAGCGAAAGGTGACGGAACTTGGCAGCCAAATGAAAGAATTTTAAAAGATAGATTAGAAAAATAACGTAATGGAAAATAAAAAATGGAAATTTTCTTTTTTCGAATAAATATATACATATTGTATAAAGTGGAAAAAAATATGATCGAAAAAGTATACGTTTGTCTGTAAAATATTGAAAAACGATTTATTTTTGGTTGAAACGGAAGTTTAAATTAAACGGGACGCGGTAATTTTTCATGCCTATCATTTGATGAGTGGTAAAATCTTGCAAGTTTCAGATTTTTGCATCCAGCGCCGTTTCCGAGATCATCGGGGGAGTTTGTCGGACAGAACGACATTTTTCGAAAAGAACTGTTTCTCGGATTCGGAGAGTTCCGAAAACGTAATTATTTTGTGAAATTCGAAAAAGTGATTTTCTACCGAAACCGATACTTTTTTCACGTCACTTAAGTTGACAAAAATCAAACAGCTAATTGCAAGGGAATCGTTTGAAGGGAAATTTTGAAAAAGTTTAAAACATGTGAAACTGAGGCCTAGCGTAACAATCGTTAATTTTTTGAAGATAAGAAATCTGTTATCTACAACGATTATTTTCGCGTATATTTAACGTTTTGAAAAATCGAATTTCAATCAAAGAAAACAGTTGTATAAATAAAATGGAAAATGAAAAACACTATTCAGATATATAACGCATAATGCGATTTTTTTTTTTTTTTTCTTTTTTTGTTAAATCAGTTCACGCATTAGTTTTATTTGTTGCACGTCGTTTTTTCCCCCTCCCATTCGAATATGTACCGCAATATAATCACCGCGTGAAACATCGAACGAATTTTATATCGCGGAAAAAAAAAGAAAAAAAAAACAAAAACACAACTTCCTCAATTTTGACGAATAACTTTAACCCGAGGACAAAAACATCGCGGTTAAACGTTCGCGCCAAATTGCTAACCTAATCTTTGTCTGCACGGCAAACGCAGGCTATCGATATCCGAATTTGACTCACGGATGACCGATGACGTATCGGTTATCGGTCCGGTTCATCCAGCCATTACTCACCTAAACTTTTTCTCGTCTCGTCTCTCTCTCTCTCATCCTCCTGATCATCATCCCTCGCTCTTTCGATCCCGATTTCTCGTCGCCGAGACGATCGGTCGACAAACACCGAGAATTACGTGCGTTGTTTTTTTGGGAGGAATTTTATTTCGCGTTTAAAAATTCTTCGGAATTATACATACGTTCGTGCAAACTCGAAGAACCGTTGAACGCAAAAGTTGTGAAACAAAACAGAGCGTCGGATAATTTTACAGAGACGCGCTGCTGTCGTCATTTCTCGAGGGAGAAAGTTTTTTCGAATCCCTCGGCAAAAAAGTCCATCTTCCATCGAATGTCGATGAAATCGTGCGGACGAAACGCTTGTCACCGGTATGCGGAAATGATTTTACCTCTTGAAATCCCGACGTACCACGTTCCACTTCGCGTTATCGGCTATTAATTAATGAGTAACTACTGCTACAGGCATTATTGTTGTTGTTGTTATTATCATCATCACGAACGTCGTCGTCATCGTAATGACGATTGTTGATACTGTTATTATTGTTATTATTATTTATTACGTCGAACGAAGAGCACGAGGCGGGAACGAATGACGCAGAGCTGTGATTCGGGTCAAGTTTTGCTCCAGGGCTAAATTCTAGGTACGCATTGGTATGTAAGGTATCCAGGCAGCGGTGTACATGGTACATGTATAATACGGTTAATTGGAGGGTTGCTGGTTAAAGTGATATTAACTCGATCCCTTGAGCGAAACATCGCAAGCAGTGGCTAATTGTTCCAAATTAATGTCTACGCGCGTATACGTGTACGTGTATATTTATTTGCGTATGTTTGTATATCAGGGGTGGGGCTGAAGTTCCGAATTTGAAATATTCCCAATTATCTCAAGTCCGAAGCGAAGAAAAGGCGAAGTTTCGAACGATCGGAAATCTCGAGGGATCGAAGTTTCGAAATGTAAGATTGCGAAAATTTGAGATACGACGGGGCAAAGTTACGAAAAGTAGCCAAGTTTCGAGGAAATTCCGAAAGTTAAAATATACTCACAGAACGTAGTTTACTGAAAATCTGAATTACTGGGATTCCGAACGTAAGAATACCGAAAATCCAAAACAAAGAAAGATCAAAGTTGTGAAATTTCACACGGAGAGAAGTTTTTAGTTCCGGTTACCGATCTTACCTTGACTACTTTCATTTTTTACCATAATCGAAAAATTTAGTATCTTCTCATTTTCCCACTTTCGAAACTTTTCAAATTCGTAATATCAACACCGCTCCACTGGGTATAAATTTCATACACACGCACGCGTGTACAAGTCTGCGTCTTGAGATCGTCAAATGAAGTACGCGCCCCTTCAATTAAGCTCAATAGCTGTCGCCGCTTGACTGACGTTAAATCTAAGGACGAGCTTCTGCGTAATATAAACTCTGTTCATGCGACAACGATTCGACCCGTTTCTCTATTACGTGTTCAGAAACGCTTTTGGCGTGATAATTGTTCGAACATTCCCGAAATAATGAATATTCTTATCATCACGTATATTATTGAAAACTAAATCAATCTCTCTCTCTTTCTCTATTTTTGTTTACGAATAAAATTAACCTTTTTCGACGAAGAAATTTCAGTGTTTCAAAGTTGTTCCTTCAATCGTAGGCGACGTTTTTCAACGTCAGAGATTGTCGCGTTCCTGTTTCGTTGTTGGCAGATTTTCGACCAGGCTGTAGATTTACATTTCACGTAACAAACGGACTCTGAGATATTAAATTTTGCAGTATAATTTTAGATTTTTTGTTCTCGTTTCGAATTTCTCGACGAAATCACGATGACATGGCACACATGTGTGAAAATGAGAAGACGATAACAGGTACGTACACCTATTAATTAAGTCCGAACGACTCTGCCTCTAGAGCCGAATGCTCTCGTCGTTGTCTACCGGGTAACAAAACGATTCGTCTTTGTCCAACGGTTAATACCTTGTGATGAATGTGCATCGCTCCTCGGGACGAGGAGACGGTGATTAGAAACCCAACCCTCGACCCCCCTCGTTCTGTGCACGCTCCTCTTCCAATGTCCAACGACTGCAAAAGCCACGATATTTCTCCCACGGTTGACGGTAACAACTTCTTCTTTGCCCTCCTTTGTTTGTTTGTTTTTTTTTTTTTGCTTTTTTTTTTTATTTTTTATTTATCTTTATCTTTCCTTTATAAATAAAATACCAAGCATAACGGTAGTAGAAATTAAAGGAATTGATGGCGATTGGAGATATTAATAGTAATTGTATACGGCAATGTGTAAAGATGACGATAGTAATCGAGGAACGTGACGGAATTGGTAGATTTGTATAAGTTTGTGAGTTAATAATATCGATCCAACGAATTTATGCGTAGTTGATCGTAAAATTACGATATAAATAACTAGATAAAATATGACAAGATTATTAGAATAACGATGATAGTGAATAAATAAAATAAAGTAAAGTAAAATGATAGCAAGTGTCAATGTTATCGCAATAGCTGCGTAATAATGTGGATAAAGGTGAAAGTAGATGAGCTCGGATTATCCAATTGCTGAGAGAGATAGAGAGAGAGAGGCGTTTATTAGCTCTGGGACAAGTTCCTTCGGGCGGTGTATGCATGGCTGGACAAAAAATCACAGTACAACAAATTACAATACAATCAACGAGAAGATCGACACTTGAGTTAGAAAAGATATCGAAGGAAGAGTGCGATTGAACGGATTGAAATAAATACAACAAAAATGGGGCGGTGGATGGATAAAAATTAAGAGAGGAAAGAAAAGTTAAAAATAAATAAAGAAATGAATAAAAATTTAATAAATAAAATATAACAATAGTTGTATGACGGTAGGAATAGTAATAAAGATAGATGAAACAAATGAGAAAGAGAGAGAGAGAGAGAGAGAGACGAGAAAAGATTGCAAAAGCGGGAAATGTGAAATTTAATGGGATTAAAACTGGAGGGAAATTTTTCGTTCCCTCGCGTTTTCTCTTTTCTTTTTTTTTTCAAGCCGTTTTCTTGGTCGCGTCTTTTTTTTTTTTTTTTTTTCTTTGGGTTTTTCATTTTTTCATTTATTTATTTTATTTTTTTTTTCATTATTCACGTTCCTTCGCTTTTCCCTTTGCGCGTTTTACACGCAGCGGGGTGTTTTATTATACATATATCATCGTGTACAACGTGCTCCCTCGCTCATTTACCCCCCCCCCCCCCCCCCCATCGTTCTCTCAAAGGTATAATAATCAAGCGTTTCCTTTTACAAACGTTTAATTGTTCCGTTCGTAATTTCATAGCGACTTCCAATTCCTTTCTCCCTTTATATGCTCGCTAACACCCTCTGTTCTATTCTCTCTCTCTCTCTCTCTCTTTCTCGCTTTCTGCCGTTTTTCTCCTATTGACGCGACGCTTCGTTGATGTAAAGTATGATATTCATATTACAAATTTATATGCGAATATTGTGATAATAAAAATTCAGCAATAAATCACTTTGAGAAAAGAAACACGTAGTTTCGTCGAGGTTACTTTACAGTTTGTTTATTTTTTCATTCTATTTGACGGACACACACGTTGACCGTACATACATCTTGTCGTTAAAGAAAAAAAACAAACGATATGTCGAACGTTGTTGGATTTAGAATGAAAATTTTATCATTGATGCTAAAATTGTTGCGTTCGACGGCGTGAATAATAATATTTTTATCACGGAAACGGATTGTGATGAATATAATTTTACTTTACGATGTCACCGGTATTGATTATTTATTTATCCATCCGTTTTTCATTCGTGTTTCAGGTAAGTCGGAAAACGTTTTTCCACGTCTCGACGCTTTGCTGCGGGTACGAAAGCTGAAACCGGGTGAGTGCAAAATGGGTGAAAACCGTTGTCAATACGGTGACGTATACTTTGTTATCACGAATCTCGTGTTTCTTATTTATTTTTTTTTATTTTTGCTTCGATGGATTAGTAAAAAGTGTCAAGTCGTATTAAGTCAAGTCACACGGATCATGATTAACGAAATTTTACGCAAATTTGACACGACGATGACGTTATTTGCGACTAAGACGTGGCGCAAAGTTATGTGACATCATTTCACGTAACACGTATGAAAAATAGAATTAAAAGATATTCATTAATTTAATATAAATAAATTGTAGAAAAATGACCCGTAATTCCGTGCACCGAAAGGGGTTATGAAAATAATTTTAAAAAAATATCGTGAAAAATTACAAGAACACATGTGTATAAAATTTCAAACGGCATAAAAAGTTTGACGCGAACATTTTTTTTTTTTTTTTTGTCCGGGATCTCTCAACGAACGAGAATCAGAGACGACACAGCGCGCGGTACGATGTCGCGATTGCGATTGTGCGAACGTGGAATGCAATTTATCGGCGCGGATGTTGCTTTACACCCAACGGCGCGATACATGCGGCGGCAGCAGCAGCCTGAGGAACTTTTGCTCGATTTGACTAACCTGGGATTAACAGCGTACATTTACCAAAACTAACTAACCCAACTCCCTGGGCGACCGAACGTCGAGCTTGCAAGCTCGACCTGCCACGGTGGACTCCGTCCAATAGCCAAACGTGACCAATTGCACCGCATGTTATCTGTGTGTATACCCCTCTCTCTCTCTCTCTCTCTCTCTCTCTCTCTCTCTCTCTCTCTCTCTCACTCTCTCTCTAACGGTCAAGTGTAACGGGATATCGTTGTGGTTGGCCGAGTATCGTGTTTGTCGTTTTAGGTATTCGGGTTTCGGGATAACGACCGGTTAACGCGAATTTTTAATCGGCATCGACGCTTGTCAATGTCCGCGGCGATATCGGACAGCCTTGATTTGTCCGTCTCAAACAAGCCGGTCTGCAACGATTACGAAGAGAAAAGGACGTTAGACGGGAGATAGTAGGGAATTGTCACTTTAGAAAATAAACGTACGAGCGAGAAACCTTGAAACAATCTAAAACAAAAAAAATATAGCGAGTGAAGCGGAGAAATAGTAAAATAAAAAAAAAAAAAAAAAAAAATCAAAAAAGGAAGTAGGTAAAAATCAGCAAAGGAGAGGAACAAGATTGGTGAAAGAATGGAGACGTGGTTCAGGTTGTATAAAAAAAACTAAATAAGAGTGCAAATAAAATAAAACAAAATTGAGTAAAACCATTTTACGCGTAATTTAAGCGTTCAAGTGACTATTAAAATTATTAGTCAACGCATTTTTTGCCAAATTTTTTCTGTGTCCTAATCGCGGTAATGAAGATTTTTATAAACTTTTTCTCGCTTTGCTCATTACTTTGTTATTCAACGTTAGCTGTTGTAACGATTTTTAGAAAGTTTCCCTGACGGTTTTTACAGCGGTGTTGCTACTCAATCGATTAAACGGCCGTTTCGTTTAAATTTCAATTCCGATCATCGTTTCGCTTTCGACAAATACACGTCGCTACACGACACGTAACTTTGAACTTTCGAAGGAGCTTTCGTTCCCTTCCCTTAAATCTCAAGCTGCAGGCGTATACCTGTTACAAGTTTGGCGGTAAGGAAACGTCGACGTTAAGCACCGGGTATTGATCTCTGTGCTATTATTAGAGCGATGTCGACCTCTGTTAGAACGCCGCCGCAGCCTCGTGGCTTCCTATTTCTCGTCATCTTTCTCTTCCTTGTTCCTTCTTCTTTCTCTCGTAGCCCCGAACCCTGCAGACTTTTGCATTATTCAACCCTCTTCCTCTCTCCACGTCTCGGGACAAGACGTCAGTCAGCATTTGATCCCCGAGTTAAGCTCGAGTGAAGAGGAATCGAGACGAGACGAGGAGAGACGAAGAGGGATGGAAGAAAAAATAATTTTCAACCCCTAAATTAAAATACTGCAAACGTACACGACGCATCCCTTCGCGCGAATCTCTCGACACGTCGTATTTTCCTATTTTTCTTTTTTCTCTATCTCTTTGTTTCCTCTCGCCTTCTTCTTTGCACTTTGTTTTCCTCTTTATATGTATGTATGTATACATACGCACAGGAGGCCTCGCAACTCCCGGCGAGATGGGGTTTTTTGATTGGGGAGAAGAAGTGAAAAAAGAAAACGCGCAGAATTGATGCTAAAGAGAAGAAGAAAAAAAATTTAAAAATTATAATACTACGAATATGTAGATCGAAATATCGTAAAAAAGCTGCCGCTGCTTACGTAACGGTTAGTTTTGTGAGGTAGGCGTGCTACGTTTTGTTATTAAAAAAA
The DNA here is from genome assembly GCF_021901455.1 of Neodiprion lecontei. NCBI lineage: Eukaryota > Metazoa > Arthropoda > Insecta > Hymenoptera > Diprionidae > Neodiprion > Neodiprion lecontei. The sequence goes on from NC_060262.1 coordinate 2,227,221, forward strand.
AAAAAAAAAAAAAAGAAAAAAAAAGAAAGAGAAAATAAACTTCGTTTTTATCCGAATACGGCAGATGAATTGAACCCCGTGTTGGTTTATTTTGCTTATTTATTTATTTATTTTTTTCCCCACTTTTGCGCCGGAAAAAAGATACACGCAGGATTTTTAGATATTCGACACCCTGTTTTTTTTTTTTATTTTTTTTCTTTTTTTTTCTCCAAGCGTTTGCGATAACTTGATCAGTTAATTCTTTGCGCCGTTTGAAAACAATTTTCCGTCACATTCGCAGCACTGTAATTCGATATTGTAAATTTACCATCCTTTGAGATACGGGAAACCGCGAGAAAAAATAAAATAAAAATAAAAAAAAAAATCAAGGGAGGTGGAATTTAAAAGCTACGAAAAAACAAAAATTCTCTCCCTTTTTCGCGGTTGTTTGTCTTTTTTTTTTTTTTTGTTTCCTTTCATCACCTTTTCGTTATCTCATTCTATTTTGGGAACACGCGAGATGCAGCGGAGGGTGAATTTTTAACCACGACCACACGTTATTATTTTGCCGGGTACGGAAGCAGATAAGAGGATGCGTTTGAACCCTTGCGCCTGGGTCAAGTTGACTCGTCTCGGATCGAATCGGACAAACCAGCCGAGAGACTCTCGACGAGAGGTCGAATCGATCCTGGCAACGCTTTTATCGTTGCGTCTTCGTTAGGGATAATTTTCGGGTCGGACCTTTGATCCTTGATCCACGCAACTCGTCGACAATTAACGGAATGCTTTATCCTGACGGAGAGATTTTCTATACCGATATTACGATGTGGCCGATATATATATGTATATATTATATATACGTACGTGTATAAGTTTCGAATTACGGAAACGGGGATTTAATAACAATTTCTTTTTTAAACAAAATTATATATATACATTCATTTCTCACGGTCGAGAAAGTGAGAATTTTCTTGATTCAGTGGAAAATTTGAAGAAAATTTTCATATTCATTCGTGAAGTGGTTAGGAAGTTGTTAATTCATTTTCAGAAATGTAAAAGAGAAGAATAAGATATTCAAATTCATATTGAATTGGATGAAAATTTTTGGTCCACACTTTGATAGATTGACGAGTAATTTGATTCAATTGAATTTTAAAACTGTAAATTTTCACATTGGATTGAAAATTTGCAGTCAGAATCGCGTGGACGGATTTTTAAAAAATTTTTGAATTTAATTTAATTTGTTTTCATTGCATTACGATGGGAAAATTACATTGTTTTTGTTTATTTATTTCTATTGCTTATTACATTATCCTCCTGATGTAATTAAACAACGAAGTTTATGTGATTTTTCGATCAATTCAAGGAAGTTTTAAAATTTTAACAAAAGGCTTGTGAAGTTTTTTTTTTTTTTTTTTTCATTAATTATAACCGAAAAGCAACTCTAATACAGTAATTTCACAACGCGTTTATATTTTGGACACGTATAAATCTTTTTGAATAATTTTTTTCAACATCGTCGGGAGTGATGAATAATTGTGAAACATCTTTCCCAATTATTATTAAGCTTGCTTCTCCTGGCAAAAAAGATAATAAATAAATAAAAATTTCAGCGTCATTTCGTTACAAATCTAATCGACAACTTCAATTCTCGTCCAAAATTCCTCCGTAAAAATCTTAGGTGTAAAATGAGCGAAGACATATTTGTTTATATCTTGTAGACAATTTATCGCACGAATTTGTGTAATTGGCAAATTTTGTCGAAAACCGAGCGTTAATTTTCGTACGGTCTGAACTCCCTTAACCGTGATTCAAGGTACGTTAGGTAGGTAATACAGGTATCTATCGATCTCTGTTTCAAGACATGGTGATAAACTCGTCAGTCCGTTATACTTTGTACACATACCAACCTGCGTTAGACGTCCTTTCACCTCCGGTGTTTGCGCAGAACCAACATCTTCACCTCGAGGCGAACTATATATATATATATATATTATGTATACATAAATATATATATATACGTATATGGTATGTACGTACGTGTATATATATATACACGATGCTCATATCCTCTACTTACCTGTCCTTCATACGGGATGTGTGCAAATAGATGTCTGGTGGACGACACCATTTTATATCTAAAAAAAAGTGCGGATCACTTTACGAGAAGCTTTGCGACGCAACTTTTTACATCGCGTACCGTACACATAAGCTTGTATTACCAACGTAATGTTGAAACTTGAAAAAAAAAAAAAATTCTAGTCGAACAATCTAGCGGATCGCTGGTTTCGAACGGCGAACCGTGTTTGATGAATGTGAAAAATGAGAATGAATAAAATATTGTTATTATTGTTGGATTAGATTTTGGACGGAAAGATTTTTATTTTTTTTTTTTTGCGTGTTTTATTCTTGTGCGAAAAGTCGAACTTGTGAAATCTCCGTCTTGTAATACATGTCAAAAAATTTGTTGGTTTTTGAAAGATTTTGTTTTTGGAATCGGTCAGGTTTTAGAAAGCGTGGATTTTTGTTTCAAGTTTTTAAATCGTACTGTTGAAAAAAATTGTGATCGCCGTTTTTCGGCATGTACTTTGAATTGGAAAAATTACAAAGTCAATCTTTGACATCGACGTACAATCTCGATCGGGATGTCACGGAATGCCCCATATATATAAAAAATATCTCAGTCACTGGGGGCGTAAAGGGGGGTTAGAAAAATGTATAAAAAAATCTACAATTCTTTTATTAGAGTTGGAAAAATGATGTAAAAGAATTGCGGACCTAGTTCAGAAGGGTGACGTGGAATGCCCCGTATATTAGGAGGATTTTCAAATCGTACGATGATAAATCGAGGCCTGCAACAGGGGTGGGAGAATTTATAGGATTTAATAGAAAATAAAGAGGACAGTTTCATATTTTTTCAGAATCAATCAAATATCGTATCGTTGTTGAAATTTTGGCGTTAAATTTCAGACCGTTCAATATATTTTAATACAGCAGTTGAAATTTGGAATTGAATTTAAACGTTATGAAAGAAGCATTTTAAGAATTGAAATAAAAAATTATAATTGTATATTATAATTGTAGAACCGCCGCTGTGTCTAAAAGATGACGAAAAAAATTTTAAGTTAATGAGTAAAAACTTGTTTGATTGCGAATATCGACAAAAAGTAAGAAAACAAAAATAAAATAAGCAATCCGTGACATGCATAAAATCTCGTTCCGAAGGCCCTCTGATTAATCCGCGACATTCTGCTTTTTTTTATATTCCTTTTCTCTTCCTTTATCTCTGTTTTCGATTCGTTCTTTTTTATTCCATTTTTTCTTCTTTTTTTCATATAATTCTTGTTCGAGTTTTGATCGAATGGTAAAAAAATTCTCCGTTATAACCCTTTTTTCGCCCTTTTTTCTCTGTCCATAATTTTTATTAAACTTGCTTACATTGAATCGGTAATTATTCAATATTTTATTCTTATCAAATATATATATATATATATAGGTATATATATTTATTTATTCTTGTAATTTATTCATTATATACTTTCGATAATTCGATTAACTCCCTTCAGTTCAACTTTTACGTACAATTCACTTATTATTTGATGAAAATGCGTGCGAGATATATCTTGGTTAAGATTTCTACCCTTGCGGGTGAAATTTGTCGGAAAAATTGCAAAACTGTCGCAGGGTGTTAATTTCTAACTGGGTAACTTTTGATATAAATTCGAAGGTGGAATTAGGGATCGTGTTACGTTTCGCTTTCTATGAAATGTCGCTCCCTGCGGCGTAAAGACGTCGTATCACAGGTACGAGTACAGAATTTTACATTCTGTTCCTTTTTTCTCTCGCCAAAAAAAAAAAAAAAAACAAACAAGCAAACAAACAAACAACACATTATTCACATATAATTTTGAATCGCGTTACACATTGAGAAGGGTTTGATTTTCTTCAATGATTATTTATTTTCATAGTAAATGATACTGTACGGTATTTAACGTTTTTTATTAAGTGCTGCAGGAAAATTTTGTGACAAATGTTGTGAAAAAAAAAAAAATTGAAATATTTTTTATTTTTATTTCTACACCTTACGGACTTTTGTATGCAGATATTAGTTTATTTTTTTCGTATCGTTTCGAGTAGTACTTAAAAAAAGAATATGTTAAAAAATGAGCCACCCTAATGCTTGTATACGTGTACGTTGTACATATTGTAAATTTGTTCATGAAAGATGAAAGAAAAAAAAAGGAAAGGAAAGACAAACAAAAAAAGGTATCGCGGCCAGGAGGTTGGAAATAATTTGCAATCCGATACAGCCGTAATCGGATTGGTTTCAAATATGCCACGACTATGACGACGAGTAATCTCCACTGCGTCCGTTTATGTATCTATATATTACATATTTACACACACATACATACATGTATGTGTACATGAAATGTATAATATATTGTGAAAGGCTCGTGTGGAAAATTGCCAACAAATAAAAGTAGGAATGGAAAAGAAAAGAAAGAAATAATAATAATAGATGGGAACAAATCGAACTGAAACTCGATGTTGCGACGTCGATTCGTTTTGATAAATAGTTGTGATGAATTTTTTTTTTTTTTTTTTTGTTTCTACAAATTGAGATTTCAGCTGGGACGAGTGAAATAAAAATTATCGTACCATGGGAAAATAAATTGCCAACGTAATCATTGTTGAATAATTTGATTTTCATCTCGTTTCCATTCTCGATTTTTTTTCACCGTACGCGGGAGAATATTTTTTGCGAAATTTTTTCCATCTCACCAACGTACAGGTACGTAAGTATCCGATGGTATCTACGCGACGTTTGCATCGGTTGGATGTAAAATGGAATGAAACAAGGTGGCGGAGTGGTTAAAAGCTTCTCGACGTTGCGGGTCGGGAGTTTTAAACAGGGGTTGACCTCCTGCCGCGATGCCGGGGTAACGGGAACACCGACGTTGAGGGATTTTCCGATAGACGGGAACATCGTCTGCACGAACGGATAGATGGGTGGATGGATGGATGGATGGATGGATGGATGGATGGACGGACGGACGGACGGATGTGCCTTCGTGTAAAAGTATATACGGTCTGTACGTATTATACGAGTCGCGGTACGTACGTAACGTACGTGCGATTTTAGATATTTTTATGGTATTAGGGAAAATTCATCCGTTGAATAATTATTATCGAACTGCAAGGGGGAAGCTGCAAGGTCAAGTTAAAATGTAGACAGATCACAAATACGAAAAGGTTGTCTTGTCGAGAAGAATAAAAATTGATGATGTGAAAACGTACGTATAAAGTTATACCGAGTTTTATTTTATTTTTTTTTTTTGATTTTGGATAAAATTACGAAGAGAAAAATATCGAATCGCGAGAATACCGAAGAGTCGAAACGTCGACTTTTCAAACGTCAGGCTCTTGCCTTTTTCGAAAATCTACAAATCCGAATTTGTCAACAACGACCGACCGAAGATTAGAAAGGTAAGAATCCCGGAAGCCAATAAGACGGAACGGACAAAATACCGAAAGGTTGCAGGACTTTGGAAACACGTTTATTCCCTCAAACGCGACGCGACGATTTGCAGCCAACGGATGACGCGTTACGCTTGCGAAGCGAGACGAGAAAGCTGACGTGAACGTGGAACGCGATTCGACGTGACAATGTCGCGGATAAGTTGAACGCACGGGGAAAAAGATGCGCCGCTTAAATGTTATTAAAGACACGTTGCCGGTTCCTTTGCCTTCTTTTCTTCTTCGGCGAGACTCGATAAGACTGGCGTCGAGTTGACGAATTTCACAAATTCCGAATTCTCGGGAGATTCGCTATTTCGGCCTTTCGCATTTTGCGGCTCGAGGTTTTGCTCCTTCGGAACTTTCATTTCCGACAGATAGTTTTTTTCATTTTTTTCACCGTTCCGAGTATCAGCCGCTCTCAATTTTCAATTTGGTAACGTTCGTTTTTCCGTATCTCCACGTTCCGCGCTTTGTTCATTCGGAATGCCGGCTGTTCTGAAAATACTTTATCGGATAAGACAGAGTCTGGTCCGGGTGACTTATCGAAACTCCCACTTCCGGTAGATTGATCATTCGTCGACTTTCTGGTATTTCAGGATTTCCCCCCTCACCCTAGACATGTTCGCGACAGACCGTATATTACAGACGTACAACGGGAGGCACGGAGATCCAGTTTCCCTCGGTTTGATTCAATTACGTCAAAGCCTTCGTCAAGGCTGATCAAGATCGTGGCTGACGATGAGGCGAGGCGTCTTACTTGCTTGTAACTCGTCTGCTGAAATCTTAGATATTCGAGTGTGGTGGGGGTGGTAAAATCGAGTTTGCAAAATCAGAGATCCCTGTTACGCCTAAGCGTGGTGTGCGTCATCAGTTGCATTGAAACATCGACAAATGTGCTAACGAAGCTGTGAAAAGCGACAACCCCGGTGCTTTTCATTGAAGAGAGAAAAATTATTCGATACATCGACACCGTGTTTTTCTTTCTTTTTTTTTTTCTTTTTTTTTTTTTATGAATTCTTCAGCTCCTGTTTGTCGCGAAAAAAAAAAAAAAAAAAAAAAGAAAAAAAAATTAGGGAGATAATGAGGAAAAGTCCAAGATTGAGAAATAATGAAATTCGAAATTTCTTGACCATAATTTAGTTAGGGGATGAAAATAATTATATCCATGAGTTGAATCGCAGCGTAGAAACATTTAACAAACAGAATGGCAAGGATTTTTCAATTTTAATCGGTAACTTTCATTTACCTTTTTTCCATCTTTTTTTCTTATCTCTTTCAGTCTTATCGCGCCAGGGTAGAGATTGATTTGAAAAAAAAAAGTGAAGAAAAAAAATAAAAATTCCATCGAACGAAATTTTGGTTTTACACTTTTTGAAATTGACTAATTATGACGATACCTGATGAGTAAAAAATTTTTATTTGATCTTTGATCCTCAGATATGTTGCAACTAACGGAGAATCGAGTAATTAAAAAATTACCCGAGAGCGACGATCGTGAAGAATTTGTCCCATTAAAAAAAAAATAAAAATATGCTCAAATGTATCGAAAACTAAGCATTAAATTGAAAAATGTTTCGGACAAAAGTTGTTTCACGTAAACGGAGACATCGGATGAGTATCTTAATTTTTGCGTCCGGGGCCTCTGCTTCAAACATTTTCGTCTTCAAACAGGCCCAAAACATTATACAAATTTTTCTCGTAAAGAAAGTGGCGATACGTCAATTTTTGCCAAGAATTAAAAAAATGAGAACTTCGGTTCTCTACGATGAACAGAACTCACCGCACCGTTGCTCGTCGTTTTTTCTTTTTCTTTTTTCACAAAGAGAGGAAAAATGGAACGAAAGAAGAGAATGAAAAGGAAGACGGGGGAAAAAAAACAAAACGAAAATATCACCTACCCCCGCATGTATTCCCAGGGGTTTTTGGTTATCGCGGGATCCTAGCTTCGGTCTCCCGGGGACTTTACAACGGACAAAGGGATCCCATCGCGAAGAACAAAGTATTTCTCTCTCTCTCTCTCTCTCTCTCTTTCTCTCTCGCTTTCTTTCTTTCTTCTCGATTAGCAAAAGCAGGCGCCAAAAAATGAAAAAATGAAACGAACCGAACGAAGGAAAAACTAAAGAAAAAACAAAAGAAAATGAAAAAAAAACTAGCTACAAATGTATGGTCCAGTGATTAAGTTTCGTTTGTAGAACTACGGTGAAATTTTTTTTCGAATCTTTTTCTTCTTTGTCCTCCGAGAATCAACGTACGAAGAATTTCTGGAAAAAAAAAAACAAAAAACAACATTTCTTCAACTCTGTTATTTTTTTTTGTTTTTTTTTTTTTATAAGAACGAATACAGTAATTACCGTTGTATTGTAAGATTCAAAAAAAAAAAATATACAACACATATGCATAAATTCTGTACATGATTGTATTACGACGAAGTATAACTGTAATATTTAAAAAAAAATTACATCTCGCAGTTTTTTTTTTTACAGAATCTTTTAACTTACGGGATTGGATCAGAAAATAAGGAGAGAGTGTGGGTGAAAAAAAAAAAAAAATACCAACAACAATAATGATAATAACTGAGAAAAAGAATGATTAATTATTTCGCTCGTGGAATTTGTCTTTAAATCAGCCGCAAACGCGAATTCTTGACAAGTTATTCAAAACTTTGTATATGTATAACCTGTATGTATACATGTGTATATATTATATATCGTCTATGTAAAATTGTATAACTTATATACACGTGTACGTATCTTCGGAGAAGAGATACGAGAGTAGATTCAAACACGGCGGGAGGGTGAACTAATTTATACCGCTACTCGAGATAATTAAAAACTCATCTCATCTTCAGACTTTAAACTCCGGTTCAGTGAGTGATTCGTGTAGACGACTCGCTGCGCCGCGTCTCGACTAACCCCGACTTTTTCACTTGGGTTCGGATGAATATTGTACGAATTAACCCGTTTGTACTTTAAAATTGAAACGTCCGGTCAATGTGCCGTTGTTCGAGGGAAGAAATACTTTTCGGAGGATCTTGAGAGGTTTTGGACTTGTTTTTGAAATTTAGTTTTGTTATTTTTCTTTTTTTAATTTCAGGTTTTTCGTCGCAACGTGAGAATAATTGTAGAAAATTAATGGCGGCGTACTGATTTTTTAGAAGAAAATTTTACCCCTATATTTCGTATGATTGACAATTACTTGACTATATGCGGTATTTATATTGTGAAAATTGTAAAAAACTAAAATCTGCGTCGAAATTGAGAGTGACGGTACGAGAAGAGGGCAATGTTTTTTTTTTTGGATTATTTCTGATCTAGATTTTTTATGTTCCGTTTTTTGTTTCTGTCTTCTTCGGATAAGAATATAAATAGATTTTTGATACATGATAATTTTAATTGCGTATCGAATGCAACCGTTTTGTTGCGTTGTTAGTATTTTATTCGGAGTGGCTTTTACGAATTCAAAGAGTCGATATTGAATTTACGGACGAAATTTTTATCACGGTAATAATGAAATTAAAGTTTTTGTATTGAGAGGTTTTTTTTATTTTTTTTTATTTTTTTATCTCATCGATACGATAAATGAATTTTTACAAGCTTGCGTGGGAAAAATTTTACGATTCTTCATTTTTAAATCGAAGCAGATTGAGGATATTTACCTTGTTTTCTTGTCAAAAAATTGAGACACGATAATACGTGCTGTGAAGTAAAATTTAACGAGTTTTCTAAAATATTCGACGGATGGTAACGTTGAAGAAAAAATCGTGTAAATTTTTTCGATATCGTTTTATCGAAAGATTTCGATTAATCTGAGCGTACAGTTAATGGGTGAGAATTTTGTAAGCTAACGCATCAGTTAACATCGAAGTAAGAACAATTGAGCGAAGAAATCTGGAATGAAATTGGAAACAAATTTTCACAGATACCTTTATTCACTTTCCCCTGTAACGTACGAAAAATTTATCGCGATACGCGTGTCACCGTTTTTCGATTATTTTTCTCATCGTCAAATCCGTTCAGCGAAATTGTGTGTATAATAATGTCACGTGTATTGTATTACGTAGATATTAAATACGACGGAAATTGATTACCGATAGTAATACCGGTTAATACGATTCGGGGCTCTGCGGTTCCAGTATTACAATAATAATATCACGAGGTATACGACGTACGTCCGTGTATGTATGTATTTATGTATGTAACGCAGAGGTTGGGAATCTGGTTTCGTTCCTTTATATATACCCGATTCCGGCGTATACATAAAAATTTTATACCCACCGCGGAGCTGATCGGCTACATTTTCTTGGAGGAAAAGTTTACACGGACCGTTTTTATTTACCATTATTTACGTAGGAGGCAACCGATTTAGATGTATGTATAGTATGCGTTAGAATGCCTAAGAGAAAAAAAAAGAAATGAAACCTTTTTTTTTTCGACCTTCCACTTCGCGAAACCATAGTTTATAACGTAATATTAAACCTCGTGAAAGGAAATCGCTGTGCGGTTTTTTTCACCGGTGCGGCATCGAGTTTTTGTATTCGCCATTTGACGAACACGTAGGAAATCCAATTTTAACGGTTGGAGGGAGATAATAATTCTTCTATACAACGGACGGAAGTCCGCGTGGTAGAAAATTTTTCGTACCGCACGATCTTCGAGATATTCGAGATTGCGTAAAACGTGATTTTTCGCCTTTTCGAAAACTCTCCGTTGACTGTGCGCGATATATATTTCCGAAAGAATATAATTTTTTTTTTTTATTCACCCCTCTTGTCAATTATTAATGATGTTACATGCATGTGTTGTACTGTATTATATACTCGATATATTTTCAGCGCTGAAAGTTATCAGCCAATTGTAAAGTATGTACGAATTATTTCTCAATCTTACTGTTCTTATACTTGGTTCTTGTCAATTTTCTCAATTCTTGTCGTCTGGGGTTGAATTTTTAGTCTCTTAACCAATTGCTTCCGTAGCAATGTATTATAACATATTGTTGAATTCTGACGTAAAGCGGAATTAAATTTATAACGAATATTAGTCAAAACTATAACAATATACATACGTATCATTTTCTGAATGGAATTTGAAAATTAGAATAATGATAATGGTAACAATAATATTAATAATAAGGAGAAGAAAAGACGTCGTAATTACGAGGCTGAGATTTTGCAGTTTCAATTTTAATGCAAAGAGGATTAGGATTAATCGAGGTATACTGGTACCTAGTCTTTTTTGCCGTTTAATTAATTTCGAATCGTCACGTACATTGTACCAATTAATATTTTCGATAAGAAAGTTTTCTGTTTTTTTTTTTTTTTTCTTTTTTTCTTCACGACTCAGCAAATCAACGGATAATACATTTTCCATATTATTATTACATTGTCAAAGCGAATCTGAGAAGATGAAAAAAAAAAAAGCATAGAAGAAGAAGAATTCTTATCACACGTTGGGGAAATCTTCGCACACTGTATATTGGCCCGGGTGGTTTTTTTCATCTACATATTATATCGCAGGCATCAATGGCTCTTTGAGAATCAAGTTGTGTGCAAAACGAGGTGGAGATTTGTCGATTCATTGATACAGAATCGTTGAAATACTTGTCACACCGCTATGCCTGTTTTAATAATGGAATGAAAAAAAAAAACAAAAAAAAAAAAAAGTAAGAAACGCGCGGTAAAAACATATCTGGATAATTGTAAAGAATTTATTTCACGTGTTTGAAATGTTGTTCGAGATCAACGTCGTGTGTCGTAGGATGAAGTGAAGTGAAAAAAAAAAAAAAATATGAAATGAAATGTAAAAAATGTACATTAAAAATGTACGCGAACGAAAGGATCCAGGAGTATCCAAAAAAAGAAAAAGAAAAGGAAAAGTTTAACTATAAAAATATACAGGCAAAACTTTTTATTACGATCCAGCGTTCGAAATTTGAATACCCCGAACGTCAAAAGTTTTGGGTACAAACGCGTTCTTCCTCGTTTTAATAATATATGCAATATGTATGGCGTATACATATGTATATAAGTTACATACCTACACGTACATAATATACATATATATGTACATTGTAGCAGACCCTGCGCGTCGACGCGTATAATTCAACAATTGCGAAAATCTGCGAACCATGAGAAAAGCTCAGCAAAAAAAAAAAATCTCGATCCATCTTTCCTCAAGATGAAAAGAGAAACAAGAAAAAAAAAAGACCCAAAACGAAGGAGATGAAGATAACAAATCGCTTCAATGCTCATTGATCCGAAGAAAATAACGACGGTTAGAAAATTGAAATATAAATTAGGGGTTGATTCGTTAATTTTAACCCTTGTTTTACAGCCTGGGGTATAAACGAACCTTCGCCTTTTCTTTTTTAATTGATGTTTTGTTATATAGGCTGCATGGTTTCGAAAAGTAACCTTTCAAGAACTTCGAAAACAAATTTGAAACGAAAATACTTGACAGTTTATTTTTCACAACAATTTTTGTCGCTGGGGTACAGATGACCCCAGGGTGTCAAGTACGTGATTATACAGAATTGTACACGAACAAGGGTTAAAGTTGACAAATAAAAAATTTTCACTTGGCAATATATTCAACGCGAAGTACACTTGAATGAAATTTGTAATTTTCTTTTCGACAAGTTTTTAATTGTCGTTTCACAAAATCGGCAAAAAACGGTTTACCTATTTTCTTGCTTTTCTTTGTTGTTTTTTTTATTTTCGTCTTCTTCTTCTACCGTTTTCTCAAACAAACGAGTAAAAATTTGTATTGTAAAACGTACGTGTATCGAGAACATATCGAGATTAGATCGCGGTTGAAATTGACGATTTTATTTTATCGCTGCTTTTCAACGAGACTTTCTTCCGAATAGCCTTATTTCTCGAGTTCCATGGGGCGGTGCATTGTTTACGACCACGACAATACTACAATTCTATAACCATAGTACTACTTCAGTATTATATCGCAGACGAATGAATCTGCCCTGGCTGGAAGGCAGCGTTCATTTATCATTCGAGATAATGCCGTTAAAGCTGTACCAGCCTGCAATCGCGTTGTAAATGTCAGCCGCTGTGTTTCGTATCTCTGCCTGGATATATAATCACGTATACATATATATATATATATATATATATATATATATACAGGTATATAATATAGGTATGTACAATACAAATTATATACGTACAGCGAGAAATGCATTATGCATTATGTACAAAGCACCTTTATTATAAATATGCAAACGCAGCCAATTAGTATCGATATTCGAAAGTGGAGAGAAGCAAGAAATTTACGAAATTGTTAAAAACGATGAAGGGGTTTTTTTTTTACATTTCCGCAACATTTTTTTACATCTGTTGCTGGTCAAACTAACGAAATTTTTGTTTCCGTCCTTTGTCCGAATGATGTTAAAAAACGAAGACGAGAAAGAAAAAAAAAAGAAAAAAAAAAAAACAAATGATCATCGATCTGTTCAATGCTTTGCGGAAATTCTTAACACGTTGAGAAAGGAAAATTCGTTTGTTTTTTTTGTCAAATTCAAAGATAGGAGAATGAAAAGGTGAGACCTCGAACTTCTCGTTTTCACGCTGCAGGTTTCAAAGTTCACAGAACACAAACTGTTAATAACCTAGAAACTGAGATTCCTGATTAACGATTCAAAAGCTTTCGTGTATCATATTACGTGAAAAGATGAAAATTTTTTAATTTTTTTTTTTTAACCACTACAGTTAATTCGACAATACAAATTTCAAACGTCTGAACTTGGATTCGTTATCGGTAAGCCAAAAAACTTGAGCCTAGTAATTTCAACTAAAGTCATTGAAATGATTCCACAAACTTTTTTCATTTTCGGGGTGATTGCACCAATTAGAAAAAAAAAAAAAAATTGAAAGCACAATTTTTACGTATATTGTATAAAGCAGCGAGCAAGCTGCAGCATTGTTATGGATTATATCGTTTTCGTTAAAGCTGCGCTTTCGGATGAGCGAACTTTCCGGCGGAAACTTGAGATCCGTGCTCTTTAAAGGGCCGATCAACTTCCGACCGACAAATTTTCTGATTTCCGGACAAAGCTACGTAGGGTGAGCTTTCGGTGCGGTCAGCCGATTAATCTCTTCGCACGATCCATCAGGAAACTGTCATTAACTCGGGAACCGGAAAGAAAAAAAAGTCAAAGTAAAGAAACGAGAAGAGAAAAAGAGATACAAAAATAATTTCAATAATAATAATGAAAATTCGCTTACTTAGAATGTAAATTTGATACAAAATCTAAATTTTTTTGGTTAAATCTTGATCGAAAAATAAATGTGCACTTCAAATCTTGAATCGATTCGAAATTGTGACGATTTAAAATGAGGATTTTCAAAAGCACGCCGTTTCGCTTTGAGTTTATTTCCCATTTGTCTTTAAATTGGAAAATTAAAAAAACAAATTTTCCTGTTTGTGAATAGCTTGACTTTTGAATTATCTAAATACTAATTCTTGTAGGAAATTTGACTCTACGTAGACAAAGTACTGTGATAAAAATTTTCCAACTCTTGTTCGAATGAAGAAAAATTATTTATTCTTCTTACCGCACACCCTAATATATCCATACATGTTTATACTAAACGATCATAATTAATTACGTCCCCAGATGTGAAAATATACTTTAAGATACTCGTTGTTTATTACGCACGTACGCATCAAGCGTGCGTATACAGGTATGTAATAAAAGATTCCTCGGAGTCCCGTAAATTAAGCGGAGGAAAAAGGGAACTCGTGCGGTGTTGGATAATTAAATTAACCACCGGAAATACACTGAGCTCAATTTACCTTTTCATTAAATTTTTAGGAATGAATGCGTGTATCCACGAATGAAGCGGTCTGGAATTTCACTATGGTAGAAAGAAGAAAAAAAACACAGACGGAACCAAAACTTGGCGAAATTTGACATCCGTTTGGACAGTTGAAATTCAGAACCAAGCAAATACAAGAAAGTGTATAATTACAGTGAATTTGTTTATGAATTCAAACTTTTTGTCCGATCGGTGCGAATTTTCTATAGTTCCAATTTTTTTTTTTTTGCTCTGTTTTGCTTTTGTTTTTATTTACGTATACAGAATAGTTCAACAAGAATCCAATGAGTTTAATTTATTCGTATTCGTGTAACGATTATGATTGATATATTTCGATTTAAATGAGCGTTACGAATATTGATTTTAATTTTTATTTTTTTCCCACGTGAGAATGGTTGAAAAAAAATAAAAATTAAAAACAATACACGTATGAATTTGTGAGAAAAATTGTTGGAGAAAGATTTGAAAAGTTGTTTCGCAAGAAATGGAGAAGAAGAAAAGAAATTTGCGAAGTTCTATCCATGTGTATATATATATATGGTCACGAAATTATTATCTATATATTATATAGACATTGACGCGAATTCGAGGGGGAAAAAACTTGTGCGAAAGTGGGTCAAGAAAATAAAAAAAAAAAAAAAAAAAAACAAAAGAAAATTTGTAGACAGAGAAAGAAAACTAGATGGAAATAAAAAACTGGGTTTTGGAAGAGAGTGCGAGTGAGAGAGTGAGAGAGGGAAAAGAATGAGAATGAGAAAAAGAAAACAAAGAAATTGCGGAGGGAACGCGGGACGGAACAAAAAATATCTTCACGTTAAAAAGAATAGAGCAAAGATTTTTCGCGTGTTTAGTTGCGGCTTATGCAAACTAAAACCGAATTTAAAATCAGGATTCTTCTACTTCAGCTAGCAAATCCGTGCAGTTCGAGTCCTGTAGGATCAAGAAGCGCGGGAATTTAACTTCTGGTTCAGCCTGCAGAGTTGAATCGAGTCTGCTCTCCTTCTCTCTTTCTCTCTCTCTCTCTCTTTCTCTTTTTCCCTCCCTTTTTCAATAGTTGAAAAATTTTCAAGGAGTTCCGACTTTCAAGCTCATCTGCTGTTTGCTAACGCCTAAACACACACGTACTTTTTTCCCCCTTTTCTTCGTTTTTTGCTTCTTTTTTTCCCTCTCTCGCCCGTCTAGCTTCGGGGCCGAGTTTTCCCATCGATTTAGCAATTTTTCTGAGCTTTACTTTCTTCCTCTCTTCCTTCGTTCCTTCACTTTTTGCCTCGTCAGGCTTTATTAATTTTTATCAAATTTGCAAAAACTTGGGATCGGTGTTTTTTCTGCGCGAATAACGACGAGAAAACGGAGAATTAGGGAAAAGAGAAACACTGAGAATCGGTGGAAAGGATGACTGCGATTCTGTTGACTTCAAGATGAAAAGTGAGGAAATGAAAGAGAAAAAAAAAATTGGAACAACTTGAAAATCTTTGAAGACTTGTGCGATCCAAATATAATATACCTGCAGTTAATTAATAAACTACGCGATTCTGCATAAGGTTTATAATTCTCAGCTGTTGACTAAATTTGAAACAAAAACAAAAACGAAAAAAAAAACACGTAGCTTATTTCGTCTCATTTTTTTTTTTTTTAATTGAACGGTTTAGCAGATACATGATGTACCTACATGGTATACTTATGTATAAAAATACTTAAGATGCGAAAGTCGTTTTTTTTTCTTTGTTTTTTAAACCAGACGAGTGGTATCCTTGTACTTCACTACAATAAGCGGGCGCTACGTGCCTTTTTATGATTTTTATTATTAGCGCAAAGAAGAGAGAGAGAGAGAGATGGAGAGAGAGAGTGAAAAGAGGAAAAGTAAGGGATGAAAATCAGCCAAGTGGGCAACGATTCGTCGATGAACTGATTTCGCGTACCTTGCGTTTCAATTATCACGATGATGATGATAATAATAATAATAATAACAACAACAACAACAATGATATTAATAACTGCTTTTATCTGTGCAAGCGCCGTTTTTTTTTTAATAACATGAAAGCTAAAATCTCATTTACAAATCTCGATGGAGTAAATCAGTTTATTAAATTGGTTATAGAAATTTGACCATATGTTTTATGATATGAAGGAAAAATTTTTAACATCAATTGTAGAAGGTTTATTGATAATAATTCTTGGAGAAAAAATGGTTTCATTTTTGAATAAAATTAAATGAATATATTTACATTTTGAGGATTTTTTTTTTTTTCGCAAGCAGACGAATTTCTCGAGAGTTTTGGAATTTTAATCAAAACAATTATACAATTTGATGTTTTTTTTTGTTTATTTATTTGTTGATTTTTTTTTGTTTGCCTCTCCACTCAAGAAACAAATCATTGCAAATAGAACTAGAGGTTGAACGGTGTAAATTGCGTAACTGCTGCGTGAAAATTCTGACGTATTCAGGTGAGCGTGAGATTCCCAAGCTCTCCGCATACTCATATTTATATCAATATTTGTTACGTATACGTTTTTGCTAGAAAATCTCTCCTCCGGATTATATCCCGTTTCCGGAGGGTTTCGGGTTACCTTTCTACCCACTTCTCGACGGGTAATTCTATCCCGTTGTGCCAGCTATGCAACTCGTGTATACATATATATGTATACAACGTACAGAGGGTTAGGCGAGGGTTGTCTTCTTGTGTAACGAAATCTTACACCCCATTTTACACACCTTGCGAAAGCTTGATAAACCTGAATTAGATTTATATACGTTATATATATATATATATATAAAAGGTATCGTGTCGCGTACACTGAGAAAAATTTTATTCCTTACAGTAACTAGAAAAATTGAGTAAAACGGGTGTCGTTGAAAAAAAAAAAAAAACCGTTTGAGTATTGTTGGAATTACGAAAAACGAGGCACGCAAAACCATTTTGCGCTATCGTCGATCCTTTTTTGATTATTGCTACGCAAAAATCAGTTTCCGAGGTTTGCTCTACTTTTTTTTAGTTAAACAAGGCTTCAACGTCGACTCGGTTTTTTAGCGTTATTTTTATTGTCAAAATTGCGATTTGGAGATATGTATTAATTTTTTTTACAAAATCAGATTATTTTACAAGTTTCAAAATATTTTATCATCGTTGTCTGTTCAACGAACGATCGATTTGAAACAATTGCGTTGGGTTGACGATACAATAAACGAAATATTAAGAAAAAATAATCACAATTACGAAGCATCCATCCAACACCGAGTATTAGGCGAAATTCATAATTTACATTTTCGTTGTTGATTCTCATTTTCATTTTCGCCTTTTTTCCTTTATGTTCCCGTCGTGTTTCGGTCAACAGAAACCGAACTCGACGTATTTTTAAATTTCATACGCAGAAGGGATGAGTGAAATTATCTTTCTTTTTTTTTATCCCCCGGCAGCTTTGTCTCCCCTCTCTCTCTCTCTCTCCCCCCGGTATAAAGTATACAATGTCCATATTATGTCTATGTGGATATATATTATGTATATATGTCGAGAGAGAGAGAGAGAGAGAAAAGAGCGTTTACCCAAGATGTTTACGAAGCAATCGAGCCATCCTGTTAATTAATTTACTCAATATTCAAACCATGTACTCTTGTCTTTACGTACGTATACATTATGTTCACGGACACTTGTGTATCAAGCATATATATATACATATATATATATATATATATATAAATAAGATACATTATACGTATAACCCTGTTGTGAAATTAATTCATCCTGTTTGCGTGTGTAATTATTACGAGGTGAAAGCATTTCGAGCAGCAGAAAAAGGCAGCGCGTGAGGGTGAATTCGAATTCATTTTAATCGCTCCGCACTACTTCCGGTCAGAACAAAAAGAAATCCTTCACTAATCTTTAAGAAAGAAGCGGTTCTTCTTCTTTTTTTTCTATTTTTTTTTTATGTTCTCGATGTTTAAAAAGGCAGTAAATTTTACCGTGCATATATTTACCGTTAGTCGATGTATTAAAATGATTTTGAAAAGTAATTAGTTTTTTGTTCCCGTTTACTCTTGGCTTTCCGATCGTGTAAAAGTGTCGAAAGGTTTGAGCAATAATCGAAGTAATATTGATTAAAAAAAAAAAAAAAATATTATAATCGAGAATTACAGTTCGAAAGGTAAATTAATCGCAAACTGGGTTGAGTTGGAGTTTAACGAACGATTATATCACTTTGAAAAAACTTGAAAATGGAATACCTGAAGAATTGTGAAAAAAAAAAAAAAAATCTGTACATTTGATCGTCGTATTTGAGGAAATTTGGAAAACTTGTTTGTTTGTTTATTTCGTGTACGATATAGCCTTATTTTACCATCGCCGCAATTTATGTACCTATGTCTAATATCGTTGCATAATAAAAAGAATATTCTCTCTCTCTCTCTCTCTCTTTCTCGCTCTCTCGCTCTCTCACTCTCACTCTCTGTTTTCATTCCAATCGGAAGTATGCGCGGAGCGAAAACACCGAAGGTTGTGCAGTGTTTTCCACGAGGTTAGCGAGGCGCCCAGACGTCGCGACGCCCGATTTCTGCAGAACTGCCCGGCGTCGTCGCGTCGCGTCTCCTTCATGTGGCGTCGGTATCGCTTTACCGTCTTTCGCCAGCTTCCATTTTCCACACACACACACACACGTGTCTACTTTATTATTTATTCTCTTCATTCTTTGTACATACACAATTAGACGTTCTCTTTTCTTCTTTGTTGTTTTTCTTCTTAACGATATTCAATCCGCAGCGGTCGCATTTTTTAGTTTGATTTGTTTTTTTTTTCCAAATCCCCTTCGCGCTTGAAAATAATGTTTGTGTTTTCCGTAGGAAGCTAACAAACTAATCATAGAGAATGGATTTATTGAATCTACCAAATTATGCGTGCCGAACAAATATTGCGAATGAAGTGTTTTTTTTTTTTTTACCATTTCCAATTCGAAGGAACGTTACGCGTATTAATAAAAAAGTGACGGGGGAAATATTTTGTGTCGTCGAGTGAAACGAAGTTTATTTGAATTAATCTCAAATTTCTTGTACAATTTTTTTCTTCTTATCAGCGCAACCGGCGCTACGAATAAATTCTCCACGTCTTTTTTCGGTTTGAAACAAAAAAAAGCTCCGATCAATTCATTTGTCTGTTCCTGTTAGCTGTTCCCTGTTTCGGTAACGGTTGGTTTTTTTGTCGTCGGGTGAATTTGTCGCAACTGTTGTACAAAGATAGAATTTCTGCAAGGTGTAACTTGAATTTTTTCTTTTGTCGCAGAATTCATCAATTCACACGCATCGTGAAATTTTTGACAAAGGATTTTCTTGACGCTATACAGCAAACTTTTATATCATTGTATGATAAAGTTATCTTATGTCTAACTGCGATTGTACATTATGCGAATGTTAAAACATTATATATATGTATATATATATATATGTATGCGTGTATTATCCGCAAATTCAGCAGCATGTCGGGATTATAGTGACGTACGGAAGAGTGAGATGGTTGAAATTCTTCTTTCTTAATGAGCTTTTTTTTTTACATCCTCCCTCGCTAACTTTCGAACCCCGCAAATACCTGCCGACTTCTTAACGAATATATCCGCGATGCTGGTGTAAGGGAGAAGAAAATACGGGGGAGTTATTAGCCGCTGAGACCAAAGGGGACGAGGGATGGGGGGGATCGATATTATCCAGCATCCGACTCATAAGACCCGCTCGCCACAGTAGCTCTTCTTTCCTCCTGGGAACTATACTATAAGAAACCCTTTTTCTCTTCTTACAGTACGCAGGGCTTAGAGGGCTAAGACAGCAGCGCGGAAGAGCAAAGAAGAAGTAGAAGAAGAAGAAGAAGAAGAAGAGAGGGAAGGAAAAGGAAAAGAATCTAAGGAAGCGGATAAAAGTTATTCAAGATGGCGGCGTTCGTGGCCAAGCAGATGGTCGGCAACAAGCTCAACGCTGTCAAAGGTCAGTCATTACAATGTGTAATTTTATTCATCATCTTTCCCGTTATTTCCACTTGTGTCTGTGCGTGTGTTCTTCTTGCTCTCGGAATAGAGTATATCAGAATTTATGATTGTGTTTTTTTTTTCTCTCCCTTTTCTTCGCGACACAAGGAAACAATTCATGTGATAATCGAGACCGAGAAGAACCGATTTTTCTACAACGAATGAATTACGAATCAATGGAACCGGACGAACGGAGCTTGTTGATTTGATCGCGTGAATTGTCGCGGGTTCGTACATGTTTTGTACAGTGTTTCGAGACTGCGATATGACGTGGCGAAAATTTATAGACGGGTTAATCCGCAATGCTGTACGTACGGCGGTTAAATACATAATACCCTCGTCGGTATATATGTGCTATGTAATGTGATTCGGACGAAGTGGAAACTTTGTCTCAAAGTTTGCACAGATTAATTGGTATCTGGGTAACATTGTGTAACGTGGGTATTTAAGTTTCCGGACGAATGTATGTACGTATATGCATATGCCTATAAATCGTGCTAACAAACGTGCGATTTGTATGATCCAAGTTATTTCCTCCAACAATGAATCGAATCATCTAGAACGCGAACGGTGGATGAGTCATCGTTGAAACGTTATTTTTTCTCACACGAGAGATGATTGAAAATGTAATATTTGATGAGTATTTTTTTCTTTCGTATTTTTGATTTTTTTGATTTTTTCTTTTTTTCTTTGTTCGCGGATTCGTACGTACGTAATTATAGAAGAGAGAGGAATCAATGAACGAAGATCGTCTCGTAACGCGTTTCAGATTAATTTATTTCACGAAAGTTGTAGATTTTTAATTTTTTCCGTGGTGTTTTATTTTTTTTCTAATGATGCGGATTACAACTGTTATCTTTGTCGAACAGTAGGTTTGCAGAACAGGCTCTTAAACAGATTCCCTTACCGACATTGTTACCGACGCTTAACCAAGACGCAAACCATTTTCTGAAATTTTCTTGGGGTGGGGATATTCTCACTTGACCGAGTGTCGGTAACAATGTTGTTGTAGGAATCTATCTCCAGTATCGTCCGTGTACATATACTTTGAATCGTTGCTACGGCGGAGAAAAAAAAAAGATTGAAAAATTGTTAAACAGAAGTAATCGTTTCGTTTTGTAAAATTACAATTCGTAGTTAAAGATAAAATTGAATATTCCGCAGAGAATTCGAATCAAAGATCGATTGTATAGAGAAAAAAAAAGAAGATAAAACGCAAAACGTTGGCGATCTTCGGAAATTCTCTACGCGCATAATTTCCCCCATTCACCCCCCCACCGTATCGTTGACGAAAAATCTCCACGCAGACGGACCCGAGTTGCGGGTCCAGCATTGGAGGGTGGATTCGGCGTCGCCCTGCCATGCCAGTTATCGCCGTAAATTTGGGTATATTTTCATGATGCGGCTACGGGGAGTGTCGGTATTACCATACATTACCATAACGCGCGAGTTTATCTCACCCCCGTCGGGATAACGGGGCAAACTTCGCCCCCTTCCTTTTCTTTCCTTTCTGCCCTCCCCAAATCTACCGCGACACCTACATGCATTATACATATGTTCGTACGTACAATTATGTATAACAATAGTGGTAATAATAAGGTTTATAATGATGACAATAATAGTAAGAACGGTTCGGAGGATCGAACTTCTTAGGTTACGGAAATCGTTTTTTATATTCGTCAAATTATATTTGTATAATTTTTATAAAATCTACCGTCTATAATTCGAGAAACGAGGCATCGATGTTCAAATCGTTGTTTATTCAATCACGTGCAAGATGTGATGAATTTTGATTTCGTTGGGGTTGATTTTTTATCGCAAAAACTCGGTTCTTAGTATCGAAAGATTTTTAATGATACGGATTTTCATTGATTCTAGGGTACTGTAAATTATCGTATGCTTGGAAGAAAAAAAAAAATTTGCTGTCGTTAACTCGTTGTTCCTTCTATCGGATCACGTATCTGTGAAAGGTGTGGTTTGAAATGAAGTTAATTTCTGATTTTGAAATTAAGAAATATTTATTTTCCGTTATACAATATCACATATACAATACATCGTAGTGTAACAGTTTTTTATACATTTTTCCCAATTGCTTGATCAACCGTATCGTAATATTATCGTCAATCTTCCTCCGAAACACACAGGAATAAAAATTATGTAAATTTTGGAAAAAAAAAAATAAAAAAAAATAAAAAGAGAAAGCGAACGATTTTCCTGTTCTTTTTGATCACCGTTATACCTAATTCTTTTCTATTCGTTTTCTTACTTCGTCATTTTATCAATATCGTTTAACCCTCGAGGTTGTCGGCAAATTCAATCCATGCACCAAGAAATAAGGGTGAGCCTCTCCGTCCGACGGATCGAAGCAGCGGTTTACCGCGAATCCGAAATCGCCATCCGTCCGTCCGTCCATCCATCCATTCGTTCATTCATTTATCCATCCGTTCGTCCGTCTATCGGAGAACATCGGGGATACCGTTGAACAACTCCCTGTTCCCCCAAGTTCCGGTAATGGGAGTTAAAGGACTCGCGGTTGATACCGAGAATTTCCTACGGACGCAATTCCCACGCCACTCCGAAATCCTTACGCCCAACCCCCGCAAAATATAACCCCGCTGTACATGCCAAGCCGTCTCACGATCCACCCTTGGACATCCATAGAATTTCCGACGGGTGGTCTAATTACGCTGAAAGCAATCGGCAATCAGCAATCAGCAATCAGCGCGACTCTCTCTTTCTCTCTCTCTCTCTCTCTCTCTCTCTCTCTCTGTCTCTACATTTCCGCAACGTTCGTCATGAGTTTCATTTCTCTTCAGCCTTTTCCTTTACGCGGATTTTTCAATCCCGCCGATCTCGTGCGTTCAGAGGGTGTCGAGTGATTTTTTTCTGTTTTTTTGTAACCTGTCGATTTGAGCGTGTTTTCATTTCGTTTTTTTCTTTCTTTTGCTTTTCCTTTTGCGAATTATCGTTGAAACGCGATTTGAAAAAATTGAATCAGGTGTAACGAATTTTTGTATATCGGACGATTACGAGACGTGATGATCGATGATTCTGAAAGGGAGGTGTGTTCTTTTTTTTTTCTCACTTTTTCACTTCTTATACGTGTAACGAACGATCGTTCCTTTGAAAATGACAAAGAAAAAAAAAAAAAAAGAAAAAAATGGGAACATTGAATGAATAAAATAAAGGGAATTTTTAATAAATACGGTTAATTGCTCGTTATCATAGTTGGCCGCGGTGGGGGTTATCGACGAGAAGTATATAACGCACGCGTACACGCGTACGATACGTTGCACGCACACACACACGCGCGCGTATATATACCCGTACGCAGTACGTCCAGGAGGCAGGGTAAATCATTAACGTGAAACTAAAAGCATGCCCGAGCAAATTGCGGTGCTTGAGTGCAACACGATGACCGGAGAAACCCTGCAAAGCTTTTATATACGCGTGTATTATACAGGTATATAGCTATGTATATATGTATATAAACGTATATACATATATATACATTATGTACGTACGTATAGGTATTCGATGGAGGCGCCTCGCGTAATTGAATGTCCGAATTTTCGTTATATACTAGATACGGGCGTGCTGTATACACGGATGTATTGTAGAGGCACGGGGATAAATTCAATTATTTCGCAAAACGCTCGATAATTAATTATTACGATTATTTCATTGGCACTGATGTTTGTTTTTTTTTTTTTTTTTTCCTCTCTCTGCCCGCCGGTGAGGAAAAAAAATGCGCTAGAAATATTTTGCGTAAGATTGTTCTTTGAAAATATCGTGACGATATGCTCGAGGAAGAAAAAAAGTGTGAAAATTACTCGTTGCGGTATATCAGTGGTAAAAATAATTTCAGCGAAAGTAATTAGGAGCGTTTATATACATGTATATACATGTGTCATGTATATATATGTGTGTGTGTGTGTGTGTGTATGTATATATTTATAAAAGTTCGCTTCGATTATGTGTATTCTGTAAATTTCACTCGCAATTCATTATTCATAATTGGCACGCCGTATAATTATACTTGATACGATACGGTACGGAAAATTTCCCAAATTAAAAGGAGGAAATATTATTTCAGGTATGAAAAGGGAATTTCGTATATCTATAACCTATGTGTGATATGTGTATGGCATGTATATTGCAAAGGTATGCTTGAAACAGCACAGCTAGCTTTTCCAATACTCTCTGAAACTTTTTGCGCTACGTGTTTTTGTTTTCCTTTACGTTTTTACCGTTTCTTTCGCTTTTATCTTTATTCCGGTTTCGTTATTCGTTGGAATGACGAGGAAAAAAAAAAAAAAAAACAGAAAAAAGCTTAAAGGCGGGGAAAACCGTGTAGATTATATTCTAAATTCGTCACAAGCGACTTTTCAAATTGGAGGTAATTAATTTCTTCCTGATCTTTTTTTTTTTTTTTTTTCTTCTCGTTTTTCTTCATCTGGTGAGGGTAAAAATAATAACGATAAATATAAAGTCTCGACTTTTTGAATGAGGAATAATGGCGTTTGTTTTTTTTTTTTTTTATCATATGAGTATGGAGTATAAGAAATATACAGTACACCTACATTTTATGTACCTATTATATAGGTGTACATATATGTATATATAAATCATAAAGTTCTTAGATCAGTCGTTGGAGGAGTTGAAATTTTCCGACAAATGACTGTCCAATTATATATATACGTAGGTATATTATAGGTGTGTATATATATATATATAGTTGTGTATGTATATAATTATGTACGGACAATCCGTACGTATTTTGCAGGCAAAGAAAGTTTAAGGTGAAAGACAGGGAGCACCCTCGCACATTCTCTCCCTTCCCTCTTTCATCCACCTTATTTTTCCCCTCCTCGAGGTCTTCTCATTAGGAAGATTGATATTTTTAATTAGAAATCCCCGTGGTAATATTTTACATGTTTATTAAAAGCCGCTGCTGGCGCAGAGCTTATATACATATATATATATAATATGCTAGAAGATGAAGAAACGAGTAACCGACGTAGCTGACGGATATGTAATGTAATATATTTAAAATATTTGGTCGAAAAAATGATTGACTTAATTTTACGCGTTATTAATGTAATATTGTGTAAAATGTTGTAAATAAATTCGACATTCGTGATCGAAGTGCTTTTATCGTGAATCAATTATTGTCATAGAAGGAGAAAAATGAATAAATAAATAATAATAGTTATAAATGATGTAGACACGATCTTCTTGGATCGATGAAACGACGTCTGAAATGATTTTAGACTCAATTTTCTTGAAATATTGATTTTTTTTTTTTCCTTTCACGTTTTCAAACAGTTTGAAAATATTTCCTCGATATTCAATTAATTTCAATTTTTATGCTTTCCTCTTCTTCTCATCTTCCTCTTTCCCTTCCGGTTTTCAACAATTTCGCTGAACGAATTTTCCTCGTCGCCCCTCGGTTTTAACGAATTATCGAAGTTACACGTACCTCAAAAATGTTACGCGAAATATCGCCGCAGCGTTCGGAGGTAGAGGAACTACGGTTAAAATGGAGGGAGGGAGAAGAAGAAAAAAAAAAAAGGTGTAGAGAACTGTGGGAGGAAGAGCGAAGAGAAGAACGAAAGGAAAGAGAGAAAGCGGAAGGAGAGAAAAAAAAAGAAAAAAAAAAAAAACAAACGGTGAGAAAAATCTGGAAAACCGACGATGTTTAAATTACCGCAGAGGGTAAATTGAATCGGGATGGCGGGATGAGAGAAAAAAAAAAAAGGGAGTCGAGTGGAAGAGTCCGAGTTTCAGTTTCAGACTCGGTCCTTTCAACAGCTGTACATAGATATGTATATATATATAATATATATATGTATGTATATATGTATATGTAGGATATAGTCGTCGAGTAATAGAAATGGAGTTGTACGTACGTGTATGCACGTAGGTGTGCGATAAACGTGTATTACGTACACGGATAGAGGGTTCTATTTACTATTTCATTACCGAGAAGCGGCGGCTATACTTTGATCGCAATTTTTACCGATCCGGAGATTGGCTCTTGGGGGAATTGGGGAATACCACGTTTGTCTCAAACGCGATTTCGAAAGGAATGGAATCGGGTGGACGGGGGTGGTTTTCAATTCCTGATGAAATTACGCGCGACGGTCATTCTCCATTCGTTTTATACTCTTTTTCGTTTTCAGCTTTTCTCCATTTGAGAGAACGGTCGCGGGAGGAAACACGAAAGCGACGACGAACCGATAGCGAGACGGAAAATGAGGGGCGGGGGGGTGGATATTCTGGATTCGAAAATGTTGCGAAGGAGAGAAATTCTAAAAGTAAAGATGTCAAAGTTCCGAAAGGGCGAAAATGAGAAAATTCTTAAATGTTAAACATCGAAATTCCGAGTTATCCAAGATTTTCGGTTCCGTGAATTTTCGGCTTGGTGAAATTTCAACGCTCTGATCTTTCCTTGTTTTGGATATTCGATATTTTTACGTACGGAATCCTGGTAGTTCTAATTTTCGGTTTATCTGATTTTTTACACCCACTCGTTGATTAAACCACGATGTGCGAGTATATTTTCATTTTCGAAACTTTACTCTACCGTAATTTAAATTTTCGAAATCCTGCACTCGGGAACTTTGAAGCCGTCGGCTTTCCGACCATTCGAAACTTCGTCGTTTCTCCAAGGTCTGATTTTTTTACGTCAAGTTTCGCCGTCGGATGATTTGGAATTAGGCGCTTTGGGAACTTTCCAAATTCGGAGATATAGGTGTACGACAGGTGTAGGAACGGCGTATAGAAAATCGGCAAAGAAGCACCAACGGCAGTTTGGACGCCGATAAATTGAAAAATACTTTTCTCCTTCTTCCACTTATTCGCACCTCACACTTTCGTTGATGATTTTTCTTTCTTTGTTTTGTTTTTTTTTTTTTTCTTCTTCTTTTCCTCACTTCGTTCGCGTCTCTTCACACCTCGCGAAATGAAATGAAACGAAAAGAAACGAGGCGAGAGCAAACCGGGGAGAGGAATTGATTGGAATTGGAAAAAAGGAACGGTTTGCCGATGCAACCCTAGGCCAAGGACATCCATATTTATGCCTTGACAAGATTTCCATTTCACTCTTTGGGAGTGTTACGGTGCCAACAGTTTCCGCTTGTCCGGCTTGCTTCGAGGAAACACCGCAGGTTCATGACTTAAACAGCAGACATTATTTCGGACCATTTGTCTTTTTATTGCGTATCACGCTGATGGAACGAAATTCGCGAGAGAGAGAGAGAGAGTGAGAGAAAGAAAAAGGGTGAAAAACATTGTTCTTGTATAATATACGACGCGATTCCAATCTCAAAGGTTACTCTCTCATTCGTTATTCCTTTTTTAACGTTAGGCGTAATTTTTCATCATTTTTCTTACTTGTCATCATTTATCCAAAGCCTGTGTTACGTTTAACAAAGAATTCAGAATAATAATCGGTTGTAATTTTTTATCAAAATTTCACTTGCCGTACGTATTTTTTTTTTTTTTTTTATAGTTACAAGTTGGAAAAGAAAAGGAAGTGCGATTACTGAAAAATTATTATTCACACTAATTTTTATTCACAGTATCGATCTTAAACTTGTAATATTTTCTTTCAAAGTTTTTCTCCCTCACATAGACGCAACGCTCTCTACATGTATGAAGTTTTTCTTTTTATTTCAGCTAATTTCCTTCGTCCGTTGTATTCCTGGCTGTGTATTGTTTACAACGTATTATTTATGCACGGTTGTGACCGTATCGACGTTGTGTTTGAAAATTCATCTCGTTTGAAGAACTAATTTCAAACTCAATCGCGGACAAAACTGATACTCCTTGCATAATAATGCGAACAATATATATATATATTATATATATTACGTAAAGCTCAATCGTGGAAGCGAAACGAGGAACTGAAATCGATGGAATTCGCGTTACAAGGGAATGTTGCAGTTGGGAAATATATGCAGTACAAGCAACTATTGTGCTGTTTGTTTTTTATTTATTTATTTATTTATCATTTCACCCTCGGACACTCTGTGTGAAATTTATTTGCAACTTTGACTCAAATCGAGTGAAATTTTTCAGATTCGAGACTCTATCGATTCCCTCGAATTGAAGAGTGATAATTAATTGTATGATAAAATAAAATGTCGGTTCGACGCAATGAAATATTTTGTTAAAATTCCATTTGATTTTTCGCTTATGTCAATTTTCATAAATCTTCCTTTAAAATGCAGGATAATTTCATGGAAAATATCGTTGAAAGCCTTGTTGTCTTTTTTTTTTCTTTTTTTTACGTTTCTATTCTAAAATCATAATTGTATCAACAATATCACGTTAATTTACACAACTAACATCTGCACAATTTCGACAATTTCACATGCCTCCAGGCATGTAATTATAAAACACTGCGATATGACACACTCGACGAATTTCGTAACGCATTATTTTCGCGTGTATTTTACCAATACGTCGTATATATGGGGCATTCCGTGACATCTCGATCAAGATTCTACGTCGACGTCTAAGATTGGTTTTGTAATTTTTTTTCGTACGAAAGCCTACGCGACGACAAAGGTAATTGAGATTACTTTCGGAATATTTCTACCCAGCGTATCTGAGGTATGATTTAATTTTCCGCGATCTGAAAATGTTGAGAAAAATCTTATAAAATGTAAGAAAATTTCTTTTGCACCAATTGGAAAATGGAAAAAATTTCATAACTTCAAGAGACAAAAATATTTCGTAAGATTTTTTCAGATCGGGTCGATGAATTCTGAAAAAAATTGCGACAGCGTTTTCCGTCGCGTACTTTCGTACAAAAAAACAAAAAAAAAAAAACGACAAAGCCAATCTGCGACGTTGAATCTTCTGATCGAGATTGTCACGGAATTCCCCATACATACGTGATTAACAAGGCTTGTCCAATATCAATTAACGATATTTAATTACAACCGTCGCGTTTCGTTCGTTCCGCAGGCTTCCGTGCCGTTGCATGCATATGTATATACAATGTATGTAATACGATATCGTAGATGCAGACGCTATGTAATAAGGTATAATATGAGGTGAAGCGGTTATGCGGAGGAACATTGTTCGATCGGAATGCATCGCTGGCATGCCATTCGCATCGCATATATATATACATATAATATATATTTATATATATACATGTATATAGATCGTTATGCGTCGAAATATGTACTATAAATTCCTGCAGTTGTGTGCAATGCAGCTGCGGCTGCAATTGCGGTGAAAATTGCATACATTCTTACATATATATACGCAGCTGCGGTTTTCCATGCTCATGAAAACTCAATGTTATACCAACGCAGTTTTATCCAATTTAGAATTATTTTTATTTTTATTATTCGTATTTCAAATTCCTCCGCGCATAATTCCGCCGTTGTTTTTTCCTCTACGAGTATCGCGGGTGTCTGTTTTTTTTTTTTTTTTTTTTTCTTGCCTCTTTCGTTCCTACGAATTTTCTTACGGCCGAGATAAGAGTGGAAGAGCTTCGGGGGGTGAGGGGAAAGTTTTCGAAGACGCGTGATCTGGGGGTTGAAGAAAGTGACCAAAATAGAGAGGGAGACGCGGGAAGAGGTAGCAAGAAAAAAAAAAAAAAAAAAAAACAAACAAACAAACAGATAAAAAAAAAAAATCACCGGTCAGGGGAGAAAAAATAAAAAGTATAAGCCCCGTGCGCACGGGGCAGAAGTAAAAGAAGAAGATCTCTTATTTCACCGGTTTATGAGCCATCCGAAAAGAAATGGGTGACATTAAAAGCTTCGCCGGGCCATCTAAGTTCGCTCTTTTAAAAATATATTACACCCATTTATCGACCCCCGCCCACCCCGACGTATCACGTGATACGTTATACGACATACGTACGTGCATGCACGTTCACACGCACGTGTGTGCGTACTTTTTTATTTTTTTTATTTTTTTTTTCTCGTTCTTCCATCTGTCGGTTTTTTTTTTTTATTTTATGTTTATACGCTTTTTTAGCTGCTTTACAACCTCGTACCTATTTTCGTAGCCTCGCTAGAATTTTTCCGCAACTGTGCTCGGAGGCTGAGATTTTACTCGCGTGCCACCGTGATTTTTTTTTTTTTCTTCCTTTCTACCATCCGGAGAAGATTTTTTTTTTCTCGGGTCGAATTACGTGCGTACACTTTCTTTGCGTTTCTTTCTTATTTCTTCTTTTTTTTCTGGGTCATTAACCTTTTTTTTTTTACCTACATGCAGAATTAAAGAACGTTGCAAAAAAAAAAAAACAAAGAAGAAAGAAGAAACGAGGGTTGTTAAAGAATATTCGGTCTATTTAATCATCGTTGTCATTCGAATCGAAAGAACGATGGCAAAGAAGAATGAGAAGAATCGTTTAAATTATAATCAAACGATGAAGATTCGTCTAATTATTAATGAAGTGTACAAATTTTCTGCAATTTTTTGTCGTAAATTGTAGACAGGTGTAGATTTAATTTGGGGTGGTACTTATTTGGAGGTTAGAAAAATTTTTCATCGGTATTCCCCTCAAAATCTGTCGCGAATCGTTGAGAAAAAAATTTGCGGCATATTTCAAGCTTCTACGTCAACTGGAACACGTGTCTTTAACATCTGAAAGTTTTTAATGTAAGATAACTGGTTTTTATAACCAGTTATTTCGTTTTTTATGACTTTGATATATATTGAGGGAACGATTTGAAACTTGGCAGAGTTCGTTGCTTGTAACGACGGGAGGAAACTCTGAAAATAACAAAATTTTATCATAATTTTTTATAATACGTTTCTCTTTTTTTTATTTACATAAAAGCTCAGTAGCGTCACTTTTATTAAGCTTATTGTATACAAGGGAAGAGTAATTATAAAATTTTGAAATTTTTAGGGTTTTTCCCTATCATTACAAGCAACAAATCTGCCAAATTTCAAATCTTTTCTTGAAGTTATATACCAAAATCATACAAAACGAAATAACTGGTTATAAAAACAACATGTATCTTACATTTAAAACTTTCAGAGCTTAAAGACACGTGTTTCAATTGATGTAAAGGCTTGAAAAGTGGAACGGATTTTTTTTTTTTTTTTGAATCATTTGGAACAGATCTGGATGGCGTCCCAATGAAAATTTTTCCAACCCCCTCGAATAAGGGCGACCTTATATATTTATGCAATATATTTAAACTCACGTGATATCCTGACCTAATTTTAATCAAACAATTAATGTATTCAGCACTTTTTATTATGCTGCGGTTCGCCAGACATCAAACCGCTAATGGATCAGGACTTATCGCTCCGTATTAACCGAAGCCGATAAGCATGCGCGCGGCATTTTGAGTTCATTTACCTGTGTTTAAAGAGTCGGATGTAAATAATTTGTGCAAACAAATTGTGAGCAGGTACGGTTGTCCGTAGAAATAAATTGATAACGTGACGGAAGAATGATGAAGTTACGCAGGGGGTTCGACGTTTTTGACAAGCTTGAAATAATATTATATAATTTGGAAAATGGATTCTCAACCTGCTTATTATCCCCTTGGACGGCATTTGTCTTTAATTCTGATTGATCAGGGTTGATTGGATTCTCACAGTCAATGAATTCTCCGCGAAATATTGTTTGACGGATCTTCAACACGTCGTAAAATAACACATCGATTCAATTGTAGGATATTTCACTCGTAAAGTAATCAGATTTTAAAAACCTGCATCTTAACCCTCGTGATTTATTTTCTTTCGAGACGAAGTTTGGGAAAAAGAAATGAAACAGCTTGAACTCGAAGCGCCAAAAATAAAGAATGAAACGTAGAAAAGAGGAAGTGAAGAAAAAAAAGCTGCCGCGAAATTAATAAAATGACGAGTTAAAAATTTCTATGATAAAAAATTCTCCTCTTTACACGTAATTTTCCCAGTATTAATATGTACGGCTGCGTGGTAACTAATCTAAATTTGCATACGTTCACGTAAGTGGAAGCAGCAGTCTGGCTAATTAATCCGGAAAAATTAACCTCACAATCAGTTGCTAATGGACGTCTGGTGCCCTTCTTCCCTTCTCTTTTAACCGTCAAACCTTTTTACTTCCCTGCCGCGGGAAGAACCTTCCGTCGTTGCCGAGAGAGAGAGAGAGAGAGAGAGAGAGAGAGAAAGAGAGTCGTAACGGGGAGGAAAAAGAGTCTCGCTAACTCACACCCCTTGTAACCCTGGTAGCTGACATTGTTAACCATCGTCAAAAGATCACCGCACTTTGTGTTATCGCGTCTAAAACACACCTCCCCGAGCCTCTTTTATTGTTACACGTTGATAGGGCAGGGGGATAGAAAATCACAGACATATTACCTGCTAACGACATCGAATTCACGGCATCTTATTGCGGGTTGAAAGATTAATGTTGTTTTATTAATACTTTTTTTTTTTTTTTTTTTGTTTCTGTTCCCATTTCTTGCTCAATTTGTTCCCTTTTTTTTTTATTTCTTTCTCTTTTTCTCCTCTCTGATTTTCATTTCTTGCCACGGAGATGCGAATCAGGTTCGTTATTCTTCGCGGTAGGTAGGTGTACAAGATTTATTCTCGTTTCATTTATTTTTCTACCTTCTTGAGGATGTTTTTTTTTTTTTTTTTTTGCAGACGAGGTTTGAAATATCGAAGGATTAAAAAATACGAGTGCGAGTGAGTGGTTTTTGTTTTTTTTTTTTTTCCTCTTACAGCTCGAGAATCTCTTTTGTTGGATTTTAAAATGTAGAGAGTTGAAAGATGAGAATGTCGAAACGTCGAAGGATGAAAGTATCGAAGAGGAAAAAAATATTCCGACGATTGATAGCTTTGAATTTCTACGTTTTTGAAGTTTCGTTGGACAAATTTTATTTAACGCCTCTGAAAATTCGATATCTCACTGTTTACGGTCGAAATGAAATTAATGACCGGTGAGGGTAAAAATGTAGAGAAAGAACCGAAGATAGATGACGCGTAATAAGTGTCGAATTTTAAAAAAAATGTGAAAATCTATTTCATGGGATTCGGAGTGAAAAAAACAAAAAAAAAAAAGAAATAACCGAACCGACAAGACATTTTGAACTTTGAACATACTTATGGTAAAAAATTGCAATCAAAGGCACGAATAATCGATCGTTAGGTTAGTAGAAGCCAAGAAAATTGTTGAAAGCATTTTTCAAAAATATTCAATAAATGTATAAAATGTCATATGAAAAATAAATAGATAAGTGAAAAAGTAATCGATTTGGTTGACAACTTTTTGTTTTTTTTTTCTCTTCGTTTTGAAAGAAGATGTATAATTTTGGTAACAGCAAAAAACGCTCATCAAACGGACATGACAGAAGATGAATATCAAATTTGACGATATTTCGTATTTGATAGGATGAAAAGTTATTTTTCTTTTAAATATATTTCTTCTCTTTCTACACGACGAATCGTTTTTGTTGTAGAAATCATTCAATTTTTTCTACTATTCACGTCGGACGATTATCATCCGCCCGATGAAATGCGAATAAAATGAAATTGAAACGAAGTGAAATAAAAAAAAAAAAATAAATAAAATAAGCAGGAACGCGGTTGGACGCGAAAAAAGGTCGAAGGAATTACGGAGCGGCTCTCGAGAAACGTGAAAAGAATTGAAAAAAACTAAGGGGGATGACGGGGTGGCAATTTGAAAAACAATTTCTAGCCGAGTGCAATGTGGGGGGGTCGCCTTTTGTAAACGGCGAAAGCGACCTTTCGACGAAACGTGGAATCGGAATTGCCGCCATCGAAGACCACCCCTTATATCATCCTCCCCAATTACAACGCGCATCCCCCGATAAACGGACCGCTTAGCGCTTCTGCAATTCGAAACTCGACGACACTACAAGTCTGCCGCAGCACAGCGGTTTTCTCCGACGATTTTTTCTATTTTTTTTTTTTTTCTCATCTTCCATCTGTCTCTCCGCCACGCGATTATTATTCGCCAATTCAACGCGAGGCGATAACTCCGCAATTAATTTTTTCCCTTTCCTTGATTTTATTTTTACTCAAAACTCAAGTCTTGTAGAGTTTTAGAAAGAGGAAAGAAGACGAGAGTTAAAATTTGAGCCCTTGATGTCAATACTTTGTGAATACTGAACGCCGTTTTATATTTTATTCGATAATTTTACCTTCGTTTCGGAATTTGTAGAGATTATTGTACGCTGTACAAAAGAAAGGTCTTTCTTTGTTATTTTTTCGACATTTTCGACACTTTCAAAAGTTATTGTTGACGTAGCGACTGTGAGAGAAAAATCCAAAAAAAAAGAAGACAAGCGTCGATTTTTTTCACCAACCCTGGTGCACACGAATATTATGAAAATTTTCACATTCAAATTGGCAATTTGATTTACGTTAACGGAAGAATGAGTTGAATAATATAGGGGTGTGGAATTTTCAATGCAAAGAGAGAGAGAGAGAGAGAGAGAGATGAATAAGATTGCGGAGAAGAGAGGAATAAGGTGGGGGAAGAACGAAGAGTGGGTGGTTAATTTCGTGGGGGGTACTTCTGTGAATAACATCACCTCCCCTTCTCATCCCCCTTTCATCCCTCTTTCATTCCCCCTTTTCGCTGCCGCCACGGGAGTTTTGTCTTCCAGGAGAGACTATATTAAAGATTCCATCGTTTCCCTCCCTCCCTTTTCCCACCCCCTCACTTTTCTCCCTCTACTTCCATTACACTCTACTTTCTCCGGCGAAGCTGAGAGAGATGAGAGAACGGAGAATAGAGACGAGAGAGAGAGAGAGAGAGAAAAGGGTTCGGGTAAATGAGCGTTCAACGCATTCAATTTCTTCCCCTATATAGCATCCAAACAACCCTTAGAGAAGTGGGAAGAAAAATTTCTGAACGAACGAGGGAATTCTCTCGGTTTGTGTGCGTATGACGCTCCTTTATTAAGTTCCAATTCTAGACGCGATGGAATTTCATTGAAACCAACCGCGTGCCGCTTGATAAATTCCTTCTACCTTGTGTTATGTATAGCGGAGTGAAATTGAAGGATATAAATATTAATTCGTTTTAGATCGGTCCTGATTCCCTTAAATTCGCCGCTTAGGTCTGAACGTCAATTTTTACTCGACCCTTCGTTTCGATTTCGACAATCTATGATTTTCGAAAGCCATTCAATATTTTACACCGAAGAAAGTTTAACGGATTTTGGAGAAATTTGAAGTTTTTTTTTTTTTTTTTGGTGTTTTCTTCAATTTTGAACGTATCTCGTCAAAGTTTCTTTTATTATTCAGCCATTTTTGAACGCTCAACAGCTTTGACGAGAATGCGAAGAGATTGAAAGAATATTTTGGGACTAAAAATTCACCGAAATATTTGCAGTGTACTTGGAGAAATAGAATTTATTGAAGACACGGGGGAAAAAAAAAATCGTTACCCATAAAAATGACGAAAGATTCAAAAGAAAAGGGGTGAAATTTTTTTATTTTGAACTTTTTTGAATTCCTGGAACTTGGTTGAATATCGAAAGAAACAAAAAAGTTTTCAACCCTGAAAATTCCTACGTTTTTTATTCGTACAGTTGAATCGAGCGAAATTAATAAATTTCATCGTAAAATAATCGTGATTTCTTGACGTTCAGTTTTGCTGTCTTTTAATCCTCGAAACGTCGCTCTCTTCTCTCTCGGTGACAGTTGACAGTTATACGTATAAATAATTCCGACTGATATCCACGCTTGGCAGAAAGTTGGCCCAATTTTCATCCGGAAAGACGTCTCACAATTACACGTCGCACGCATTAGCAGAGTCGTTTTAAGCTTCCATTTACTGCAGCAGTAGCGGCAGATGTTTGAATGATTAATTACTCGGTACTCGCTCGTCTCGTGGATTATGGCATTAATATCCACTGCACCGAAGCCGCAAGCTTCCATAAAAGCAGCGCAGACTGGCTTTGAATCACTTTAAAGCCACCGTGTGGTCGACTTTTTTTTCTCTCTCTTTTTCAAACGGAAAACGTCTGTCGAACGGTGTGATTCGAGGGTGAAAGATTTGAAAAAGAAAATACAGAAATATCGGTCAAGCTGTTCGGATTTTGAAAATCAAAAGTCAAGCAGAAGTTTTGTCAAAAATTTGTCAAAGTCGAAT
The DNA here is from genome assembly GCF_021901455.1 of Neodiprion lecontei. Taxonomy (NCBI): domain Eukaryota; kingdom Metazoa; phylum Arthropoda; class Insecta; order Hymenoptera; family Diprionidae; genus Neodiprion; species Neodiprion lecontei. The sequence goes on from NC_060262.1 coordinate 2,263,655, forward strand.
TACTGATATTCGTTTTTATACAACCAAAATTGGATCCGTCTTTTAAATATCACGAATCGTTTCTATTCAAATCAAATTATACATAAATTTTTCTCCAACATAAAAATGTTTATAAACAAATCACTCATACTTCGTTATAATTATAACCTGTGAGTTGATTTTTTTTTTTGGTTCTCTTCTGCAGAAATAATTCCGGAGAAAAATTGATTGAAATTTTTTTCCACCGATTTTGTTGAAGTTGGTTCGATCGACTCGAGCTTCAGCTTTTGAAGCCTCGCTTAACCATTTCTGCAATTTCTATCCCTCGTTTTTTTTTTTTTTTTTTCTTCTTTTTTCTTTTTTTGTTCGGACAGTAAAAGGCCTGATAAGTTTTTTAGAATCGTAACAAAAACTCGAGTCGTTGATACGAGGCGCCGGATGTGTGATTTCCGGTTTCGATAGACCGCAAAATTTATTACGCCCAGTTGGGTTTAACGGTAAATTAAAACTGCAGAGATTAGAAACGGGCGCTGCTGTTCACCTCGGATGTTAAATATTAAATATTTGAACGGCCGGAATCCGCGCTTGTGTATTGTACGTGTAATATCGCGGCACGTTAGGATACGAAACGCGGGGAAAACACGCGTGATTAATCGAACCCCTCGCTAACGAGCCTGTGTAATCAATTCCTAGCCGTTTGCTCGGCGAAAACATAAAGGGGGGAGGAGGAGCGAAGAAATAAAGAAAAAAAATGAATAAATAAAAATTGAGAGAAAGATCAAGAAGGAAACGAAGGTACGACGGAATCGTTGATAGAATCAATTTTACAAGTTTTGGTATATATTTTTGTAAAGAAGTAAAATGGAAAAATGACGTACGAAGGGTACGAAGACCGTGGAAAAATTTTTGGGTGATTTTCAAGGTTTAGAAAATTTTCGTTGAGATGTGAAAGGAGGGAAGAGATGGAAATTCTCCGAATGAAAATGACGCGATCAATTTGCTCGGAGACTCGTGGAGGAGAAAGGAGAAAATTGAGAAAATGAGAAGGCGGAGGAGGAGGAGGAGGAGGAGAAACTGCGGCTTTGTCTCGCTGTGCGGGGAAAAGTATTAATTGCGCCGACTTCTTTCCCGAGTTCCTGGATCAGTGAAGAAACTTGAGGAAAAGCTGAATGAAGGAACTTTTCCGCAACGTTATATCACGGTTGACGGTCCACCCTATTCGTCCTTATTACTGTTGAAGTATCGCTTAAGGATATAAATGCGGTGAGGTAAGGTCTCGGATGAAAAAAAAAAAAAATGACAAAAAAAAAAAAAACGTGCCGGGAAACGAGAAACGGTGCTATCGAAAAATTCCCGCAAGCTCGAAAGCTCGCGTCGGTCGGGCCGAATTTTTCTCAATCATCGTCGGCTGCTTGATGTGGGTGAAAAAAAAAAAAAAAAAAAAAAATTTGGAACACGCGAATTGAAACGGAAATAATTACCAAAGAGATTTGAATCTTTGAAATTTCTTTTTTTAGCATTTTTGTAGTTACAAATTTTTTTCCCACGCTGAGAATGAATTCCGTGATTAAAATTCGACTCGACCGATGTTAATTTCTGTCTCGCGATCTCGATAATATCGTCATTTTTTAGGGTTACCGACTTTGATTATCCCGTCTAAAAATAACTCGTACAAAAATAACCCCAGAGAAGAATAACCCGGTACAAAAATTCAAAAATTTGACGAAAAATTGACAAAACATTATATTACATTATGAGTTATTTTTCGCGCGGCTTATTTTTGTCACAGTTCATTTTAGCGCAGGTGATTTTAGGGTTTGTCATTTTCGAGTTGGGTCAATTTTGTGCGGGTTATTATTGTTACGTGCATATGATTTTTGTCACACGTTATTTTTTTTTGCTTGTTCATTATTGCCACGGGTTATTTTTGTCGCGAGTCATTTTTGTTTGGGTTATTATTCCCAGGGTATTTGGCGGAAATGCAATTTTTTCAGCGTCGTTGATTTTCACCTCAGCCTCAGTACAGAGGGTGGACGTTTAAAGAGACTGGTAAAAGCTTTAATCTCTCGCAGACAGTTTCTCTCTCCATCTGATTCTTCAGTTCCACTCGGATCCTTTCTCCGATTCTCGCTGTATCGGGAGGCGAGGTCAGCGACTGACGGAAATGTGGAAAAGGAAGGCTCTTCCTCTCTTAGAGGAGAAGACCGGGATCATATTCTTCTTCGAATCGTCGCGGCGATGCGGCTTTGAGCCGAGCCTCCGAAGCTCGGAAAAAGCTGAGCTCACAGGATACGCTTGCAGTTTTCGTTCCACTATTTCTCCTCTCCCCATATTCCGCGTCTTCATTTCCTTTTCTCAAAACCCGGAAAACCCTCTTCGCACTTCAACTCTGACGCCCAATCTCGGGATACGACCCTTCCTCTCGAACATTCCGCTCCGACGATCACCGAGATCGGAGGATGCGAGGATTTATCCAAGCTTCGTTCGCATCCCGCGTCCTTCGAAGTATCGTTTCATCGGTATTAAGGATTTTTACTTTTCCTACGAACGAATGAATCTTACGCATTCACACTTTGACAACTTGTTTCGTGTTCCGTGCCGTTTTCATTGTGTTGTACACTTCTGTGAAGTGTAATCTACGACGAAACTACGGTGGGTTTTTTTTTTTTTTTTTTTTTTATCCCCCGTTCTTCTTGCTCACGTATGTTATAAAATTTAGCGATCGTCGTTTTCGCGAAGGAGCTTCAATTCAATCGGGCAGGGATAAATTTCTCGCGATCAGTCTCGGACATCGGACGAGGTAAAAAATCGCGTCGAGTCAGCGACGCGACCCGTGAATTTTTCATTTTCCTTTTTCCCTCAACCCTTGTTTTGTTTTACTACGGCTTCTTTGTTTTTTTCTCTTTCGTTTTTTATATATATGCACTTTTTTTTTTTTTTGTTTCGTCAATCTCGACTTCTTATCTCGGTATTTCTTCGCTTACCGAGAGAACGATAACTTACGGAAAAGCAGACGATCCTTGGCAACCCCTTTTTATTATTTGCCCCCTCTTTATTTCGTTCTTTCCCTTTTTTTTACTCCTCATCCTTACCTGCCATTTATTTTTTTATTTTTCACTTTTGTTCCGCGGACCAACTCATCGACGAAAATTGTTCGTTTTGTTATTTTTTTTTACTTTTGCCGCAAGTCAGTGAGAAATATAAGAAAGTCAACAAAATAACGACGAGGAAGAAGAAGAATGGATGAAATTGATCGTTCGTGGCAGTATAATTTTGTATTGTTTCTAAAATTAATCGATACCCAAAACGAATAATGCTAACAATGACGACGGCGATGATGATAATTTTGACTCCAGAATGCATGGGAAAAAGTTGTGTAATATATATTCTACGCCTATCGGCAGCGAATTAATTAACCTTGGAAAAAAAGCTTTTTTTGGGGGGGCGAAAGAGAAGAAATGCAAAGATAAGAGAAAGGAAAAATCGTCTGTTAGAAATAACGACTAACTTCTTGCGTAATTTATTAACTCAAGTACACCGAATAGCCGCACGTAACGTTTCTTTTCACATTATGTATCGGGATATTAGGTACGTGAAAAGTTTTCCCCATCATTTTTCCACTTCGTCCGAATTCTTCTTTTCTCCGATCACGAGGGCACCGCGGACCTAATGAATAAACTCTGTACGTTGGTTATTTTATGCGCGGAAGTTGGGAAATTTTTTTACGACTTACCTACGAAAAGAAGGAAGAACGATTCGGAGAAAAAAAAATTGTACGATTTTTGCGAATAACAAGATGAGGAATAAAAGAATTAAAAAAAGAAAGAAAAAATGAAAAACGAGACGGAGAAGAAATTTCGTATGAACCGTTATCGTAAATATTTTATTACGATGGAAAAATTATTAGTTTTTTTTATCGAATTTTCTTTTTCGTCAACGCTCCTTGTCTTGAAATTTTATTTATATCGTCGAGATATTTATAAAATAATATATGTAATATGGGGAATTCCATGCGAACCCGACCAACGTCTGACCTTCGCTATTTCTGATTTCGTTTAAAATTTTTTAAATTTTTAATCAACTGCTCAATTATTTATGAATATTTAAAGTGACATTGAAAAGGATCTTATTTTAAAATTCTCAAACTATTCCCAGAGACTGTATTTTCCAATCCAAACATTTCGAGACCGGGCCTGTAATGGCCGACTTTTTTTCATTCCTTTTTTTTTCGATACTTTCAATTTTTTCGGTTGGTCGAAACATTGTTTGAACGGTTCGCGATAGCGCAAAATGGTTAAGCGTACCTCGTTTTTCGCAATACCAACGATATTCGAACAGTTTTTTTTCCAACGACACCCGTTTCACTCAATTTTTCTAGTTACCGTAAGAAATGAAATTTTTCTCAGCGTAGAAACGCGGTAGGAAAATTTGCGTCAACTCTCGGAACGCAACGGTTATGCAGAGTTTGGTAGGTGGTGTCGTTAATTACAAAGAGCTGTCTTGCGGCCGAGGCGAGAAATCCTTCTCTTACCCTTCCTACCCTTCCTACCTTATTCCTCGCAGTTACACGCAACAAGACCATTCCCCCTAATCCAAGTAATTACTATGCTTACCAGTTGAAATTACACCGCGACTTCTGCCACCCTTTCCTGCTGCACCGCCACTCTTGCATTTCGACTCTGAGTGTCTTTACATGTATAATATACGCGTTATGCAAACATGTAATGTACAAATATATATATATAGGTACCACATTATACACATATATTCATTTGCCTGGCTTGTTTTACTCCGAGCTAATAAACTTAGTTTGCTTTACACGCATGACGTATTTTCTCCCCTTGTATTATCACGTTATCGAATTGTTTCTTTAAGAATGTAGGATGATCGAAATATTATTATCTTAATTCAAATATAATGGTCTAGAAATATTCTTGCGTGATGTTTGAACCTGTGGGTCACGCGATTCGGTTTTTTGTACTTTATGGCACGGTCGGATGAAGAAAAAAATTCAGGAATGTAAAAGAGAACGAGAAAAAAATAAAATAAAAAAAAAAAAAAAATTAAAGGAAAAAAGAGCGAACGAATAGTTTTAGTACGATGGGAATCAGTCGAATAATTCGATAAATTTTTCATGTCGTTTTTCTCCATTTCACGAGAGAAAAAAAGAGAGTTTTTGTGGAAAAAAAAAAGAGGAAGAAATTTGTTCCCCTTGTGATTTTACAAGCCTGTATCTTCGTGAATTTTGCGAATCGTTAATTTAATTATTAACAAAATGGCCTGCCTGACATTTCATTCTTAATTGTAATCGCAAAAGTGAAAGTCCGCAACCCCTTTTCGAACCACGGTAATATCAAAGTAACGGATTTCCGAACACGTAACGAAGACGATCGAAAAGTTTCTGCTGCAATTACTACTACTACTACTACTACTACTACTACTACGATTATCATTTCCGTCGCAGGAAAGGAGAGTTCGTTAAAACTTCACCTGCAGAGTAAGGAATTTGGCAAAAAGGGCAAGGATTTGTAATTAAAAAATAAAAATCCGTCTTTAAAGATAAGCGAAACGTGTTGTAAAATTATTTACACGCCGTGAAATGCCTTGGAAGTATTTTTTTTTTTTTCTGATCTTTTTTAAATCGACGTCATTTTTTTTCCTTGTTCACGGTGCGTTGAATATCTCGTTTCTCTTTGTGTTTTTTTTTTTTCTTCTTCCTTCATCTTTCAGTCTGCGTGAAATCAGATTTCGAAAAATTCAGGCAGCAGAAATTTGTTGCCAACAAATTCGTTCTCATTCATATATTGTTCTTATTAGTGTTGTTGTTATTATTATTATGATTATTGTCGTCGTTGTTGTTGTTGTTGTTGTTGTTGTTGTTACTGCTTCTGCCCTTAGTTTTTTCTCAACCTGGTCACGTACCACGGCAATTATTATTTTTCCCCAAACTTTTACCACCGTCAAACTTCTCACGGCTTATATCGTCTATACGTATGAATGTGTGTGTGTGTGTGTGTATATACGTTTAAATATATATATATATACATATATATATGTATATAGCCTTATATATATATATAAGTAGCCTTACTAGCAGATCGACACGCGGCTTTGGATTTTCTTGGACGGAGGCTGAAACGAAACGAGAACTTGTTCTTTCTTTATTTTTTCATCAATTTTTGTTTTTTTGTTTTTTTTCATTGTTTTCCGTTTTTTTTGTTTTTTTTCTTTTTATATTTTCTCACGACACACCCGTTTTACTTTTCACTCAGTTTCTCGCCTTTCGCGATAATTGTTTCGTCGCGTTAAACTTTCCACTTTTACCCGGAAAACATTCACTTTCGTACAACATTAGGTAGGTGTAAATTATTTCACTTTACAGCTCGCCATTTTCTTTCATATAATGGAAATTACGAGTCGTTAATTTATTATCGTTGTCGATTTAACGGAAGTCGATTCATTCCGTTCTTTAACCTGACCCAAAAAATCATGGTGCAAAAGAAATGTGAGGGGGAAGAAAAAAAAAAATAAAAAAAATGGACAATTAATTACGTGGGATGAGAACAATGCTACGAGGGGGAAATAAGAAAACTGCTAAAGAGAAATGAGGGCTTTATTATATCATGTGTATATATATATATATATATGTATGTATATATATATATAAATCTACGGAGGTTCGGAATTGCGTGTAGCTGTTATATTAGCTGGCAGCAGCAGACCACAAACTATTGATTTCGGTTTGTGGTCCTCGTGGCTTTTGTTCCACGTGAGAGAGAAACCAAGAAAGAGAGAGAGGGAGAGGGAGAGAGAGAGATTAAAGTGCTCGGTCCGTTTCTAGTGGAGACTGCGTCTGAAAACTCAAGAGAAGAAAGACCTTATCCTTTATCGTCACCTGCTCTATTTAACTTATTGCCCATATATTTTCTTGTTGGAAATAATAGGACAGCGTTAACTTTATTTCATGTAATTCAGCAAGTTTTATTACATACAATATTTATATATATATATATATATATTATGAATCACATGGAATTAATATTGTTAGCATGGCTTCGGAAGTTTGATCCTGGATTTGATAATAGTTGAAAATATCTGATAACTATTGAATTATTTTATCGTTCCGTCAAGTTTGCAAAATCGACCTGAGCTTTGGAAGTAATACAATTCCAGTTTTGAAAAATGAACGAGGAGGTTATAAAATGTATCGTAGGTTTAGGTGATAACGAATATTCATCTTGGACGAATTACTTTAAAGTTTGGACAGAGATTTGGTTTGGAGATTGTAAAAAGTTGTGGCGTAAAAATTCAGCAAAATATAGCCAAAGTTTCGGAGACGTTACTTATTTTTCATTTCGAGATTTATAAGTCATAGATTTTTTTTAGCTTTTACATTTTATCGCAGTACCTTGTACTCGAAGTTCGGAAAAATTCGTCTGCGATTATCCTCTCACGTTGATTTTGCAAACATTTTCCGTCAGCTCTGACAGGTGATGGAGAAAAGTAAAGAAAACTATGTTAATCCATTCGGCACGGCCCGTCTTTTAAAATAAGACGGAAATTAGGATGGAATAACAAAGATTTGAAATTGAAGAAATAAATCAATCGGTTAAATCCTTTCTTCGCGAACGATCCTCTTCCTCAGTCGTCGGCTTGGAACTTATATATATATATATATATATATATATACATTTAAGTGTACATATCAACGGCAGAATATCCCGAGGGCTCTAATCCTTCCTGGAGTTAATTAACAAAGGCAATTATCGATTCGGAGAATAAAGTATAAGAAAATCCTTTATCCTCAAGGAGGCAGAACGAGGTAGGGAATTAGGCTTGATTGTTTTAAAGACGCTCGAGTTACGTAATTTGTAGAGAAAATGATTCGGACGTATTTGAACGTGTAAAGAAAAATTATGAACCAAGAATATGTATATCGATCGATTTTTATCATTCAAACGTTGCGATAGTTACGAAAATTGATGAGACAAAAAAAAAAAAAGAAGAAAGAAAACAAAAAAATTAATCGAACCAATTTTACTTTTATCGAGATTCTTCCAATGCCGTAGAGGTAAAGAAGAAAGAAAGAAAGAAAAAATTTCTTCACCAGCCAAGATATTTTACGCGCTCCTAATTACACCCGCATTAACCCTTCGAGGGTGGCGGCAAAGGTCGGAGGTCGGAGGTCGTGAAGGTTTACGATGCAGGTGAGCGGCTTGACCATGTGGAACTAGAAAGTGGTCGTAGATTTTGCAGGGTTGGCCGCATAGTTTCGAGAAATGTTTCCTCGCTCCCGGATACCTCGGTTCTCGGGATAACGGGATGCGAACTGGCGGAGGAAGTTGGATTAAGCAGAGGAGAGGCGGTGGTTACGTTTTGTATTTTATTCGTCGCGTTCTTCATTTTTATTTTTTTATTTCTTCGTTTCTTCTATTTTTCTACGCGTGATTTTCAAACGCTTGAGGATTTTTTAGGCTTGATTTTCTTACGAACGTATGACAAGTCGATATTTCACACGTTGAAAAAATGATTGAACATCGCTGAGTTTTGTAGAAGAAGGCTAGTTTTAAATTGATACGTTCGGTGATATTTCGTTTACGAATTTGAAATATTCCGAAAGCGTCTGATTTCGAATTATTTGGTGGCGAAGCTTGAAGCGAAGAAATCAAACTTTGAAGAAACGACAAAGTTCCGAACGGTCGGAAAACCGACGGATCGAAGCTCCGGAATGCAAGGTTCCGAAAATTCAAGTTACGATAGAGCAAAGTTCCGGAAAGTAAAGTTTCGACGGAGCGAAATTCCGAAAATTGAAAATATACCCACAGAGCGTAGTTTATTATTCAACGAGTGGGTCTAAAAAATCAGATAAACCGAAAATCCAGAACAAAGAAAGATCAAATTCGTGGAAATCTTGGATCATTCGGAATTGCGATTTTTAGGGTATTTAAATTTTCTCATTTTCGCCCATTCGAAACTTTGACGTTTGCTCAAAGTTTGATTTTTATACTCAAAATTTCGCCACCAAAAAATTCGAAAATTTAACCCCGCTCCCCGGTCTCTCGGTTATCGTTTCATTTCTCGTCTGCATAATAAGCAAGGTGTGAAAATTATTTGCCTGAATTGAAAACAAGAAAACAAATGAACCGAAAACACAATTCCGCGGTCACAATTCGGAAATATTTAACATTCGATCGAAATATCGATGTCAAAAATTACAAGCTAACAATCTTTCGTACGTATTTGGCGGGGGTGAAAACAAAAGCAGAAAGAATGAAAAAAAAAAAAAAGCAGAACGTTTAAATTTGATCATTCGTCAGTGTCATGCGGATAGTAACACGTATACGCAATGTACTACATATAATATATATATATATATGTATTTATGGGTATGTATGGACATACATTTAACCACTCATGAATCGGAGGAAGGGTTAGAAACGGTGATACAGTGGCGCAATTTTATCAGGAGCTGGTATAAATTAACCAGCAAGAAGAGGGGAAGAATGAAAAAAAAGGGACAAAAAGAAAAAGAAATAAGCAAATAATAAAACACGAGGGGAAGAGGGAAAGTCGAATGGTTGGGAGAGGGTGGAATTAGGGTGTAAATGAATCTCGGTGTTAACGGAGCGAAAAATTAAAATAGTGTACGCGGTGATCGCGTTTATTTTCTCTTGTTCTTTTTTTTTTTTTTTTTTCTTTTCCTCGTCATTTCATTTCTTCTCTTCTCTTTCTTTCCGACATTCACTTTCACCTGCATTTATATTTACCGACAAATTTTGCTTAATTTGTCGTCCTGCTGTAAACGAAAATTACATATCCGGTTCGATTCGATTCAATGATTTTCTTTTTTACGTTCGTGTTTGTAAAATGACGACGATGATGATGATGATAATAATAATAATAAAAAGAGAGTAAAAATCGAAGGAAAGAAAATAAGGGATAAAAATATAGTGTGACGTGCATCGCACCGAAATGATCGTATCTTTCGAAATGCAATGTTTTGTATCTGTAAACTAATTGTATTGCAACAATGACACGAGTCTTTTCGTCTTTTTTTTCGCGAACTTTCTCTTGTTTCTTCTCTCAGAACAGTATGGATTATATCGGCGAAACGACGCTTATCGTTAATACCAAGCACACATTACGTTTTCCGCGTGAATTCTCGGACGCGTGTAACAATGTAAATCATCCGGAAATTGGCGGACGGATGAGGAGAGGTCCGTAAGCTCGAATTTCGCGACACAGCGCGAAGATTATCCCGTCAAATATTGTCACAGTCACACACGTGGAGTTAGCTTCGCTTCCGTCCATACGTGTGTACGCAGAGACACGTGTACAGGCTATTCCTGAGATTTATATACCTCAGCATCGGCGGCACGTTTACGTGTGTATGTATGCATGTATGTATGTATATATGTATGTATAGATAGATATATACCGCGGACTGTTTGTTATGCAACGGAGGAGGAGGAGGAGGAGGAGGAGGAGGAGGAGGAGGAGGAGGAGGAGGAGGAGGAGGAGGAGGTTAGCATGCATTATGCATGCCGGTAGAGAAGGGTCTATTAGACAATAATTCAAAATTCTGAACGTGCTCACTCTCTCTCTCTCTCTCTCTCGCCGTTAGATCCACGCGACGCGACGTCGAATCCGCGTGTTGCTACCGACATGTAGATCATATATATACGTATATATATATATACGTCTGTATACATGGTATACGACAGTGCCGACTAACGGGTGTTTCCATTACAAAATCGAACAACTCGTCGAGGAGTGTTTTGAAAGGAATGTTTTTGATTTTTTTTTTTTTTTTTTTTTTACTTTTTTTAATCGAACAAAACTTTTTTGAGTAAGCGGCAAAACGAAGAAGAAGAAGGAGAAGAAGAATTTTCAAGTTTGATTTTTACCTTCTTCTTCTTTTTTCGTTTTTCATTTTTTAAAGTCATCATTTCGAAGGAATAAAAAAAATACGAGGAAGAAGAAGAAGAATTTTCAAGTTTGATTTTTACCTTCTTCTTCTTTTTTCGTTTTTCATTTTTTAAAGTCATCATTTCGAAGGAATAAAAAAAATACGAGGAAGAAGAAGAAGAATTTTCAAGTTTGATTTTTACCTTCTTCTTATTATGTTTTCCATTTTTTAAAGTCATCATTTCGAAGCAAGAGAAAGAATAAGCGAAACGAGAGTTGTTTGAGATTAGAATTTAGCATGAGAAATTTGACGTTAACGCGTGTTTCTGTTTAACTCGCGACCGAACGCCCGAAAGGATAGCAAAACTCTCTCACCCGGAGTGTAATAACAACGAAAATGATTACGCGTGTAGGAAATATTTCCTCACGTGTTGTAATACGTAATAACCTCTGTAGGCCGGACGAAGGCACGCGATCTATGGCTGGTATAATAAATTACCCTAACCGATAGTTACCCATAAGGCATGTAAACCAAGCGAACGCGGCTGACGTGTCGTATAATCAAGTTCGGGATATAATTTGCGATTTAGCGCGCGTATACCCGGTGATCCGTAAAAACGGTGGTTTCGGTTTTTACGTTTTTGTTCTTTTTTTTCTCCCGTCTCCCAAGCATCTTCAAACAAGTCGCGACGAAAATGAAGAATGCAACGGATCGAAAATTCAGATTTAGCGGATGAGGTGATAGATAAACGAGAAGCACAGAAAATGTAAGAAAAGAAAGGAATAATTTTAAACAAGGGATAAACGGAGAAAAAAGGAATAAAATTAATGTATCTTTTTTTTTTCTCAAATTTCATGCTGTCCGAACTTTCAATTATGCACCGCGGAGATTTGTAACATTTTTTTTTTTTTTTTCTCACGAATTCGAATGGGAAATAAAGATTTCGTTGAATTTAGCCGATCGGAACAAGTAATGTACGACCGTCTATATCCACGAAATCTTTATTTCTCACAGATAATATACCGGCGGGACTGCAGCTGAGGATGATATTTTATATTCGAAGATAATAAATCCTCTACACTTTTATATATATATATATACTTTTTATATCTTGAACCTATACTTTCGCTATTTTTAACACACACACACATATATATATGCGTACCTTATCGAGTTTACGTCGTAGCCGTGCGCACGATGCAAAACGGAGACACAAAAGTGTAATAAATCCAGTTACAAATCGAAAAATAAGCTCCACGCGAAAGCTCGAGGATATATTGCAAGCTCTTTGCGTCTGTATGTATGTATATATATATATTATGTATTATACAGCGGGTATCGCATACGGTCGGGATTAAATATAACTATCCCTTCTCTCCCTTATACGTGCCTGATTTTAACCATTGAATATCTAACAGCGATCCGAGCTTTCAAGCTACGTCTGACTAAACTGAATAAATCATCTTCGCATCGGATGTGACAATTGTATTCTCGTTGCTTGTTGTTAAAAATTTTCTCGAGCATTGGGAAAGGACGAGTATTAACGGTTCGAATGATTCTTGATTATTTCGCGTCTGTTGTCGGAGAATGAAAAAAAAAAAAATTTTTGAAACGATTAGAGAAAAACTGATAAGTACAAGTTGTATGAATTATTTCTTTATCTTGAGAGCTAAATTCTAGAAGGGAGTGAAGAGAAAATAATAATACGAAGTAAGGAAGAGTGAATGAGAGTAAAATTTGACGTTTCGAGTAAACGAAAGTCTCTCTTTGAGACGGAGTTTCCCTGAAGCGAGTGCGCGTACCTCCTCTACGTACGTGTTCTCTGTGTCTATAACGCAAAGTAGGAAAACTTTCCTCAACCAAGTTTCTCTCCCGAGTTCGGGAAACTTTTGGGGAAACTGTTTCGCCAGTAAGTGACTTCTCTCGTGTGCCCAATTTACGAGCGCCTGTACGTACTCGTATATATGTACATATTTATTTATGCATACACGTTACGTTACACGTGTGTAGTACACGTATCGTGGTGTCTCGTATTCGTCGTCGTACACTCGACGATCGTTGAAAGGATTTATTTTTGATACAACGGAGAGATAAGGTTGGAATATTTATTATACAAAATTATTAAACAACTGCAAGCCTTGCAGAGGATCGTCGATTTTCTATATTTCAGATCGTATCGGGAGAATAATCTGATTAACGAAAGAAATTGATCAGCCGCTTCGCTGTGCGTTTGTAAAAGAATTACGTTTTTCTTTTTTTTTTTTTCTTCACTTTTTGAACCAGTAGATTCTTAAAGCCGTTCGTCGCATTGATTCCAGTTCAATATCGCGACATATTCTTGGGTTTGAAATTGAGTCCGAAGGATTGTTTAAAAAGTGGATCCTTAACGGAGGAAGGAAGGAAAGTGGGGGAGGGAGGGGGGGGGGGGGGGGGAAACTGCGTTAAAAGAAGCAGCTGCTGGCTGTCAGGGGGATGTAAAAATAAAGTGAGTCTCAGGGGTGAAAAGAAGCTGGCGCGGGTTTGAATCCTGCAGGGGTTTCTTAAGATGCGTTTCCCTGACGCGGTTCTTCCGCGGTTCTTTGCTACAATAAACTTCTTGTTTGCTCTTTGCACCCCGTAATTTCCTTCGGTGAGACGCGACGCGGGTTTCTCTCGAACTTTGATATCTCTTCTTTTTGCGATATATATATGTTGGACAGCCTGGATATTTTTTATTCGAATCGGTCCGTCGTGGAAAATTTTTAATCGCACGGTAATATCTCTCTCGAACTCATACGTCTTCAACGTCTAAACACAATTTTTAAAGTATCGAAACTTGACGCATGGAAATGTTTAATGTAAAAAAAAAAAAATATTTATCGAAACAAAATACTGTTTTCTACAAGAAAAAGTTTCTATCAATATTTTTGACAATTTCGTCTCCTACCGTTAAAATTGGAAAACTCGATGCCGCACCGCTGAAATAAAACCACACAGCGATTTCCTTCCGCGAGGTTTAATATTATGTTATAAAACTATGATTTCGTGAAGTGGGAGATCGAAAAAACAAATAAAAGTTTGTTTTTTTTCTTCTTTCTCTCAACAGCAACTCTCTCGATTCTGGCAATTCCAGCGATTCCTAATTAAAAACCCGACTTATATCAGACCCAGCTGAAAACTTGATCGAGAAATGCGAACAATAGGCAGCCGGAGTTTCTACATTCGCTCCTTTGTCTCCTCCGTTATATAATTCATTCCCACCATTTCTTTTCTCCATTTCTCTCCAACAGCATAAAATCCTGCTTCAGTCTCTGCAGCGGTTGCATACCTATACGTACATACATACATATACATATATACATGAAAGTCGTTAAGAAAGTCGAATCGCGTTCCTTCGTTCGTTCTCTCGATTCTCGATATTAGCAAAATTTACGATTTTCAAACAACGCCAGGGGGGGGGGGGAGGGGAGGGGGGGAAATGGTCTCTTCCCGGGAAGCAGGAAATGCAGAAACCTCGCGTCACGTATTCCGGGCTTTATCGGATGTTCGGTCCGATTCGATTTGCCTCGATGCGAGGCGAGGGTTTGGTTTAAAGGCCGAATGCATCTCGGCTTCGGGCGTTATATCGCGCCGATTACGCGAACGGTTACAATTCCGCGGCTGTAAAATCGTCGAGCTGCATTCGAAACCCTCCGTCCTTCTTCTGTAACGCCCGAACCTTCTCCACTCTCCTCGTTTCACTCCGAATCACGATTTTATCCCAGCTCCGAAGTGCCAACTTGCTATCCCGGCCACCGATCTTAACGACCACCCTCCCTTCTATCTCCTCTTCTTCTCTTCTCATTTTCTTCAAACTGCATCCTAACACCCGAAGCGAGGCACGATGTTCTTCCTACTTGCATTTTGTCGATGCTGATTTTTACCGATCGTTAGCTACATCTACGTATACATATATATATATACGTAGTCTCGTTGACGACAATTTCAATTTATTCCCAGGTATTGCCAGAAATTTATAATATATACTCGAGACTCAAGTCTTGCACGATCAAAGTTTTCGTTCGCGGTCGATCGTTTCACACTTTGAAGCAACGCTATTTAGATTTGTTTTTCCTAAACGATTGTCTTCTCAGATTTGGTATTTTTTTTTTTTTTTCTTTTTTTTTTATTACGGAATCTTTTTGTTCGATGAATTTTCATTATTGTTTTCATTAGAAGTTTCAACACGATATTAGTTTCAGTCAGCGTTTGACAAGTGAATTCTCCATTTCTCGTTTCATAATTTTATTTTCTTTTGCTTTTCGCGGTTGAATATTTCAAATTTTTCAAATTGACGCTTAGTTTTTTTTTTTTTTAATTACATTATCTACTTTCGATACACTTTCTTCAATTTGTCCACGATGCGTATTTTGTTTTTTGAGGTGAGAAATTTTATTCACAACAGATTCGCGGCAACGGAATTCAATAACGGAATTTTCGCGCATATTTCAGCGATTTTGTTTATTTGTTTATCCACCTCGGTATTAACTGTAGGAATTTATTGTTTAAAAAATGAAAACACATTGCGAATACAATTTTTTACCGATAAATACATAACTCGAGCAGTAACGGACTTTATATTAAACGAACCTGCGGTCTCGGCTTTTACGCTATAAGATTATTTTATCGGGTACTCAAACCAACCCACGGCAGTATAAAGGTACATTATGTAAAAAGTTTCCCGCATAGTCATTCCCCTTTTCTACTCCATGCTTCTTTTTCTAACGTGGTCATGTCGTCGTCGTCGACGTCTTAATCATCGTTATCTCTGTATCTCTCTCTCTCTCTCTCTCTCTCTGTATATTTCCCGGCGTCACTTCTTGTCCAACTTTCTCATTTCTTATCACAACTCTTTCCCCGCTTCTTCTTCTTCTTCTTCTTCTTCTTCTTCTTCCCCTTCTTCTAATTCTTACATTTTTTTAAAACCTACAACTCCGAGAGTTCTTACGTTATGACCGCCGGTAGATTCGTGTCTTCGTACGCGTCGAAGCTTAAAGGAAAGAAAAAAATCTCCTCGGGCTCGATGAGAAAGGGAGGAGGGGGAGGGGAGGAGGAAGAGAGAGAGAAAAAAAAAAAAAAAAACTTGTCTCGCCTCAGGTTCTGCAGCTACTTGAAGTCAGCGAAATAGAAAGAGAGGGAGAGAGAGAGAGAGAGAATGGGAGTGGCAGGTTTGTAGCCAGTAGCAAAGTGACTGACTCGGGTTGAGCCTTAAAAAATAGGGAAATAAATCAACCCCCCACCCATCTTTCACCAGGCGCAGGGGGTTGAAATTTTCCTCCCCCTTTCTCTTTCTTTCCATTTTTCTTTTTTTTTTTTTTTTTTCTTCTCTCCTTTTTACTCCTCCTATTTTGCCCCGGGGCCTATTCCCGCCAATTTCAGTCCAAGCAACCACTCAGAAGTTTCATAATAAAAGCTCGAGGTAATAAATATATATTATATATGTATAGAGAGAGGAAGAGAGAGAGAGAGAGAGAGAGAAGTTAAGAAATGAATAGAAAATATGGGTGAAAATAAAAAAGCTTCTGAGCGAAATTTGTTTTGAGACATTTTGGAATTTTCATTGCCGAAGGACAGCGACGAGCTTATTCGAAGCGGCAGATGTTCGCCGGTCGTTGATCCTTGCTATCGCTACTAAGCTTGATCGTTACAAGCACTCGCCGCGTCTCGTTTTCTCTGCGGCGGCGAAACACCGCGTGTGGGAACCTCTTGAAGCTCTTCTTATTATATCGCGGCTCGGACCCGACCTCGTCATCTAACGCGAATACGCGGCGCCGAGGGATGTCCGGTTGTAACGACACTCTTTGCCCTCTTGACCTTTTCACCTCGTTGCCGAAAGCCTTTTCAAACGGCAGCCCGCAGTCGTTAGACGCGCCTTCGACGTTTCGGGTGGGATTTTCGCTTTGTTTTACTTTGTTTATTTATTTATTTATTTATTTATTTTTTCCATTCCATCTCCCATCTTTCTCATCGAAACTTTGTTCGATCGCCGCTGATCGATTGGAGGAGGAAAATAGGAAAGACAAGTTGTACGAATTGGTAGGTTTTCAGGAATAGAGAGAAAAAAAAAATGAAAGAGAAAAGAAAAAGACAGGAAAGGAATGAAAAAAAAAAAGAACAAACCTGGACGAGTAAATAAATTTTAATGCAAAAGGAGAAACGGAAATCGAACGAATTCCGTAACGTTGATCGAACAATGGGGTGAAATTAGTCACTGATTTCTGCAACTCGGAAGTGGCGGCGAATGGTTGGAGAAATGAGGGAGGATCGAGGAACGAGAGGAGAATACAAAACATTTCCAATCAAACGACGATAAAGCTACACCAATTTTACGTCACTAAAAGGAAACCGATAAAAGCTTTCACGAAAGCTTAAACTTTCCCCTGAAATCCCTGTTCGTCTATCTTTTCTGCACTTCTCTCTCTCTCTTTCTCTCTCTCCTTTACGCGCGAAGCTTCCTTTTGACTTCTACACCCTCACTGATTCTTGTACCATCGCGTCAGATTTACTCAAACGCCACGAGGCTAAATTGTTTCCAAGCTCTTTTCGTCAGCTTTTTTCCTTCTTCTCGTTTTTCGTCGCGTTTTTTGCATCTTCAAATTTGGGAAAATGGTTGTTACGGGGTTAGAAAATAAGTACAACTCGATGCAGGAGTTATTTGGAATTTGACCGTGGTTTTAGTGTCTGAATATGTTGATAAAAAAAGAAAAAAAAAAGTTTCGAAGAAGCTTTTCTTTGTCCTTACAATTAAAGTTCAAATTTACAATGATCGATTTTACAGTTTTATACTGATCAGGGATAAATAAAGCATTCGCCTTTTGAGTCGTACATTATTGTGCTCAATCAATTTCTACAACAAGATAGTGTCATATGATTTTTCGGATCGTTGATTGCAAATTTGAAATGAGAGTTGAAAAATTTAAGATGGTACATCCGATATGGTGAACGAAAATTTGAAAAACTCTGTGCAGAGATTTTCGGGGTCGCTGATCAGTTTCGCCGTATTGAATTTTCAAAATCTGATTACAGATTCGTAATCAACGACCTCGAAAACTCTTGGACAGAGATTTTTCTCCCGATACGAGCGAATTCGAAAGTGGTAAAAATGCTTACCGATACGACTCGGATGGGTTAACCGAAGTGTTAATTTCTGTTGATCGAAAAGATTAAAAAGGAGAAGAAAGCTTGTAATTTTCTTTCTCGATTCACAACGTCCGATTGGTCTTTGCTATCCGATTGCTCCTCGACCTTCGTCACGGATCTTTTTACTTAGTTTTACGCACCTTTTCGAAAAACGGTCAACCTTTCCATCGCTCGACGTCATCCGGTTTCCCCAGCTATAAGGGACAACCGACTCCCAGAGGGAATATGTCAAATTACTTTTGTCCTGCAGGTTGACGGAGGATCGGTCACGAGGAGTTTCCAAAACGCGCGGATACCTAACCGCGCTTAGCGTTGTAACAACGGAGAAATTGTTTCTTCCCCTATTCTCCGACACCTTTTGGGGTGAAAATATGTTCCAAATCTAGAATCACGCCGATTTCACGCTATTCTCTTCCCTCTGTTTTATTTTATTTTTATTTTTTTTTCCCTTGTCTTTCTATTTCTTCCTTTTCAGTTTGTTCGCTGTCCTCCTTTTTTCTTTCCATTTCGAACCGCGTCCGCGTCTTGATCGATCGGTCAATTTTTTGGATGAAAAAAAAAAAAAAAAAAAGAAACATCACGCGTCGAATATTATTCAAAATTTCGTTTTCAAATACGAGAGTTTCAAATTCTCGAGAAACGCGAAGAAGGCGGTTTATATTTTTTTTTTTGTTCGTCTTTTTCAAAACGTCTTTAGAAAAGTAGCGATTGATTCGAAATTAGGATCGTTGTTGTTTCGTAGATTTTGAGAAAACTTTTTTCCTTCGTTATCGCGTCGAGTGTTTTTTTTTTTTTTTTTTCTTTTCTCTCTTCGCTCCGTACGTAATTCTTCAATCTTCGTTTCACGAACACACCTGACTAATTCGTCAAAATGATCACGATTCTTCTTCAAAAAACGCTCACATTTATTGTTATTAATTAACGCAGGCAGGTGTTTATATATTCTTGTAATCGATCTGAAAAAGAAGGCGATAAGAAAGAGAGAAACAAAGAAGCTTTCATCGATGGTTGAGATGGAGAGAGAGAGAGAGAGAAAGAGTCCGTCTTGTCCGAAGGATTTTGAGCTTGACAGCTTTTCCATCCGCGCGCAGCGACGTTCTTCAGGGTGATAACGAAGGTCCAGTTTTCCATCTAAGCCAGCCGGTCTAGTGAGCGTAAGTTGTGCTTTCCATGGTGCAAAAAGGTCAACGGGGAGGGAGATAAACCACGGCGAAACTTTGTCTGGTTGAGAAAAATACGGGATTCCTAGAGTCACCGGTTAAGCTCGCCTCTCCCTCTCTCTCTCTCTCTCTCTCTCTTTTCCGTCCTCTCTCGCCTTATGCACATCCACCTCTGTGGAACCGAATCCTCGGTATTGTAACCAACGTGAAATGGTTTTCCAAAGCTGCCACGCGATGCCCCGACGACGCCTCCCGGGGGACTCTCTGCGCGCGCACACACACAGACGCATACATTTGTGTAAAGTTGCGTGCGCGTACGTAGGGGAGTACATACGTGTGCGTAAACGTAGACACGTACGGACGGACAGCGGCATGCATCGGAGGAGGAGGACGTCCCAGACGTCTCGCGCAATGGCGACGAAATATTTACCTCGCTGACATTTTCACCTCTTCTTTTCCTATTTTTTTCTTTCCTTTCTTCCTTCCTTCTTTCTTTTTCTTTATTTCTTATACTCACTTTCGTTCCCCCATCCGTCAAAATACCGGGGATATCCTTATCGCACCTCGATTCCTCTTGTGATTTCTTTCTCTTTTTTTTTTTTTTTTTTCTCTTCCCTTTTCTCCAGGACCATCAAATCTCGGTGAAGGAAATTCATTCGGTACGGTCTGTTTGAAAAAAAAAAAAAAACACACGCGCGCGCGCACAAAAACAGAAATACTTCAATATCTCTGATACGCGAAAACTTTTACACACCGACAGACGTAATTAAAATTCGCACGGGGTTTAATGTCTCAATGAGGAACGAAACGGTGTAACGTTGCGCGTGTTTTTTTTTTTTTTTTCTCTCATTCAGGGCATTATTATTATTATTATTATTATTATTATTATTATTATTATTATTTTGTTCATTCAGGGTGCGGTTTTCCGGGGCAAAAAAGACACGTTAAAGCTCCGCGCGTCTGCCTTGTTCGGAATTATTCCAACGATCGTCATGGCTGATATGAAGCACGCACGGTTATGAATAAAAGTTTTTAATCCAGAGACTATCATTAATTAGCGAGAAACCCGGAATGAGTTTATACGCCACCGCTGTATTCGGACCGTTTAATTAACGTAGAAATCATCCGATACCCGCCGTGATAAACTCTGCGAAAGTAGCGAGAGAGAGAAAACTGTCTATTACTTTCCTTTTTTTTTTCTAATAATTAATGACCGCAGTTTTTCCGTAACGTTCCGCGGATGATGAATTCATTATACCTGTAAACGGTTTTTTTTTTTTTTTTTTTTTTTTCTACAGCTCAACTTTTTCGCTTGTCGGAATTTTATTAAACAAGAACAAAAAAAAAAAAAAAAATGAAAACAAAAAAACGAACCATCGACCAGGCGAATAAATTGCAAAGTTATTACTGAAAGACGAGAACTCAATTTTGGTGTTCTGATTTCGCTTTTTTTTTTTTCATATATTTCATGCCTAATTCACGATCGAATATCGCAAGTTTTTTTTCTAAGACCCGCGTAAGGATAACGGTGATAATTATTTTCACAAGCGACGAGCTTTTTTTTTATCGATAACTGGAGCGGGTGCAACATTCGTACAAAACCTTCGGGGTGTGAATTTGCCGCGCTTATGCTTTTATTCCTTTGACGATGAAAGAATTGAGGGGGTCGGGTGGGAAAAATTAATTAGTAAAGTATAAGGTTGCCGACGCGCGAGCTTTTAACGCTGCATCATAAAGCACTACAGGCCTTGAGTTTAAAAGCTTTCGATTCGATTTGCGAATTGGAATTTTTATATAAAACCCGATCGGTATATAACGGCTTTCAAATCTCTTCGCGTTGAAAAATGGAAATTGAATTTAATTGAATGAGGGAGAAAAAGGGTGGATAGAAAATTTTTTAAATTTGCGAGGAAACGAAAGGTAACCCGATGTAATATATTGCTCTCGCATATTTTATACAACGGTTTCGGCTTGATTTACAACAGCTTATTAGAAAGCCGACATCGTCCTGTCGTCGGGACTTTCGTTAGCCAACTTTTACCGAGCGGCTTGGATACCTGCTCGAATTTCAATTTAAGGATGTGTCGGGTTTAAGGTCTGGACGTGAAAAATATCGAGATAGAGCGAGCGAACGATCCGGAAGAAACAGTTGGAAGAATACGTAGCAACAGCGATCGTAACGAGAAAGAATAATAGCGGATACTAGACTTTTCTGATAATAAATGAAAATAGTTAAGGACCGAGCGGTAACCGGAACTAAAATTTTCTCTCGGTGTAGCAAAAGTACTTTTGGCCGATGTTTTTTTTTTTTCTTTTAATTATTGTTTGTTAATTAAAACCATACGCGACACTTCTGTTTCGATTTTCGAATCCTGATTTTATCCTCTTTCTTGGTCTCGTATAGATCTTGACCAAGTTGCAGGTCTGATGGTTTTTTTTATTGTTGTTAAGTTTAAATTAAAGTTGGTTTGGGTTAAAACACCTCGAGTTTCTCGTATACGTGATTAGTTTGCTTTTCTTTTTCTTTTTTTGAATCGTTTTTCTGAATCCTACTTCGAAGTTACGAAATCTTCTCATCTTCCGACAGGTGTGATAAAAAAATGTTTATATTTTATAAGATATTTCTCAATATTTACAGATCTTGGAAGGTCGGGGGTTTTTCTTTCCAAGTTTTCGAATAACGCTTCAGATACGCTGGTGAGAAAAATTTTGTAAAAAATTGCGACAACGTTTTTCGTCGTGTACTTTCGTAGCAAAAAAAAATAAAAATAAGTGAAATCTTTTGATCGAGACGTCACGGAATGCCCCATATATATACGTTGTACACGGCACCGTAAGCTCGTCTACGTTTCATCGGTTATACGAGCTCCAATTTCGGCTTCTCGGACTGCGGATGACCTCAATGCTGAATAGTTTCGTGAGAGATACGTTCGCTCGTAGATCACTGTCCAAATTGCGGTTACCAACGCAAGAACGAAATCTCAGGCTCTCTCCTCTCTTCTCTCCTCTCTCCTATCCTCTCTCTCTCTCTGCAGTAGTTACGCTGGGTTTCCCAACCTGACCCGACCACGCCTATTACGCTACCCCGGTTTCCTCTCTCTCTCTCTCTCTCTCTCTCTCTCTGCTTGCATCGTCTCTTGTACATCCGCATCATTGGTTAAGCCTGG
The DNA here is from genome assembly GCF_021901455.1 of Neodiprion lecontei. Lineage (NCBI taxonomy): Eukaryota > Metazoa > Arthropoda > Insecta > Hymenoptera > Diprionidae > Neodiprion > Neodiprion lecontei. The sequence continues at coordinate 2,286,028 of NC_060262.1, forward strand.
AAACTTGGTAAGAAATTATGTCGTTAGGACTGAAAAGTATCACGTCTGTTATAACGTGAAATTGAAATCCACGGGAATTGTCTTTGCAAAGAAAATTTAACAAAACACGGTAATATCTCATTCAATTGTTAGAACAGTATCGTTGATTTTAACGTTCGTTTATTCGTATAAACTAAAACTTGAGTCGAAAATCTCTGTCGAACGTGTATGGAAATGTAATATTTAAGTACGATTTGTTTTAGCTACAGAGTTACCGCAAGTCGATTTATCTTTAGTCTCATTTATTTTGTTACCCACAGCGATTCTGGTTGATTCGACATTTTTTCGAAACGAAAGGGAATTGTCACGGTGCGTGTTGCTTGTTGTCAGAAATACTTACGGAGATGCTGTAGCGACGATGATAATGATAAACAAATTTGGTGCTAGAAGCAATTATAATTATTAGCGATTTGTGAGATCGTTCGTGAACAAAAAATTCCATTCTGACATAAAAAAAAAAAAAAATGACTAGGATGAATCGTAACAGACTTTTGAAAATACTATTCAATTTGATGTACTATTATTTCATACATTGTGCGCGTACCGATAAACTAACTCTAAAATAGGAAGCACCGATTTTATGACTGTTTTAAAATTCGACGAACAGTTGATGGAGAAAATTGACATTGGAATTGCGATTAGTTTTACAATGAGAGAAATTTTTATTACCGGTTACCGCTCAGTCCTTAAACTATTTTCATTCTTTACCACAGTCGACAAAATACAGTTATAGGTAGAAAATGAAAATTAGTTTTCTAGCTGTTACCGAAAAATCTAGATATTGAAACAGTTTTTTTTTTTTTAACGATACCTGTTTTACTCAATTGTTCCAGTTACTGTGACAAATAAAAAAAATTTTTCAGTCTAGTTTTGTAATTTTTCAACAAATACCGGCGTGAAATTTGCTCGTGATAAAATTCTCGTTCAAGATTGTACCTGCATTATATACCCAACGCAGTTTCATTTTCACCCCCAGGTATCATACCTGCAACGTATATATATATATATATATATATATATATACATATATACACACACACACACGCACACATGCGCACGTATAATATCGGCGGTGTTTGAAATTGGGGAATTTCGATATCGCGATCCGCCACCGAGAGAGCTTGCGAGTGACTGGGAGGGGTTGAATTACGCGGGTGGATAACGGAAGTTCCGAACGCATTCGCGTCATACGTAACCGAAACTGCGTATCTATCCGCGTTCTCCGAACGATGATGTTTCGCGATATTTGATGATTATACGTGCCGGCGCTGTCCGATGCCCAATGCGTTACGTTGTTACGCGATATAATATGCATAAGCAGAGTATTTGTCAGGCATCTACATGTGCGTATGTGAACACTAGAGTGCTTCTAAAAAACCGACTATTCGGTTATATGTAAATATTTATATATTTATAAATGCTACAAAACTGACTCGTATCACTTAAATAAACGATGTTATTGATTTTAAAATTAAAACTGTAGACGTCCAATGAAATTTGAATTGATAAATTTCATCAATCAACGATATGAGTCAGTTTTGTAGCATTTATAAATTAATAACATCGTTATTTCAAACGGTTCGATGTTTGAGGCCTGATAACTCCGAAACGACTTACCTTACGCAAATCTTTATTCAGATCTTTTTTATAGAGCGTAAAATTTCCTACAAGAACATGTTTTGTTTATATCTTCACACCGATTCGTTTTCGAGCAATAATATTCTAAATTTTTAAACAAAATTTTTCCCATGTTATTTAATTGGGAAATAGAAAATTGAGAATCGCTACCTCTAAATATCAATATCAAGAGCTCATATTTTACCGAGGTCATTTTTGAGGGACGCTCGGAAGATTTTTCAATGTTCTTCGAAAAAAAAAATGGTCGTTTTTTTTTTTGAAACACTCTAGTATATACTATGTATATATATGCATACGTGCACCGAATGCACGCGGTCAATACGATTGTTATTTGTAAAGTGTGCGAATAGCGACGAACGAATTGACGAACTGCTTCTAATTTCGTACGTACGTGTACGTATTATTATATATACGTATAAATAATACGGATGTCGAAGCGGTGGAAATTTTTCAAACTCTTGGAACACATTCCAGATATCTATAAAGATATACATGGATTTTATATATATATATGTGTGTGTGTATGTGCTATGTAGGTATATTAATTGCAAGATGAATTTTCTTTTTTTACGTCTTTTTCTACACACACGCTACTAGCAGCACACGATTATTAACATTTGCAACGCTTCGCCGATCAAAGTAGATGTGAACATACTTGACGTTTGTTTGTTTATTTGACAATTTGCAGAAATTGCAAATACATATATATATATGGAGATCGAACTTAGTTAGAGAGAATAACTGTGCGCAAACAAACGACTCTGGTATCTTTTCTTTTTTCGTTTTTTGTATCTGTGTGTGTGTTGTTTTAGTCCGATGCCGTTTCTATTATTATTTCATTTGTTCGTCATTCGGTGCGATTTTCTTGCGTCTTTTTCTTCCGGTTCGGTTTCAAGCATATGTTTCGGCTTTTTGGTTCGTTCAGCTTCGACTTTTTTTTATTTGAAAAACAAATTTTCATCCCCCTCCGCCTACTGTTTCACCCTATCGACACGGAAACATTGCAGGCTGTGACCTAATATCGTAATCGTCGTCATGGCATCAGAATGTAATTTAGAACCACCCGCGACATCAATTTATCGAGAATGTTTGACAGCCCTCTTAATGATTCATTTATAATCCTTGAACCAATTGACGACCGGAGCCTCGGTGCTCGAACTTTCGTTATTCGACACGAACGATGTTGCGCTGGTAAAATTTTTTCCTTTCCATATTTCCCTGTTTTTATTTTTTTTTTCGCTAATTTCCTTTTCATGTCGTTTCTCTTATCACAAAGTCGTACGTCGGGCGTTGCAGTTCTATAAAAAAAAAAAAAAAATTCTATAAAGTATTAACAACGATGATAAAACGAAAGAAAATGTCAACTTATCTCGATGAGAAGAGAAAAAAAAAAAAATAAGGAAAGAAAAGAAAGCAGGTTTAAAGTAGAAAAAAAGGACAAAAACCAGTCGTTTCAAAGATGTTTCGACTATATTGAGATGTTCGTCGTTTATTGATCGTCACGCGAACCTTTCGTAACTGTTACGTGTACGTATATTCTCAATTCTACAAGGATTAACGACGCGGCGTGGAGAAGTCAACGAGGAGGTGGAGGAGGAAGACAATAATGTAACGTGATTTTTCGAATACATACGCATACACGAAAAATTACCAATACAATTTTTTTTTTCCCCATCGAAATTATGACGTACGTTACGTTGAATAGTTCTTAAAAAAAAAAAAAAAAAAAAACACATCTTTCACGATCAATCTTCCATGATGCATGGGTTGAAGAATAAAAACAAAAAAAAAAAAACCATTTCCAAACCGAGTGAATTGAAAAAAATCTCCAAAAATTCACAGAGACTACCTTCAAGTAGTACTATACTATACGTGTGTACAACGAATTATAGAAACAAATCCGGGAGGTTGAAATGAAAAAATAAATAAATAAATAAATAAAAAAAAGTGGCTCAGTGGAAACCGTCTCGTATATATATGCATGCATATGCGTAACGTGTATGAGGGTACACAGAACAGGCAGTCTCTGCAGGCCAACAGGCCAAAACCCTGGCAAACACGACCACCTGCATCCTACCAACCCTCTACAACCCTCCTTCTCTCTCTCTCTCTCTCCTCTCTTTGCTGGAAGATTGCCAAGCGTCGAGCAAAATGGCGCTGCTGCTGCTGCTGGGCTACCGTTCCCCACTAAATGTGCCTTTGGTACCAGCACCCCTATTTCTCCTCCTCCTCCCTTACTCTCCTCCCTTCCACCCTTTCATCCCGGCGAATACCCGGGTAAACTATTTGTAACTATCGGCAGTCCCGAATGCCAATCGGTGCTGTGCGCGGAAACGGTCGTTAGGTGGGTACGTATTTTTTTTATTTTCTACCAAATTCGATCGTCGAACTTTTAATTTGTGAACCGATGATCGGATTGAGGGATGTGACGTTGCACTGATTTTTTTTTTTTTTTTTTTTTAAACAGGTTACACGTGAGGTATACAAGTTGATCCGTTATCGAAAAGCTTTTACCCAATTATCGAAACTTTGGGTATGTAAAATTATTAATTGACGGGCGCAAATTGTGAATTTTTCGATGACTAAAAGTTTGTATTTTTGGTAATTTTAGAACTAAGGATCAAACGGATGTTATACAACCAAAAAAGATAAATAATTGGGACGGGTTCAATAACTGGGACACTCACCCGAGCTTTCTTAAAATTAATTTATCCACACGGCGTGAAATATGTTAGAAATATTTCGTTTGGAACGTGAAATATTTCCGCAACGTGTCGAACGACTATAAATTTCAATGCCTGCATTTGTAACCTGGGAAATAGTTGCGGGAAATATTTTGCAAGTAATATATCCGGACGTGATTCTTAAATTTTTGAATAGAATATGTAACATGTTTCAGATGAGACAGTTCCGAAAGATTTCCGAACGAATTTATTTATATATTTTTTTTTTTTTTCTACGTTTACGTTAGTCATCAATCGTTGGAATTTTCGAATTTGGGGAATAATTTCTGAACGAAATTAAGTCTGGACTTGAAATTTGAAGGATTCAAAGAGAGTTTCGAAGGATTAACGAAGTTTCGTCGTTCAGGCAATTATACCGCGAGAAAAATAATTTCAGACTTGAATTTAGCCGAATCTTGAGATTTTAAATATTTAAGACAACGTTCTCAGAGATAATAACGACGATAATTCTCGGATGAATTTTACATCGAATTGCGCGAACAGCGAGTATTTCGGACAAATAATGTTTGCTCGGTTTTTCCCGATCTCCCTTGCGCAAGCTCGCGCAGATCCGGAATCTTCGTCAAAGTCTCGATATTGAACCCCCCCCCCACCGATGTCGAATTCGGAAACTGTTTGTCCCTGGCATACAGTTTCCGTCGTTGCGTCGAGCCGCTGAGGTTTGGTTCGAGTAAACGATTAGCGGGAAGTAGGCAAGTATCGCGTTTCTCCCTCGGGAATAGGTATACCTACGTCGGATTTAACCTTATGAGAGGATATACCGATGGATATCCGAGACCCTGTTTGTCCTTGCTTCATTTCGAGGGGAAGAAACGGATCGGTTCGATTCTCGTTCCATTCAAACTTCGATATTCTCGTTCGACGACAACGTTTGACAGTGAGTTCACATTTTTCTTTTTGAAAAATTGTTGCGGAGACGACGCGGAGGAGCTTTTGCTTCTGTGCGACAGAGAGAGAGAGAGAGAGAGAGAGAAAAAAAAAAACAAAACGAAACAAACTCTGTTTTGGAAAAAATTTTCGTAATCAAGGACGAAGTTTGAATCGAAGATTGTTTAGCTGATTAGAAGGGTCACCGGGTTTTTTTTTTTTTTCAAATCTGTCTCGAAGAATTCGATACTTGACGTTGACACAACGCTCTTGACAAAAAAGCTAAGAGCTTTTCAAGAAATTTGGATCGATGATCAATTAAGTCACTCGAAAAAACTCGAAACATTACAAAAAATCCCGAATATTTACATTCTTCGCTTGGATGAAACAATGTTGACGGTAGAACTGAGAGGTTTTTTAAATTTCGATCCAAATTTATTCAACCGACCGAAAAACGGCAATACCTGACCCGGATAAGACGCCTACGACGGAATAACCGAGAGCTTTGACGAAGTTGAGATCTAAGATTATTTGGCCAGCCGAAAAAGCTCGCAAATTTTTCGAAAAAATCCTTCATCAATTTCAATCCTTGACTCGGGGAAAAAGCTGGTATCTTTAAGCGGGAGCTCGAAGGCCGTGGTATTCCTTCGATAAATTCCTCGACCAGAGTTGAAATAATTCCATCAGTCGGTTGTTTCCTCTTCGCCGAATGGGGTGGATGATATTATTCGGTACGTACACCGTTCACGTCATATCAGATCTCCCCGTACTTTCTCAGCGGTAGACAGGCAAACAATGGAGCTGAGCGACAAGGCAATAAATCCGAGCATACAGCATCCGTGTTTTCCGTGGCTGGTGCCGACCGGCGTCTATAAATTCAGTTGATATCCCACGCAGCTTAGGCGTCTGCCTGCCCATTCCTGGCAGAGCCGCGCCTGTAGGATAGCCGAATACCCGAGGAAATATTCCCCCGGAAAGCCGCGTCGCCGAGTCTTCGATCCCCATCGATCCGACGCTCCGAATTACAAAGTTCTTCCTCTCCCCTCGCACACCCGGAATTATGATCCGCGTAATCGGCTTTCTTGTTCGAGTACACGCGACGACTTTTCGCTTCTTCTTTCCTCGCCTCGCTAGAATTTAACGGTCCGAAAGAAAAAAAAAAAAAAAAAAAAATTGGTACGTCAACGTTAAGAGCGATACAACAATGGTTCGAAAGTTGCGACTGATTTGGGCGATGAGGTTGAACTCAATGGAGAAGACGGAATTTTAATACGGTGAAAAATTTGATTAGTCTTGATTTTTTTTTTTTTTTTTTTTCTCACGTTTCCTCCGTTTGACCAATTTCGATGAATAATCCACAATACCTGATTTCGATTAATTTTCAATTAGTCGGAAAACTCTGGGATAATGTGAAATTGTTGTCGGTACAAATCGTTGAGCTTATTCCAGATTAAGAATTGCATTTTTGCGTTGTTGAAAATTAAACAAGTTGATCAAATTACTAAATTCAACGTGGATCGTTGGTATCGATTAGTTGTTTCGATTCGTTTTGAAACGGTAAAAAATTTGGGTATATAATTTGGATTTCTTGCCTCGAAATAAAGGTCGCGTTGTCGTCGGTTACCATAGACTAATGGCAGTACCGAAATTTAATGTTTTCCGGACAAAATACACGTATAATCAAGTGAAATTAAATTCAACGAATTCGAATCGATGTCCGAGCTTTTATTTGTATAAATTACAATATTTTCCTAATTTGTATTTTCGTAAAAAATATCGGTAACTTTTTGGTCACGAAAAACATTAAGAAAAAAAAAAACAAATGCGACTTCAGATTATCAAATCATCGTATCAGATCCTTCTCAGTTTTTTTTTTTTTTTTATTAATTTCTCTCTCTTCAACGATTTACTCGTTTTATTTGCTTCCGCGCACTTTCCGCTCGCCTGAGAAACATCCTTAAAGGTTGGGACATTCGGTTGAGTCCTGGTAGCGTTTATTACCGGAGCCCGAAGAAAAGGTGTCGGAAAAGGAACGGTACGATTCGGGAATTTACGAGCGTCGGTTGGCTCGCTGCCTGGGGAAAACCCCGAGGACGAAAACTCCTCGGGTCCTCCGTCCAACCTTGGCTCGACCTCTGCGAGGGAACTTTCGATGCAAATTAGCCGAATGACTTAGGGCCGCCCCCGCCCCCTCCCTCCCTCTCTCACTACCACCCTATCTACCTACGGATTTTGATACAATGGGATTATTTCACGACTTGTTATTCTCGGCCGAGTCGCTGCCTCGACTCGAAAGGAATCCCCGGCCCTTTCTTTTTAACCTTATTAAATTTCCTCGCTCGTATGGAGAACGGAATATCGGTTCCCTCCTGCAAACGAGCGAACTAGGCGAAGGAATATGGAACCTCCCCCTTAATTCTTCCAGCTTTTTCACTCTTTCGCTTATTAGACGAAAATAATATATTCGCGGTATTCGTAACACAGATCTGCGAAAGAAAAATCTTGTTCTTTGTTTTTAAGCTGCACGGGATGTTTTTTTGGCACTTACATTTGAAATATGCGAGGCGTCTTGCATAAAAAAAAACGAAAAAAAAAACAATCGCAACGACCATTTTATTACAACGATGTAAACGATAATTTTTATAAAATTAAACAAACCGTTTCTTTGTGAAATTTATTTAACATTTCGTGTTTCCGTTCTTTTCGCCTGTGACAAAAGCTTTTCATCTTCTCTTTTTGATACACGTCCGAAGACGCTTCCGATTTTCATTTTCCGTTTCCCTGTTTTCATTTATTCTTGAGTCTCGCTCCGATATTACATTAAATGAAAGTAAGGCGTCGCTTTTGAACAGGATTTTTAGAATCAATGAGAATAGGATAGCAGATTTCGAATTAAACGGTGGTTTAGACTCTAAAAACGAATAACTGCAAACACGAGTTGAAGAAAAAACCTGACGTGATGGAACTTTTTGAGTATTTTCTCCGGTATTAATTTTTGATCTTATTTAAATATTGGAAAATATACGAATCGTTTGATGTACAACTAATTGCGGAGTTTAAGCTAAATTTAACGAACGATTTCGCATTCTATAGACGTTAATTCTACGGATTGAAATACTTTGGAAGATTCTTTTTTACATTTTTTTTTTTTAACATTCGTTTTCAACAGTGAAATTACTTTGATATTCTTATGTAACACCTTCTTTTTCAAATAATAAGACTACGTTCAAAAAGTCGGAAAATTTTTGTACGACTTTCTAACTACAAGCCAATAATAATTCGCGGCGATATGTTTTTTTTTTTTTATTTTGCGATCTAGTATAAAAAAAATGTCTATTTCAATAGAAAAAAAGTGCTAATCTTGAGACATTATTTCTAGTTCGAAAGTAATTTTACTAGCTTATGATCGTCGTTAAAGAAATTCCCAAACAAAAATTGCTGATTTCGAAATATTTCATTCGATTCTTTATCATCGAGTCGAAATTAACGAAGCGTGAATCGTTGAATTCGTCGAATTGTATCGTACGTTGGGTAAAATTTATGTCTCATCGACCGTTTAGGCCAATTTCTCGTTTCCTCGTAGAGTAAATTCGTTATGTATAAGTATACTTTTCGCATCGCCTTGTCCTCGGTGTAAAAATAAGAAAAAAAAAAAAAAAAAAAGAAAAGAAAAAAAATACAAGACATACCCCGTGTAAGAATTACAATTTCAAATGCTATTCCCTAAGGGTGTTGCCTGAAGTGGGCCGCTCATGGACTTGCAGAAGCGTAAAATCGACAAGCGTAGAACGACGTTCGAGGCGTCGCGACGCTCAGACTGCCGCCATTTCTGTGCGAGACGCGAGTTACACGGATTAAATGGCCCGGAAACGGAAGAGAGAAAGATATCGACGTAGAAACCAAAATACGGGGGTAACTCTCTCTCTCTCACTCTCTCTCTCTCTCTCTCTCCTAAGATAATGAAACTATCGCTTGCACCTTAATTGGATTGAAACAATTAACGGAGGCTGCTGGCCCGCTTGCGAATAATCGACTCCGTCCACAGTGCCAAAACGAATTCCATTTCAGATTATTAGAAACTTGCCTTCGCATCTTTCGAACTTTTCTTAACTCAAGGATATATCGAATAATTTAAGATAAGATTAAATCGGAATGAAATCAAACGCTGTAAAGATAATGAGAAGATTTGATTTTATTAATAATATTGTTCGACAGATTGTTGGGGAATTTTTTTTTTTTGTTTTTTTGTCATGTAAAATGAATTCGCTGATTTTTCCGGATATTTATGAATTTTTAAAGAATTTTCTTATTATCCAAAACACACATGACAAAATAAAACATTCCCGAATAATTTGTTGAACAATGTTTTGTTGATACGATTTATTAATAACTTTTTGCCCACTATAGCCATGATACATCTTTGAGAGATGAAACTTCGGTAAACTCTCGTTTTTGTAAGATTTGTTTTTTTTTTTTTTTTCACCAAGAAATAGAATAGAATTTATCAAATCAACGTAAAGCATATCTCAAAATATACGATGTAAGGTATATTGACAAATTTTTTGATACCGAAACGTTTCAAAATCTTCTTTGTTAAAATACGCCAACACGCTTCGCGTGACGTGATGAAAAAAAAAAAGAAAAAATTAGGACCATTTTGAATAAACAAAAAAATCATTCATTTCTGTACAAAGAATCGGCGAAAAACAATATTCATTGTATGTATATGTATATGTATATTTTTTTTTTTTATTGAGATATCCTTTATGGTAATTCGATAAACTGTTTCATTCCTCTTTGCAAAAAAAAAAAAAATTTTTGAAAAAAACGTACGTATACAGGATTTTTCTCCCTTAACGACGAATTTTTTTTCTATATTAAATTGTACAGATTTTCTTCCAACATCGCTTTTCAATCGGTCGCACGGAGCAATTTTTCCGCAGTACCAATATAACGCGAACAAATTCATTTTATCCTTGACTCTTTTAATGATCGTTAAGGATCCGTGCTGCTAAACTGTTGGATTGAATTTAATTGGAAAAGTTTGTTTCCCCCGTATCTCCTTCTTTCTTCGTTTCCTACTTTTTCCCCGCAGGTTTTTATTTTTCTTCTCTCACGATCGGACAACGTTGCCAGCATTGGAATACAACAAAATCTGCCCCGTCTAAATTCTTCTTGTTGTTTAAAATTTAATTTTTCACCCACTTTTCCCGATTTTCATTTCGTTTTTGCCTCTTTTATCGCGTACATTTACAATACCTCGTCACGCCCGCGTACTCTACGTAGGTATCGTATATTATACATCTGCATAATCCGCAGGGCTTATACCGATGAACCGTGTGATCGGTAATCCCTTAATTTGTCGCCTAAGGGTTGATTTTCGTGATGGAAGGGCGGGGGTGAAGGGGGGAGGGACGAAATGATCTGGTAATCGTCGTTCCCGAACTGGAACTCGTGGAATCCGAAGCACGCACGTGACGCGAGGCCTGCAACCCTTCAGGATTAATTTCCCTGCGACCAAACCCCTTTCAATGGGGTTTGATTTAATTGAAAAACGGTAAAATAAATACGCGAACGAAGCCAAGGCGGAAAGGCATCGAATATCGAATAACAACAACGATATTGTATAGTTGAAAAAAAAAAAAAAAACATGTATAACATGCATTCAGAAGGGAATTCTGTTTCCGATTTTTTTTTTTTTTTATCTTATTTCTCCCACAGTATCCCGAATTTTTTCGAATTTTATTCAACCGCTGAAATATTCGTAAATGTTCAAAGTGATTTTGAAAAAGACGTGTTTTTAAGATTACAACAAAATTCTCGGAAGCTGTATTTTCTATTTACAAACATTTCAAGAACGGGACCTCGATGAGCCGATTTTTATTGCAGGACTTTGAATTTTTTCTTGATCGATCAAACCATTGTTCGAACTGTTTGAATATTTTTGAAAAATTTTCGAAACTTTTATTTTTTACTTTAAACTTTTCTAGGCCCGTTTTATTACGAAGCGATTTTTGTCTAGTTTTTTTTTTTTTGTCTTATTCAACTCTTTCGTGTTATCAACTTCATAATGAAACTGTTCCGGATATTTTTGTCCAAGTGAAAAATAAAAGCTTCGAGAATTATCCGGAAATTTTCAGTTCGTGTAAAGAATGTTTTGGTTGACAAAAAAAAAAAAGAAATGAAAAACTGCCGAAGAAAAGAATCGAAAAACAATCGTCCCAGCATGGGCCGGGTGTTGAAATATTTGGAAAAGAAAATACAGATTTATTAGAATTTTTTGGAGAGTTTTATAAAAAGGTGCTTATCGAAATTCCTATCAATATTTACAAGCAATTAATCGGACGAATGAAAAATCGGAGAAAAAATCCAGTATACCGTTTCAGGGTTCGAAAAAATTGCAGAAATTTTTTATTTTTTTTTGAATGTAATCAAAAACGCCGAGGTTCGGACGTTGGTTGGATTCGCACGAAATTCTCCGTATAATTATACGTTTAAGACGAGGCTGCTGCCACCAAAGGGAAACTCTGTAAAAGTCAAGTTTATCTTATCGGAGTAATATATCTGTAAGCCGTACATGGTATTTATGTACATATGTATATACATATATATATGTGTGTTCATGCCTTACATACCTAAAACACTACGAGCACAGCGCTTGTCGTGTTTATCTTGAATGTTCGCTATTCCCTCACTTTTCTTCATTTTATTATTGCGTTTTTTTTTCTTTTTTTTCTGTTACACCGTCAACTCTCTCTCTCTACAACTCTAGCAAATTGAAATTTTACTCCGAACCTGCCTCACGGCCGATTAAGATTCTTTTACCTCGATTACCATAACACCACAGTTTTCGTATGTAACACGAAGCACAAAAATTATCCACTTTCATTATATTTGTTTCGTTGGAAATGCTTTGAATTTCTTTTTTATTTTTTTTTTTTTTCCAAACTCCGTTATTAATTTTGTTACTTTTACGGAACGATTTGGAATCGTAGCGTTTTTTCAACCATTCCGAGATATCTGTTTACGGTTGATAATTTTTGTTTTCAACGGAAACGAAAATTTCGATCAAAGTTGTATACGGGATTTTTCATCCATGTTATTTATTATCGATGCAGTTTTTACTTTTTTGTTTTTTTCTCACTTTCCTTCGTCACCCGACCGCTAAAGATTTATATCAGAAACTCGTCTCCGTGAATAGTAAAAGATTCGAACGATCGATGAGAAAGAGTTCTGAATTTCTTCGAGAAGGTCAAGCTTTGATGCGTTTGAAGGAAAAAAAACATATTTGTAACATTCGTTCCGATAAAATTGAGAACAATGTAAAAGCGATCGAACGAGGCCAAAAAAAAAAATAGAAAATGAAAAATAAAAAAAAAAAAAACGTACATTAACATAAGCTGTTTATATGTATATATGTATATTATATATAGGTATATATTTGATTGCGAGTTGGGAATTTCATTCAGGCGGAAATTGTTGATCCCGGTTTACATCTCGTGTTCCAATATCCTGAAAGTCTTGGCGAGAGGGGGGAGGAGGGATCGGATATAAAGGCGGATGGAAAAATGAGCTCCCGGCGAATATTATTCGATTGCAGGGCGGTCGACGGTTTGTCGTTTCGACAAAATACGCAATTTCGTTTTCCGGATCCGCGGACGCATTCGTATTCGGAAATTCATGCGTCCAGGTTATGTTACGGCTTCCCGGGGAGTTGAGGCGAGGCGAGGCGAGGCAAGGAAAAAGCGAAGCCAAGGGATGAAACCAGGGGAAAGAATCGTTTACCCCGCGTTGATCTCGCCGGGTGGCTCAGCGCTTATTGTTACAAACTGCCTCGTTTCTCAAAGGTCGCCGCGACGCGACGCCCGTCGAGGAACTTTTCTCCCCAGATGGATACGCGTGCGTCTGGGTGTGTATGGTGTAATATATTTTTTACACCCCCGCGACGCGGTACGATTTGCAAAAGTGACAAAATAGGAAAGTGAAAAAAAAAAAAAAAAAAAAAAAACGAGAAAAACCGACACCCCTGATATCGAAACTAGATTTTTTTTTTTTTTTTTGGCTCCCATCAGAGTTATCCCATCTTTTGATGGTATTTTTTTTTTCTTGTAATATGGTTTTAAAATCAAAAGAGGAACTATTTACTGGTGTGGAAAATTTTAAAATCGCAGAAATTTTTATTCGTATACGTATGTATTAATTGGCTCGAGACTTTTCTTACTTGAGAACAGACGTTACTTTTTTTTAATTTTTTTTTTTTTTTGTCTCTTCTTCTTCGTCGAGACATTAAGCGTCAGGCAAGCTTGAGAAACTTATCGAACGTGTAAGATTCTTTTATATTATATCGTTTTTCAGTTTTTTCATTGTTAATTTGACAGTTTCGAGACTTATTTTACAATCTTTAGCGAATTGCTTGTACAAAATATGCAACAATGAAGGGAAAGTCTGCTTTGAGCAAATTTATTTAGTTTCAATTAACGGAAGGTAAAAATTAAACTTTCAACTCTATGCGATTACTTTCTTTGCCTCTCTCTGTCCATCTATCTCTGCATAGTAATTTGAGAGTGTCCCGATTATTTGAACAATAAAATAGAGTCGGTTGGAATTGAGGGAGGAATGCAAACAAGACAAAGGGAACATTAAGTTATACTTCGGAGTTGTAACCTACAATTTAGCTACTGAAGCTAATAAACTACATCAATCAAATCAATCATAGTTCAAATATATTAATTATTCAATTATTGATCGTTGATGCTGATCAGTGTATTCAAATTTTAAATTTAACGTTCAATTCTTTGGCAAGTAGACGAAAATTGAAATAATTATCACGCAATTGGATATTCTAGTTCCTGATAATTTCTGTCTCTCTCTCTCTATTTCTCTAGTCGGTTTTTTCTTTCTTCTTCTTCTTCTTCTCCTCATTCTTTTTTTTTCCACTTCTTTCCGTATCGCGCGCGAGATGCGGCACCTTGTAAGGTACGTAAAGACAATTGGCTGTTCCGTCGATAAGGGAGGAAAATGGGAGTCGATAAAAAGTACATAATACAGGGAGGATCGCTCGATCTGTGCCCTCCGTGTTATCCTTGCGAGTCCTGCGTGTCCCGCGTAGCGTCGCGTAGACAATGGTAATGGCGAGACAGAGAGAGAGAGAGAGAGAGAGAGAGAGAGCTTGCAGCCCCGTAAAAGGACCTTCCCGTAAACCCCGCTCGTCGCTATTCGCTACATAAATGCCGGGGATCTCAGCGTCTGGATAGAAATAAACTTTGTCTCACGGCAATATCAATTCGCCGAACGCGAAAGAGATGGTTACGAGAGGAAGAAAATAAAAATAAATAAAACTTGGCCGGACACGGTTTCGATGAATTTTTAGAAGGGGCTGAATCGCGTAAAGCTCGAACCGAATTCCGAATTCCGAATACCGATTAATTCGCGACAGTCACAAAGTTCGCTGAAAAGCTTTGCCTCGGAATTAGCTTCTTTACTGTGGGTAAAGCCGAATTTGGGAGCTTTGTTCGAACAACTACGGCTATCAAATGTCAAACGTGAAAACAGTTGAAATGATTGCCAAAGGGAAGGCGAGGAGATTGATACACGAGACACTTGTAACCACGAATTTCAGCTCGTTAAATTTTTCACGTATTTTGTACGATTCTGTTGCAGAAATAAATGAATTCGAAAAACGAATTTAAATTCTTCGTATATCGCGTTGAAGGGTTTGAAGGGGTGAAAAGCATTTTTAGATAATTAAATAGAAAAGTTGAAAAGCCTCGAATCGATATTTAATCATACGTACGACGGTTGAAAAATTTATAAAAAATTCTTGTTTATCCTGCTTGGAAGAGCTTTTTTAATAGCCAAACGGCAAATGGACGAGGGGATAATTAACGACCTTCGAATAAGAGCTTTCGTCTCTTATCCTTCGTTCTTTGATTCTCTTAGCAATTTTTTCCCTCGAACTAGCCATAGAAAAATAGTAAAAATTAGGAAAACTTCTTCTCTGCGCAATTTCTGAGAGACCGAGCGGTTTCGAAAGCTGCCTTCTTCAACCAAACGCCAATTCGACGGATACATAACGCACTCGAGTCAGAGTTTTAATTCGTTGTTATTCGTTATCTGTGTTTCTTCAGACTGTTTCTCCGCAATGATTAGGTGTATGAGAAATATGAAAAAAAAAAGAGAGAAACAATCAAATATTTTGCTTCACGGAATTTCAAAGGGCCGGAGGGGTTCAGCTGCTTTTTCCTACCATAAACCAGTTTGACGTATTCGAAATCCTTGAATCGAAGCTTTCATCCCTCGGTCTCGATTCTTAGGATTCATTTTTTTTTTTTTTTCTAGGATTTTCTTTCACATCGCGAGTTTCCATAATTATCAAAGACGACTGCAAAACAAAAATCTGCTTCGTCAAATTTTGAAGAGCTCGAAGGGATCGAAGAATTAATTTATTCTATAAATCTCGCGTCGATTGGACAGCTAGTTTTCTTTCTCTTGACAATTTTCCTCTCAAATTGTCCTTTTGAAAAATTTGGCAATAGTCTTGAAAAAACAAAGGGGGGTGGGGGGAGGGGGAACAATTCTTTTTCACTCAATTTCCGGCTGCTCGAGTGGTTTTCCAAGCCTACGCGCCTTTCGCGACGTCGGTGGATTCATTCCTCGGGTTTATCGCGACCAAGTTGCGTAAAAGAAACGCAGCGAGCCGAGCGCGAGTAGGTTATTACGTCAAATGCAGCCTTACGGCCGAGGTATCAAACAGAACCAGCAGCCACGCCCGCTTCGCCGATCGACCCAACCTTCCTCTTGTGCTTCAGCGGCAGGTTTATTCGTTCGAGCACTCGCTCACTCGGCCCCCTCCACCCCCCGGTTATTTACGGGGGTTGGCAGTTGCGTTATCGCTACCGCAGCCAACCGAGGAAGGCCAAGAATCCACGCGAATAGGTCAGGAACATCACCGTCCGTGCCATTGGTATCCTCATCGTACACAGTCGAGTGGGAAATTACTCAAACTCAGGGGTGGATGTGGCATTTTCGGAGACTTTGGTACACTTTGTGATTATCGAGTGGTCCATTTTTTCGACATACCGATGCTGGGTGTAGATGGAAATAAACGAATTTCAGATTCAGAGGGTAAATCGTTCAAGTTTAGGGGTGGATACATCGTGTTTGGCCACTTTGGTACCATTTGTGGCCATCGGTCGATCCAATTTTGGACTTGTCGATGTCGCGTGTAGACGAAAATAAACAAATATCAGATTTAGAGGGTAAATTTTTGAAAATTGGAATGTTGGTAATTTTATAAAAAATTGTCAAAAATAAGTAAGGTTGCGAAGGTGAGATTTGTGAGAGTTTTTTGAGAGTTTGAGAAATTCTTTTTTTCAGATGGGCTTCGATAATCATAGAAAATTCGAGATCGCTGATACGAATCTAGAAAAAACAAAAATTCAGAAACGCTTTCGCGAGACTGGAGAATCGCATACAATATTATAAAGAGAATCAAAAATGGCGAGGGAAAACAATTGGTCGAGTTGACACGGAATATCCGATATACAGCTATTGAGAATACAGCCGAAACACGTGTATATTTTATACGGTGAAACCCACCCTCTTGCAAGCGGTTGTCAGAGTTGTGATAAGAATGTGAGAAAATTTGGAAACTGTTTTCAAAATAATTTGAAACCGATTTCTGGGGGCGTCCGATGAAAGTTTCATCCTGGACTCGAACGAGGATCCCCCCCATTCCTTCCATTCGTGATCAGGGGTTAATTTCGTGGGTAAAAAGAGACGCGGAGAGGGGTGGCCGCAGTTTTTGATAAAACCGATTCGGGGTCAGTCGGGTTACCGAGGGTAGGAATCGGGGGGACGAATATGCGGCTTGAGGTAAACTGCCGCGAACCAATATAAATGCAAAGACGTTCGCCCGACGCGGCGCCGGATGGCTTGAGCTTTAGGAGCTGGAACGAAAACCGGTCGCAGCGGTCGTCGGGGTTAAAAAGCTCCGAACGACTCGCCCCCTCCCTCCCTCCCTCCCTCCCTCCCGATAGCCGTACCTGATTGATATTCCTCTCAGGACACGCGAAAACCTGCAGCGGATGCGACGACGATCGTGTCGCCGGAGGGGAGGAAAGGACGCAGCAGGGTGTGTGGGTGTGTGGGGTGTAAGGTATAAGGTACAAGGTATAGGACGCACGACGCCCGCGGGAATCCTTGAATATAATTCTCCTTTCATCCTTCCCCTCATCGTTCCTCAAAATCCTAAGAAATTGCTCCCGAGTGGGTGTCGCAGCTTTTACGTCAAAAGGGAATGCAATTCGGTATTTCTTTTTTTTTTTATTTATTTTTTTATTTTTTATTCCTTATCCCTACCGTTCGAGAGTGGAAGTGGTGTGAGGAAGAGAGGGGGAAAAAAAAATAATAAAAAATCGAACCACGTAGATGTGCAAATAATTTGCCAACGTAAATTCTTTACATCGTCGTAACTTGTCGCCTAAGGATCGTTGTTTTTTGTTTTGACCTTTTTTTTTCAATCCATGTTATTGTTTGTTTTTTTTTTCACAGAATCGACGTTTACGTACAATCGTACGATAAGGTTTTCAATTTTTTATCACCGTCTCGTTTGTAATAAATAAGTTTTACTCGGCGTTGAAGCATGAGAAAAAAAAAAAAAAACGAACAAAAAACTGTAAAAGCCGACAATAATAAGTATCGAAAGTTTCTGTTCGAAAAACACATAATAATACAAACTTGTAGTTTAATACAGACAATTTACCTGTTTCACAATCTATGTACATGCGTATCGTGCGCGCTGATTAATCAGAATATTCTCTCGGTGCGACGATGCGGAAAAAATTCGTAACGTTCAGGCCTAATTATTATCGTCTACAACAAGACGGCCGTCCGATTTACCGATCCGGCAAAATATCGCGTCCCTAAGCGCAGAAGCTTCGCAAGCTTCCCAAGGGTTGCGGTAACTCACGAAGGGACAAAGACAAGTGTTTGCATACCTATATTATATACCGAGATTAGGCATTGGGATATTTCAAATGGACAGGGGCTCCGAATTTTGGTCCTGATCGAACACCCACCCACCCTCTCTCTCTCTCTCTCTCTCTATATATATATATATATATATATATGTATATCTCTTGCTCCGGTATTCGCGGTGAGACAAAACAGAACGGCTATTACTTATAAGCCAGGAAGGAGCCAGGCGGATGTTACTCGCGGAGGAATCGAGGAGCGTCGATCACGGTGAAGATGAGAGTGCGAGTGGATGAGAGGATAGATGGTGGGGGTGGGGTGGGGGTAGACAGCCTCGACTTACCCGAGAAACGGCGATAACTCAAATATCTCACCCCGTGGGGTGGATGGAGGTGCGCGGGTATTACTCAAGTTAATGCTTCGGCATTTATATAAAGGAATGTTTCGCTGATATATCCTTCTCCTTTCTCGCTCGCGATTCCCGCGGCTTTTCTAATGAAACGTTTTTTTTTTTTTTTTTTCCCCCACCACCCCACTCTCACGGAAAAGCATCCCCACCTTTTCCCTCGGGCCGTTTGGGAAACTTAAACACCGGGCCGACAGTCGTTTGTCGTTTTTACCTCCGCCAAAGCTTTTGCTTATGCCTGTATACATTTGTATTATACGTATGGTTCATCTATACGTTGTACGTACGTTTCGTGCACGTATACGTATACGTTCGCGTATAGAACGCGGCGCACGGAATGAACCGACTCGAGGATAAATTCTACTCCGGGGAATAATCTCTTCGGCGCTATTTCTCTCCAGGGAATGGAAGGAGACGGAGGGAGGAAAAACGAGGGAAAAGATACGCTAGGAATAGTCTTAAAATTTCTGTCGCAAGATCCGGTGATTAACTAAACCGGTTTTAAAGTGATTTGTTTTTTTTTTTTTTTTTTAAGCAACGAAACTCGCGGACAATTTTTTCGTTGCTCGAAAATGTAACACGTAAGTTTGCGTTTATTCGCGTAGCGCTGCTTTCCGCTTTGAGGATATTTTGAATTCTTACACTTTTTTCTTTTTTCTTCTTCTACTCCTTCTTGATATTCATGGGGTCAAGTGTGCTTGTTGTGTTTGGATGAACCACGGCACGCAGGGCAAATCCCCGACAAGCAATCTCTATACGTCATACGAAAGTACCTGTACTGTATGCAAAATAGTATACCGACATATTTTTACAACAAAACGTGTGTGTGTGTGTGGTGTGTTTTATCCGAAATAGCAATCTTTGCCCCCATATATGCATGAATATAGAGATAGATACGAGGGGCAGCGGAGGGTTGAAAACTAAACGGTTGAATCTCGGGAGATAAATTCCGTTTTAGCGTGTGCGATGTTTTACTTTTTTTCTAATTTCTTTGTTCGTTTATATTTTATCTATTTATTTTTATTTATTTTTTTTTTTCACCACATCGCTCGACAAACTTTCCGTTTACACTTGAAAACGCCCGGGTTTTTTTTTTTTGTTAAGCGTACCAATCGATAAACAGATTGCTCGACGGATTTTTCAACTCGCGAGTGAATTCTATTTTGACCGATTTTATATTCACCCTTTTTTTCGGGGTAAAAAGCGCGACGCGTCGGAAAATCGTCGTGATTTTCATATTGACGCGATGGGTTGAAAAGCATAGTCCTGAATTCGAAAACGTTACAATTTTTCAGTTTATGTAGCGAAAAGATTTCTCTCGGTAGCGGTAAAAAAAAAAAAAGTTTGACCGATAGGAGAAATTTATATCCATGGATTGCGCGAGATTTTTTTTACTAAAATTACAAAGATTCAAGGAGGACTTGAAATTAAATATATCAGTCAAAAACTGCACGGCCAATTTCCAGAAACTCCGCAAACGCGTGAAAAACGTGACAAGTCAATTATAACAAGAGTCGGAGAGTCTCGTTCTTCGGGCGAAATCTGACGTTGCACTTATTTCCGTTAAACCACCGAGTTCATGAAATCGATGCATCGATGGAATCAATCACAGATCCCTGTTCATTTTTGATAATCGACCGTGCAGTTTTTTTTTTTTTTTGTGTGATTCGACTGATTTCGAGTTCCCATAAAACTTTACAATTCCTATGAAAATCACGAAATCTAAGCGCATAGATAAGTATTAAAAAACCTGGACAATTTTCTTTCGAAGCCTGTATCTCGGAAACTGGTGATTTTTGAGCCTTCGAATTGGAAGCCAATTTCTTCGGGACGTCTTTTGACTGTCTAAATTTTTTCACATACTTACTTGACGTTTTATCTTGTTCTTCTTCTTCTTCTTTTTCAATTTCACAATGCAAAAAATTACACTCCGATTCTGAGTAAAAACTGCGAGCATGAAAAGAGGTCGTTGAAACCGACGCGACAAGCCGGGCTGAAATCGGTGAAATAAATTTGAGACGGCTGCTTGATCGAGGTTTGAAATGCGGTTGTTTTGGATCGTTGAGCAATCGAAGTGTGCAGATGCGATGAGGAGCATTAGTCAGGGTGACACTTTGGATGAGACGACACGCCGCAGTCGTCGATTCTCTACCCCATCCGGATGGGATCCGGAAATCGGTGTATATATATATATATATATATATATATATGTATATATATGTATATATATATATACGTATACCTACATCTATACCGAATGCATTTCATTTCCAACTCGCTTTCGATTCCCGGACATGTATATGTATGTACGTAGAGTAGTTACACTTCTCGCCATTGACAAACACCCGAAGTGTTCTCCCTGATCTGAATAACGAAGTGGAGGACTTTCGTCTCCTTCAACTCGACGAGTTCACCATCAGAGCAGTGAAATTTTCAAATTACTCTCCCTCGCGGTGAGGGAAGCACAAATTTTGAGAATCATTGAAAAAATATTCAACGGTATCATTGTTTTGCGAAACGATGATTTTTGACCCTTAATTTTAAGGGTGAATTTTTTTTTTTTTGTTTTCTTATCGTTTTCGTTTACTTCGCCGCACTTCAGCGTGATATCTTTCATTGCTTTTCACTTTCCGAACTTTAAATTGTCCAGCCTCTCGGGTCTTACGGTTGTGAAGGTTCTGGTTGGAACGTGTTTCTGTTTTTTTTTTTTTTTTGGTATTAATTTATTTTTCACAAAACGTCAACGCTAAAAGCCGTTCGTTTCCAATCAACCCCCGCAGTCACTCGGGGTAAATATTTGAGCAGTTTCAATGCTCGAGTCGGTGGTGGTTTTTATATATTGGTAAAATTAGCTTCTCCCTTTCATTTCCCCGATGAATAGGGGAACATACAAAACCCGTCACCGCCGTTCGCCTTCCGATAATTTTAAACTTTTGCGAAAAAGCAACGTCCCGATGCGAAAGCTTCGCGAAACCCGGCCAACTTGAAGCGAAGAATAATTTCATCCGGGTTTTTCGTGAGCTTCCGAAAATGGAAAATCGCCGGAATTTCGATGGACGATTTTTCGATCCAGGCTGCTACCAGTCGTTGAGCTACGCGTGTTTTCTTGTTCTTTGTTCTCTAATTTTTACTCAATTTTTTTTTTTTTTTTCTTTTTCTTTTTTTACCGGCAGACGAGTTTCGAGCTTCAAGCCCGAGATGCCGGATGACAAATGGCTAAAAAAAAAAAAAAAAAAGCTCGCTTTTCAACTCTTGTCGACAAATTCTTTGGACGGTTTTTTATTTTTTTTTTTTTTCTCGTTTTTTTTTTTGGTTTTCGTTCAAAATTTATCACCACTTTGAGCGATGGCTCCGAAGTTAACGACTTTTCAATCCTCGCGAGATTCGTTCGATAAATTTTAGTGGGATTTTTGCCAGCCTTCCACATCAAACTTTATATTAAACGCTTAGGAAGATGAACGTGTCGCTCCTGAAGGAATCGAATTATTACCAGGGCTGAAAACGCGCGCTACTTTATAATATCGGAAGTTGGAAGAGGGGGGAGAAGAATATTCGACAGCCTAGCCTCGCTGTTGATCTTTGAAATTTATTATGGAATTGATTACTTTTTCTTACAACCCTTTTCACTCTCTCTTTCTGGACGATCTATTTTTATCACACGTTCGCGGAAGCTCCGAAGCTTTTATTGACGACTTGAGGCGTTCCCAATGAAGGCAGAGTGTTGAATTTTCATCAATTTCGTTTTCTTTTACCTTTTCTTTTCTATGTGTGTGCGTTTGGGTCGGTGCGTCTGAGTTTGAATCGAGTTAAAAGAAAAGACGCGAAACGTAAATTGGGCAGCCTTACAAGGTGTGGGAGTTTTTTTTTTTTTTTTTTTGTTTTTTGCGCGCTCGCGTGTATAATTAATTGCCCAATTTCTGTTCCCCCTCCTCCCCCCCATCAACGTTATGAATACAACCCACCCTTAAACCGAGTATCTTCGTCCAATTATAAGCGGATTTATTTTCTGTTTCAGGTAAAATACACACGCCCTATTTTCTCTCACAACTTTGAGCCCTTCAAGTCTCTCCATTTTAAGGTAATAAATTTCTAAAAATTATACCTTCGATCTCCAGCCTCTCGGTGGAGAAATTGGATTCGATAAATTTTAATACATCAATTTTTTTTTTTCAACACTAGTGGTTCGTCTTGATTTGAAATTGCGTAAAACGGTGCTTCGAAATGAATAAAATGAAGAAGCAAATTCGTTTCACTTTGATGTCAAAGCTTTTCGTCATTTTAATATCAGCTCTTTCGCCTGGAATTTTATCAAAACAAATTCTTGTCCTCTTTGTTCGTACAATGAACGTAGTTTAGGAAAAAAAAGGAAGGGAGAATTACAAAATTTACATATTCACCGAAGTTTCAAACGAGCGTTGAATTCAGTTCATTTTTAGCTGTTCTGTTGTTTTTCGTTTCACGTTTTGTTCCTCGGCTAATCACCGTAGATTTCTTCCGCCTCATTCGCCGCGAAACTTGGCCGCGTTACGCGATGCGGAATTTCTCGATTTCAAAACCAAAGAGACCATAGAAATTCCATTATTTTGTGTACGAAAGGAGATTTGCCGCAACGCGTCTGAGATCTGAAAACCAGAGGAAACAAAAGAGGGGGAAAAGAGAAACAAACAAACGTTAAAGAAAAGAATGAAAAATTAACGAAATTCAAGCGATTTAACGATTTTTACGCGATTCGGAGATATTTTTTTACACGCCAGTGTGTAAAAAAGAAAAAAAAAAAAAAACAAGGGAACGAAAGAGTAATGCAAAATTTCTCTTCTACCCCGATTTTTCAACTCTTGGACGAAACTAATTCCGCGATTGCGGCGTTTCAATCCCCCGGAGAACAATAACCGCGAAATTGTTGTGATAATTTTTTATCTCTTTATTTTTTTCATCCGCCGCTTTCATTCTTGTGTGTTTTATTTTTGTCGGATACTTTTTTCGCGGTACCGATAACGCCATTTAACCTTCGTTCATTTTCAGACACGACGATGAGTTTTTTTTTTCTTTTTTTTTTTTCTTATTTTTATTCCGATTTTTCATTCGATTCTGCCAAAACCGGGAAAATTTCCTCTTCTCAACGTCTTCGGGTGTATTCTTTTTTTCTCTTACCTTCCATTTCTTTATTTCTTCCTGTTTTTTTTTTCTTCTTTTCGATATCATCATTGGCTTAGAAATCTGAGAGTTGAAAAACGAGCCGAGGATGCGAATTCACCCTCAACTTACAGACAACGCAAAATTGGCACGAGAAAAAAAATTGAGGGTACAATTTCGCGTCACCAACTCGTAGATGATGCTAAAATTCCGATAAGGAAAAAAAAAAAAAAAAATGTCGAGGCTACGAATTCAACCCCAAATTGGAGGTTTTTGAACGGTTTCTTACCCTTAAGCATATTCAAATAACGGGCGAAAAGTAATCCAATTAGAATCCAATCCAAATAAGGAGTAAGTGAAATCCAATCGAAGACAGTAAACAATATAAATAAAATATATAAATAAAAAACAAAGAAAAAGGTAAACCACGCTTTCAACTTCGTTAACCAACGATTAATTTTTACAATACGTAATCTTGCGCTTAAGATTTTTTTTTTATCATCAATCGTGAAACAACGTATGATTTGTCTTACGTAACAAGCTTGACAGCAAGTGTAGCGTATCGCCTAACCTAATATCCACTCCGTCGATGAGATTTACGTTTCATTTTTTTTTTTTTTTGTTTGTTTTTTCACATCTGCGATAAAAAAAAAAAAAAAACCGCGTCCCCACATCGATCCTGAGATTTATCGAGTTACATGTATATGTGTTACGCATGCGTGTTCGTATGTGACTGAAAAAAAAAAAATAAAAAACGCATCACACATACAGCGATTCGAAACAATCCCCGGTCTCATCTTCTTATTCTTCTTCTTCTTCTTCTTCTTCTTCTTCTTCTTCTTCTTCTTCTTCCTCCTCGCCCTCTTCTATTTGTAACATCGAAAGAACGACAGTACACGGGGTCGATCTCTTCAAGTCTATTCCCCCCCCCCCCTCTCTCTTTCGTGTGTAGCTGCTTTTTTTTTCTTCCCCTACGCCGTCACCTTCGGTTCCCTTCTCTCTCTCTCTCTCTCTCCTCCCCCCCCCCCCTTTTTTTTTCCTTCTCCTCGTGACTAAGGTTGACGAACGCGGCGGGGGCGGAGCGGGGCGCGGGGGTGGGGGAGTGAAGCCCTACTTTATGTATAAGACTCTTATTAAGTAACCATGCTACGGGTAATCTTCTTCCGCGGAAAGACCCACAACGTCTGCCTTACCTTCTCTGTATTATATATATATATACATATACCTGCGCATATACCCATCATCCATGTACGTACATGCCTACCTGTCGTGTTTTCTTATTTTTTCTTTTCTTCCTTTACCTTTCTTTTCCCTCTCCCTGTCCTTTATCATATTCTCTTTGTCTCATTGGCTCGCTTTTTTCGCGAAGCACGGATTTCGGCGCTGCGTGTCCTTTTGTTTGAATTTTTGCATGGTTTTTATCTCTATTTGTTATATTCTTTTTTTTTTTTGTTTTTTTTTTTTGTTATTCTGACAGAGGCGGACCGATAAATGTCATTGGTCGAAATGATATCCGCGCGATAAGCGTTGAATCGAAATCGTGCGACAATTTTTTTCGACAGAAGGGAAGAAGAAATTTTTCACAGACAAATGACAATGTGCGTGTCACAAATGTTTTCGAAACGAAAGTCCAGCATGGATTTTGAAAGTTTGTGGTCTTTTTTGATTAAATTTTCAATTTCTCGGCAATGTGTTCAGGTGCGTGAAAAAAAAAAAAAAAAAAAAAAAAACGGAGATTTTCATTAGCATGAAAAAGTCACTACGTTGTAATCAAAGTTTGACCGAATTCGCGTTGACGCAGGTTTAGTTTTTTTTTTTTTTGCTTTCTTTTTTTTTTTTTTGTTGCACCGTTCGTCGAAATCTCGTTCCAACTCTGCACAGGTGCTCGGAAATACCGCGGCCTTCGTGAAATCCACGTTTTATCGTTTCTCATTTAACTTCGCAGCTCTTTGATCACTCAAACTCGCTACGTCTACTTGACGTTTAATTTACCTCAAGCCTTTCCCCGTTCCACAAATCAAAGGGTCGAACGTAGTGTTTGTACGACATATAAAAGCGAACAAAAATTAAAGGGAAAAAACAAAAGCGATTTGTACACATGCCAGGTTTCACGGGGAGGGGGAGCGAAAAAAAAAAAAATGGCATCACCGATTTCATCTTATTTTTCCGTTTCGCATAATCGGCTTTATTTTCACGTTCGTTCAAAGGATCTATTTTTTATTGGTTTTTCTTGTGATTTTCTTTTTGTTTTTTTCCACGTTTATCGCGTACATGTTCATTTTTACCCCCAAGAAAAAAAAGAAAAGAAAAGATAACACCGTATCGTACAACAATTTGCGAATGTGAAAAATACTGTGTCCTACGGTTCAAAGAAAAACCGAACGGAAAAACACAAGAAAGTTAGTTTCGTTTTCATTACGATTCTGACGATTCATTTTATTCACCCTGACACGAGTTTTCGTACGCGAAAAACTGTGTCAAGAATCAGTGGTCAGGAAAAACTGGCCCGCGAAATTTTGATCTCAGAATCATTTGTGTTGTCCTTTTTCGTCGTTGTTCAGACCCTCGGACATTTGAAAAAAAAGAAAATTCGAAACATCGTAGTTTCGATAGCTAGGTAAAACAAGGAAATATTTCTACAAGTTCACTAATTAAAGAGAAAAAAATTAACATCCCCCCCCTTCCCCCCCCCCCCCAAATGTCCTTACATTTTTCTAATTTTTCGCTATCAAACTATTCCTTCTCGGTAGTCTTTTTCTACTAATTCGACCCTCAAGAGTTCGAAAAACGTGATCCAAACATCACAGAATCCATGATTGAGAAATTACGCAAAGGTGACTGATAATGTAACGGTGTGAAAAAATAAAAAGTGAAGATAAATCCGTTGCAAATAAAACTTGCCTAGACGTCTTGTAGAGATGATAATAAAAGGTTTGCGTATGCTATTATTACGTGTCTGTATATTTGTATACATACATGTATTCGATGCGGTCTAACCGGCGTCTGGCCCAAGGCTATAACGGATAATAAACCCCATGCAAATGGGGAAAACGTTGTGGTGCCGGTATGCAGTTTCGTTACAGGGATAAATATAACCCGGCTCGCCTTGCGGAACGTGGATGAAAAAGGGTAAAATTTTCCAGTCGTTTTTCCAACCTATTCGGAATCGAAATGTTGTACGGATTCGACTCAACGTGCCCTCAAATGTGTATCGAGATTTTTCACACCGACGACGGTTAGCATTCGCGAATCTCAATCTCTTGAACGTATCACCGTGCATGCCGTTTTTTATTATCTTTTTTAATATTTTTACACGAGTTCGAAGAATCTCTCGACGGAGTTTCGCGATACGTGATTTCCTTTGTCTTATGTCGTACGCTTGCAGCTTCTTTTGTTTTTAGGTATGATTTTGCGATGTTGTTGCAGGGTGAAAAGATTTGTGAAAAGATACCGAAACTTTGGAGCGAAATGGAAACAAGGAACTTTTTTTTTATCCATTACAAGAAAAATAATAATCAGATCGAGCGAGAAGTGATCGAAAGTTCTAAATCTAACAATTTTTATAATAGAAAAATATTTTTAATATACCACAGAAAAAAAAAAAAAAAAAATTGTAAAATTTTCCGGTTTCTTTATCGAATGGACATTTTCAACCTCTGCAGAGTTGGTGAAAATTGAACGATGAATAATTAATATCGAATTTTCGAGTCCTTGGATGAAGATTAACTTGAAAAAATGAGCCGTAATAATAATCGTAGAAATATTATTTACACGGGAGAAAAAAATTAAATCGAAATATTTTCCCGAATGTCGATACTTTAATGTTAAATATACACACGTACATATATATATACATGACTCGACTTTTTTCGCGGATCAGAAAAATTCCGAGCCTTCTCAAAGGCGTGTGTGTGCACATTGGAAGCAGCGGGCGACTCGTCAAAGAATAATATATTCCGCCCCCTGGAAATCGGGGGGGGGGGGGCCTCTGTTCGGAAATAATTGATTGCTACTCGAACTTCTTCTTCTTCTTCTTCTTCTTTTGATTCTTGAACGTCCGTTTCATCGTACAAAGAAATCGAAATACGCGGAAGCATATATATATATATATATATATATATAAGAATAATATAAGAATAAGAATAAAGGCTGAATATAAATGATAAAACGCTAGCGAATATGAGGGAATTGTTGAGAATTTGGTACGTGTACATGAATACCTAGCTTCGTAATGCGTATGTATGCGAAGAAGGAAAAAGGAAAAGCTCTGAAAGAGAGAGAGATAGCGAGATAAAAATTTGAACAAACAACCGGGCTAGAAAATGAAAGAAAGAAAGAGGCTGAACGTGAAAATAAAAAGGGGGATGAAAGTCGTTGGCTGAGCTTGCCAATAATTTAAGAAGACAGACAGACAGAGAGAGAGAGAGAGAGAGAACGAGAGGGGGTGAGGGGGGTGTAGAGCGAAGCTACGAAAAGGGTGGGAGAAATCGATTCAAACGCGATTATATCGAGCAGGGATGTCGAGTCACTCTCCGACGAGCCGGAGGGTGGATTAATTATGTAAAATACAATACTGCCAGGGGCGTATCGATTCCCTTGTTTCTGGGCGGCGAATCGGCAGAGTGTCGCGGTGGAAAACTGTGCCCAACAAAAGTCGCCTTGTATATATATATATATATATAATATATATACACAAAACTGCGGTTTTTCCTGAAATTTTTCCAATCGGAGTTTTTAAAGTTACGGTATTTTGGAATCTGGAGGAATCATCGATCAGCCGATTTACACGATTTTCGGATTATAGGATATATCGTTTTATGACAGACTGAGAATGTTGAGATTTGAGTGGAATGATAGATGAAGGAAAAAATAAATAAATAAGAATCTATGATTCTGAACAAATTCGAAAATCAGCTTACATAATATTGCGTGTGTATTGCGATATTTGTGTATTAGCATTTTGTAGAGACAAAGTAAAACTTTTTTTTTACCCATTTGGAATGAAATTTAAAACTTTATGCACGGAGAGAAGGAAAAGAGCGGATTTTACTCAAAACTGTTTCTGGAAGTAAATTTTGCATTTAACGAAGAATATTTTACCAAAAATATCTCAAGCGTCAGTCTTTTTCTGTAGTTTTCAATAAAATCTGCTCTTTTATTCTCTCCGTGTAACTCTTTCTCTTTCTCGATATCTTACGATTATTCATTATTCCAATCTTTGTTTAAGGGGTCGTCTAGTGTAATGGCTGTTTTTTTTTTTTTTTTTTTTGAGCTTTTTTGTCAGACAAACCATGGAAATAAAATTTTTTATAATTTTCACTTGAAGTTTGTTAAAATTTACAGAAATATTGAATCCTATCGGTTGGTATAGATTATGTAATATTCAATATTTGTTCAAACGTCTATAAACATAATGTGAAAATTACGAGAAATATTACTTGAATGATTTGTTTTAAAAAGATGCTTAAAAAAAAAAACCCATAATCCGTAAACTTGACGAGATTTTGCTAATATCGAATATAAAACCAGTCTGGTAAAGAACGAAGTAAAGCTTGAGCTTAGGAATTGACGATTTGACGTCACGATTAAGAATTCAATTAACGCACCGACGAATTCATTCCATCATTTATTCATTACGCGCGATGCACGCAGCTCTGCAACAATGCAAAACGTGTTATAATACCCGCATATACAGGCAATGACGACACAAATGAGCCCTCATACAGAGATTCCCAGCTTCCGTAGATTCGAACGGCTTCGCGATGTGCCTTTCTCGTGTCTGCCTGTGTGTGTGTGTGTGTGGGGGAGTCTGCAAGCACACCAGATGCGGGTGGAAGCAATCAGGCACACAATAACCCCTAAGCACAATGCCCCTCTAATGTGCCTCGATAGAATCTCCCGTCTTCGACGTTCGAAGCTGCCGAATTATTGTACATCAAACTCGCAGTCATCGTCATCGTCGTCGAAACTCGGAGTAACCATTTTTTTTACAACTTCGCCAAAGTTCGAATGATTTTATCCCGTAGGCCTTCATTCCGGTCGATTAATTGTTGTTGTTATTCTTTATTCGTGATAATTTTCTTTACACTTGTCAAGGCGAGTGTAACGGTTATTGATACCGTTCTGATTATTTGACTTTCTTTGGTTTTGCATTTGTGTGATCCTTGGTTCCAAAATTACCCAAATAATGAGTTTTTAATGTCTAATCCTGTGGCGATTGGGTTTAGTCATCGAGAAATGATTTATATAAACGTGTCAATTATTATACACTGGTACACTCGCGTTGACCGGTGTTTATAAATTTTATTCCCGCATCTCGCGTAAGGCTGTTCGATACTTTTCGTTATTCATTTTTTTTTTATCACTCTAGCGATTTTTGATTTAATCGCAGAGCTCAAGATCTTAACTACGATCAATTTCGATGCTTGAAAGATTTGCAAGCTCGTGTTTCACTCGATTTTCGTAATCCCCAAAGTTGCAAACTTCATTTCTGCTCAATTTTCCCGTTCCGCAAAACTTCAAACTTGAGCTTTGACAAATTTTCCGATTCGTCAGGCTCGAAAGCTTGAATTATCCCGAATCTCGCCATTCGACAAATTTCAATCTCGATTTTTTACTCAATTCTCGCGATTCCTGAGATTACAAAGTCCATTTATATTCCGTTGTGCTTTCTTTTCTCTCTTTCTCTCTCTCTTACACTTCACGTTTCAAACATGAGCTTTGCATACTTTTTCGACCATGTTTCGCTGCGTCCGTCCAATCCTTGTCCATACCCCCGGAATTTCCCACCTTAACTTTTTCCTAATTTTTTTTATTCCTTAAAGATGACTCTTCAGTTTCACGTCTGTTTCTTCTTTTTTCTCACCGGATGAAATTTGAACCTCGAGTGCTGCTGTATTTTCTTCACGAAACTCCGAATATCAATCCTCCACTTTGGGTTTACACGTTCCGATCGCGTATGGGGTTTGGACCACCGGAGAAATGCTTAAGCAGCTTTTGAAACGTGACGTGAAATCGTCGGGCGGTTAAACAGGACGATAACTGCTGCGTTTGGCACACACGCACACACACATATATATATGCGTATGTATGTACATCATATCACGTAGAACGCAGAGAGAGAGAGAGAGAGAGAGAGAGACACGAAGTAGCGCTGAGCTTTACCTCGACTTCCTTTATAATGCATTGATGGGGTAATGCTGATAACCGTGACGCAACCCGTTTACATTATCTGTAAATAGATAATGGAAGTATATTATTGAAGGAGCGTTTGACGTGTTGTATAAGCGTAAACAAATTTAAACGGCCGGTTACGCTGTTGAAAATGATTTGTTAAGTTTACCGACAGACTTGTCGTTGGAAAAGAGTTGTCGAATTACGAAATCAGGCTGGAAATTGACGAATTCGGTGCAGCGGCGTTGATTACTATTAAATTTACGAAAAATATTGTTTGTTTGTAAGAAAAATTTATTAGCAAAAGACGAAAACAAGTAATTTGAATTTGTATTAACGAATTGTGTGGTAAATTTGTTGTATATTTAAATCGGATAAACAGCGAATGTACGGTGAAGGAAGTTCCGAGTGGAAATTTTTTACAAGTTTTGCTCCCCGTTATTTATCGTTGAAAATTAACGAATCGACGAGTTCAGATCGTCGATCAAATGCGTCAAATTGCGGAAATCGTAACGAGTAAATGAGTAAACAAATAATTAAATAAGTAAACAACCGCGTTGGAAAAGCGGATGATCAGCTTGCAGAGCTTCAGGCGAAAAATTAAGGCCAATACCGAGGCAAAGGTTGAACCGTCGTACCGACAAGAGCGACGAGGTATTGAAAAAAATATTGCAGTTTTTTTTTTGGTTTCGTTTTTTCTTTTTCAAAGAAATTCAGTTTTTCGGATTTCAACCAAACCTTTGAAATAGGAGGTTTAATATCGTTTGACGCGGTACGTGAAAAGTATAGACAAGGAAGAGTTGAGAAAAGAATTCGATATATAACGCGATTCTACGAGAGGGAAAATTTTCCGATGAGGAATGTTGAACGAGAATTAGAAGGGGGTTGAAACGTGGCAGATTATCGTTCGTTCGTATAATCGTTGAGCTATTATTAAAACCTGACGAAGGCCGAGCACGAAGACAGAGAATAAAAACGGATCCATGCTTTTATGAACAATTATAACAAACGGGAGATTTTTCTTTTCACTGGTCAAGGTGAGAGAAACGTTCACAGGGAAGGAAGAAGAAATTTATATAACAAAGCGAGGAGGGGAAAATTGAAAAGAAAAAAGAAAAAAAAGAAAAAAAAAGATTGACAAAACTAATATGCTTGCACTGGGAGAAATTATAAAACTGACCGTTTTGTAAAAATATCATCACCCTTTGCGCAATGCGCGATATATATATTTTTATGGAACGTTGTTTCTCCGTTTCTCTTTCTTTTTTTCAGTTTAAACTAACCACCCTTGAATGCTGCTACGATTCTACGTGTTATTTCATCGATTTCACGGTTCGCCGTAACAGCCCTGTAAAAACTCCGATGGTAGGAAATACACCAAAGAATATCAACGCGAAGCAACGCTTTATTGTATTTCTCTTCTATTTTGTGCTATTTTTTTTTTTTTTTTTTGTCTTGTTTTGTTGTCTGTTTTTCACTCGTTCGGGTATGATTTTTCCGTAGAAAAATTTTGTACCTTAAAATAGACAAAACAAAACAGAAAACACAAAACAATTTTTAGTCGAAAGTTTTGCAGCATACAAACGTGTAGCAGCTTATTTGTATGTATCCATCAGAGATCCACCATGGATGCGGATGGAGTCTTTCGTCGTGGTTCTGCCTGTTTCGGGAATATTGAAATTCGAGATTAAAAATGGCCGCCCCTGTTCCGTGTATCTTCGGCAGGGATCGCGAGCAGACAAGGCTGCGGGGTTGAAGGGTTGCGCGGCTGTCCGCCCGGTCCAATCAGCCGCGGTGTCCACACAGCCCTTTAAACTTTGGCAATTAGGGAGGGTGGCTGGGCGGCTGATGAGAACTGGAAGAGAGAGAGAGAG
The DNA here is from genome assembly GCF_021901455.1 of Neodiprion lecontei. Taxonomy (NCBI): domain Eukaryota; kingdom Metazoa; phylum Arthropoda; class Insecta; order Hymenoptera; family Diprionidae; genus Neodiprion; species Neodiprion lecontei. Next base: position 2,318,877 of record NC_060262.1, read on the forward strand.
AGAGAGAGAGAGACCGGGGTCCTGCTGCATCGGATATTGCCCTAGATAAAAATCAAATTAGCCCAACACGGCGTGTACACGTGTGCGGAATTGCGTGCCGAATAAACGCGCGGGATCATCCCCTAAATATATTCTAGGTCTGAGGACGACTTTGGTTGTTTTACACCCGATATACCTGCGTGCCAGGTTCGTTAATTCGGCAGCTTTAAATCACCTCGAAATCGGCGAAACGGAGGCGAAAGTACGCACAACGTTCTAGAAATTAGAGTAAACTGTGAAACGAACTTGCGAATGGATAACAATGTGAAGTTATCTTGAGAATCGAGTCGAATTTCGGTATGTTTTGTCTGCGATGTCATTTTTTTTTTCTTTTCTTCGTGATTATCTTGTTGGTGGAAATTTCAAGTTCTTACGTACGCAACGTAGAGACAAGGAGATGGAGAATCGTAAAAAAAATTATCAGCGATAATTAATTTGGATTTCGTTTCTGTTTTCAGGTAAGAAAAAATAAATCTACAATCTGTACGGCGAACATTCAAGTCCGATAAATGCGGCACAAACGTGAGTAAAATTTCTGAATGTCGTGTCGAATCTTTTTTTTTTTTTCTTCTACTACTGATTTGAACTGATTTTACAAGTCGAAAATAGAAACAAGTCAGTTTAAATGTTCAAGAAGGGATTTTGAGGTAAAACAAATTATTTATAAAAACCTGAAAGACGGTTAAAGTTGAGAAATTTTATTGCCCAGCGATTGGAACTTTTTTTTAGCTATATCACGAGACAGTCGTCAGCGTTAATGACTAGTCATTAGATTATTATGTTTATAAGTAGGTTTAGAAAATACAGGGTTTACAAAAAAAAAAAGCTAAATTTAAAATTGTTTAGCAGCCGATTCGTTCGAATTGAATCTACGATCTTTTTCCCCAGCCACGTAGGCACGATTTTAGAAGAAGAAACATAAAATTTGTTTCGCCGACTATACGATTAGTAGTAGTTGAAACTAGTTATCCGAATAAAACGATTATCATCGTCGCGGAGATTGAAACGAAATCGAATTTACGAAAATTTCAAACAATCTCTCAAGCAGTTTGAAACAAATCATCGATATCTAAATTTAATTCGTTTTTTTTTTTTTTTTTTGGAATTCCGTTGCAATATTTTTTTTTTTTTATTCCCGAAGCATCAAAATCGATCTTCGTAAGCTTTACGACGAGTGTATTTAAAAATTTGACAAGTATTCAAGCCACGATTATCTGGGTGATAAAAAATTGATACAAAGTATGGATTTTTAGCCGATGCAACTTTCTTTCAAGGAATTGCAACTTTTGGCCAATGGCCAAGAGCAGCTTCTAAATCTGATTGCGAACCGGATCGCACTATGGGAAACGATACGTATTCTATGGGGGTGGTGTGCATGCGACTGGTTTATGTTGGGCGGTGGTGGAGGGGAGGGGGGAGGAGGAGGGGGAGTAAAAGAATCGGGGAGAAAATGGAAGAGGAAAGAGGGAAAAGTTCCGCATGCCCCAGTTGGCAGAAAATCGCTGGCTTAGCACACCCGCGATGCGGTATCTAGCAGCCACGCTTCGGTAATCCTAAAAAATTTATTCCCGCAAAAACCAAACTCTTCCTGCAACTTTAACCGCCCCCCCCTCCCACAGGCATCGGTTCATTTTTTCCGTCCTCTTTCTTCTTCTTCTTCTTCTTCTTGTTTTTTTTTTTTTATTTTTTTTTTTTATCGCGTTTTCGTATCTTTTACTCTCTCTCTTTCTCTCTCTCCCTCTCTTTTTTTTTCACGCCCGCTATCGATCTTTTTGCACGCACAACTCTGTATCTCGGGCTCTCCGTCTACTTCTTCCTTCTCTCTCTCGCCGTCCTGAACTTGGGAATTAATCTCGAGCACGACAGTCTCTTTCCTACCTTCTCTCTTTATACAACTTACCCCAAAAGTGTTCCGAGTCACGGGCAAGTGGCGGGGCGAAACTTCCTAGATCGTGATCGACGGAAAATTCGACTCGTTACGCGATCCGTCGACGACGTCTGTGTGTGTTATTTTTTTTTTTTTCTTCTTTTTTTTTTTTTTCTTCTTCTCGGCATCATCGCCGCTTTATCAGCTTTTTTATCACTTCTAACGACGTTGGACGAAAGGAAAAATGCGTTTCGCGGATATATTTCGTCACCTTTGGAATTCGTTAACGAGATCGAAGTATGGCGATTTTAATTAACGTGTGTTTTTTTCTCTCACTCTCTCTCTCTCTCTCTCCCCGTAATCATTAGCGGCAGGATTCAAAGAAAGCTGAAACTTTGCAAGCTAACGATTTTTCACGCTGTTTCCCAATGAGGTCGTTTTTAATTTAAATATTAATATTAATCTTGTACAGTTTGTTCCGATTTCACGAAATGTTTCCGGAGTCGGGAAAAATAACAACAGTTGTAGCAATGAAAGTTGTGCCGAAAAATTTAGGGAATAAAATTTGATTGCACGCGATTCTTGGGGATTTTCCGCTGGGCGGAATGTTTCGTTTGACAAGCTTTGCGCGAGGTTTTGTCCGAAGATTAACGGTGGCTGCAGTTGCGGCCTGTCCGAGGGTTTAGCGGGTTTTAGCACCTGCATGCTTGGGAAGGTCCGAACTTCACGGCCAACTTTGGCCAACTGCTCGAGGGAAATTTCCCGCCCTACCAATATTCACCTTACCAAGACACACACTCGAGTCTCTCGGCTGCCCCCGAGCCAGTTTGGATCTTCAAATTGTGTTTTGTACTTCGGTTTAAGACCCAGGAACTTGTATCGTCATCCTTGTCTTGTCAAAAGTTTCCCGATCCAACTTTATTCGCGTATATTGAAATGAAAATCTACGCAGTTGCTGAAAACTCTCGATATATGGTATAGTATAGAAATTTTTATTCATTTTTACATTGATGTCGAAACGAAGCGAAATTGACAATTTTTCACGCGGAGAATCGATACGCGGATGTGTATTTGCGATAAATTTTTCTAGCGTAAAAGAGAGGAAGAAGAGGAAAGAAATAAATAAACAAAATGTATAAAAACTGCATCGTCAGTCGGTGTGTTTGAATTCTCTTTCGCATTTTTGACACGATTCTTTATTGATACGCGAATATAGTGATATATTATTATCTCCCACAAATTTCAGTATGTAATAATTTTTTCTACATCGTAGCTGGCTAAACGTGAACTTGACCTTGCGTATTATCGACAGTTAAAAAACGACGTGTAAAGATTTTGATCCTATACAATTAAACTCCATGTACTTGAATATCGCAAAACAATGGAATCCTTGTGGAAATTTTTGCAAATTATTTGTGTTTCAGGGTCACCGGCAACCCCTGCAAATTCTCGCGTTTTGTTTTTTTGCGATTTACCGTTCCTGTTTTTTATTCTTTTGTGTGTTTTGTTTTTTTTTTTTCTTTCATTTCACGTCCTTCGGGTATTTAAGCTCGACATGTCGAGGGCTAGGCGAATTTTCCCACCATCGGGTCCTCCGAATCAATTACGAACGGCTTAAACAACGGATAATACAGATTTTCAACACGGATTTTCCAAATGGCTCGTATCGCGGGTCGTTTGGTGCTTAAGGTTTATACGTACGCGTAGAATTTCGACATTTCCGTGTTTCACTCGAATTCGGCAACTGTTAAAGCTCGTTTTCTCGTTTGAGATTCAATCAGGCGCGAATCCCAGCTACGGCTAAAATTTTATTTACATACGCATTTATGGGGAATTTATCATGCCGATCCGATCAACGTCTAATCTTCTCAGTATTTTTGATTTTCTTTCAAATTTCTTGTGCAATTTTTACAATACTGAAAAACAGTAGCCTAAATTTTTTCTGATATTGTTTGTTCAACTGTTGAATTATTTGTGAATAGGGTCAGACGTTGGTTGGAATGGAATTGGAATTCCTCACATATATGCTTACTTGTATTTTTTTCGCATTCCGCAAATAACAATAGGAGACTATCCTATCAAGAAGCGAAATTTTTACAATAAAACAAGATCGCACAGATTCGAATAACGCGGTCAACTTCGTCGGTGAATAAATTTGGCGAAGAAAAAAAAAAAAATATAAAATTTCCTTCCATCGAAAACGCGTTGTAACGGAAACGCGAAGTTTTCAGAAACTCACGACAGAGAATAATAACGATGCTGCAGCATCGCGCGTTGACTGAAAATTTCTTTTTTTTTTTTTTTTTTTTTTTTTTTTGCGAACGTCGTTTATCGGAAGAATCGAGCCAAGCATGTTCCGGGCGTGATATACAAATCGCGAGTCTCGCCTTTAGCTGAATTCTGCACACCTTGCAGAATTTATCCGGCAGCCTTGCATATATGTGTATAGGTCCATGTGTGTATTATTTTTATATATATATATGTATACATATGGTTGGAATTTATTACATATCCTTCGCGAATATATTCAGCTGGTGCAGCACGATGCGATTTTCCTGGCCCGCGGTACAAACGACAGATAAATATGCATTCTGCTTGAAATGTTTCGCTATTAGCCCTCCTGCACATGCATATTCTGACAGCCTCGTATTTATCGGATATAATATCCGCAGTGCAACGCTATGCGATGCAACATCTGCGCCGAATGCCATTCTTATCAATTATATACATATACATGTATATATATATACACACACTTCCTGCGTACACGCTATTTTTTGTCGTACTTCTTTCTTTCCCTTTTTTTTTTTTTTTTTTTTTTTTTACAGCAGGTAATTATTTTTTATTTTAAAAAGTCGCGTTTTGAAGAGATTGAGATACGACCTTTGTTGAATAAATCTTAAAAATTCCATGTGGCAAGGTAATTTTAATGAATCAATGAGAGAACGGTGATTTGAATGTGTATTCGCAATAATTTGATAAAAAAAAAAATAAATAAATAAATAACTGACTTTAGTAACGAAAGATTAGAGACGCGATTTATTTCTATGAAAATATTAACAAACACTCTTCCGCCACGGATCAAAACCGCTTTTGCACATTTCGAAAGAAAGGAATGAAAAATGAAAACGCTTCGACTCTGATATCGTACGGCGAATAAAATGCACTCAAGATATATCGCGGATCGGCGTTGATTTTCATTTTGCCTCGCGTTCGTCGTTGGATAAAAAGGCAGCGATGTTCGCTCGCCGGCGATTCGGTGTATGCGATTAATTTTGCGTAACCGCAAAACAAGCTGCGGTTACACGTATAACGGCAACCCGGCTACGATTCGAAACCGGGCAAAAAGGGGGCGAGCTTTAAGCTCCTAATGGCGAAACGTGCAGGACGCTTGTACGTTTAAACGTGTAACTGGCGCAGGGGGCGAACAAAAAGCTTCCCAAAGCTGCTAAACCCTTTTGCCACATCGACGCGAGAAACGCCTCGCGATCACCAGGTTTGCTAATTCTTGAAAAGTGCAATGCCGGAACAAATTTTGAACTCGATATTTCTAAACTGTCAATACGACTAATTCGCACACTGAGAGAAATTTTTAGTTCCGGTTACCGCTCGGTCCTTAAACTATTTTCATTTTTTACGATAATATTATATAGATAGAACGATAAATTGACGTCAAAGCCTTGTTTAACTAAAAAAGTAGAGTAAACTTCGGAAACTGATTTTGCGTTGCAACTACCGAAAATGGATCGCCGATAGCGCAAAATGTTTACGCGTAGCTCGTTTTTCGTAATTGCAACAATAGTCAAACACTTTTTTTAACGATACCTGTTTTACCCAATTTTTCTAGTTACCGTAACAAATGGAATTTTTCTCAGTATAGATAAATTTCAACGTCAAAAGTTCGGAATCGTAGAACTTACGATCGATAGTGATCGGGTACCAATTTTTTTTTTTTTTTTTTTCTCACAGTTTTTCTTCCAAGATCGTCGAATCGTTTTTAGGGAATTTAGAATCAGACCTTGCTGGAGCAAAGCGATTTTTATCGAAATAAATTGAATCCACTCGCTATTCTGAATATGATTACGGGAAAATTCTGAAAAAAAATAGCGATGTTTAAAACGTGATAAATGACAAAAAAGAAAAGAAAACATTCAATCACCGTCAATTTTTGACCAGATCTGCACGACTAGGCGTTTCAAAATTTTTCTCACTCTCTTTCATAATCGAATGATCAACGTTTCGGCTAGTTTTTCCACTCGAAACGGTAAACTCGCGACTTTTAAATTCGAGTGTCCGAAATCGTTTGAGCATCGCGATTTTCATAAAAAAAAAAAAAAAAAATAGAAACTGAGCATTAAAAAATTGTACGAAACTTGATCTCGAGAAATGAAAGAAATAAAATCACGAGAGCTCGAAAGTATTGTTGAAAAAATGCTTGGACGTGTTTCTCGTCTAGAAAAAAAAAAAGTAAAAAATCAATTCAGTTTTTGCTCTCGATATATATCGAGAGAGAAGGACGACGAATCTCGCGGTCCTTTCCCCTTGATCGAGAAGTTAATAGTGTTCTTAACGGGGATTGGTTCATCAAACCCTCGGTCTACCCTTGTGTACGGTAAACAGGCTTTATGCCTTGATCCGCAAGTACCCACTTCGCCGGAGTCGAAAGTGCGACGCGAAGTTTATAGAGACGCGAATCGGCGGGCTGAGATGGTTTCGGCCTTCGTTGGCTGTACCGAGGATCGAGCGACGACTACATCTCGACCCGTCGGTTAATTGTATAAATTTACAACGGATTAGCACGTCGGATGGAAGCCAAGATTCCACGGAGGCGTGGTTTTTTTTTTTTTTTTGTTTTTAATTTTAAATCAAATTTTCTTTATTCGTAGTTGATGCGAGACCAATTTTAAAAAAAGAAATAAAGTTGAAACACTGCGAAACGATGCGAGAGCGAGAACGTGCTGTTGTTTTCATTTTTATTTTACTTTTTCTTCTTTTCTTCTTTTGTCCCGTGAGAAGGGAAAATAAATCGAAAACCGGTCTGTAAGAATTGACGGAGAAATGAATTTGCGGTGAGAGACGGATAAATGCGAATTGACGATTCTCTGCCGGTGGAACCGCAATATCGAACTCGAAAGGGGTTCGAAACATCCCCTAATTACCAACGTTCACGTGATACCAGCTATTTAATGGACCGCCGGCCTTTCTCTGCCGCACGCCCCCCCCCCCCTCATAATTAGCTCCTAACCGCAGCCCGAACCGCGTTTATCCGTTCGGAAATAATCCGCGTGCAGCCGGAGCGTACTCGAAAATATACATCGAACGATTTTTAAGGGTGTACTTGGAGATTCGTTTAGCGGTAAGGCGATTTCGCATTTCTTTTTTTTTTTTTTTCGAAATTTCATCATCTACCCTTCGTTCCTTCCTTACTCGCAGAAATGTAGAAATTTTTAGACGAATCGTTCGATCGTTGCCGTAAACTTGAGCGCGATGCGTGCTCTTTTTTTTTTTTTTTTTTTTAAATATGTATATATATATATATACATATTTTTTGATTTCTTTTTTTTTTGGGGGGGTGAGTAAAAAAAGTAAAAAACGCAGTTGCCAAATACCGGGTATAAACCTTGCCTGAGCGTAAAACGCTGCGATAGTGAGCAAACACGATTTGCAAAGAGAGTATAAAGGCTGCATTCGTCCCGCTTTTTCATCGCGTCGAGTGGATATCGAACAAACAGTGAAGAGAGTTTTTGAGCAGCCAGCGCCGCGTTCCGTCATTCCAGCATCGTCAGCAAATCCATTTCATTTCATTCGATTTATATTATTTCTCTGTATAACTTGCGGCCATTTTTTTTCTTTTCTTTTCTTTTTTTTTTTCATTCATCCGTATCCATCCATTGTTATCGATCATTCGTATTTCTCTTCTCGTATATTCGTTTAGCGTATATCGCAGAGTATTCTCTCTCCTTACGCCGCTCAATTTTTCTTTTTTTCTTTTTCTCTTTTTTTTTTTTTTTTTGACAATTTTCAAAATCTTCGTATATACGTCCATGTGTTTTCGTTATCGCGCTGGAATCTTTGGCGTGAATCGATTCGACCGGAGGCAACGAGGCGTTAAAAAATCGACAGAAAATTGTATAATACCCGATTCTTAACCGGATAGTGAGTGGTTGAGAAAGATGAGCCCGCTTTTACCGACCTGCGGGCCATTCAGCGATCCCTCTCCACCCCTAAGAGCATTCAGCGATTTTCAATTTTTCACCCGGGAGAACTTGAAATAAGCCAAAGTTACGATCATAAAACAGGCTCCCCCCACCATCCCCTTTGTGCATCCCTCTCGCCGCCTTCGATTCTCTACTGAGTCGAAATCAGAGGGAAAGGGGAAACCGAGGCAATTTTTTTCAAAGTGCTCTTTTCTAATGGCTCGATTATAGGCAATTTTCCTCATCTCTTTAAACCGTTGCCACCCCAAGTATTATATTATATTATATCTAACGGCCCCAGTGTCGATAATTTCTCTAAGAATTCTCAAATCGTGGTAAATTTTCCCAACTGCGAATTATTACCATTTTCATCGTTCTTGATTGTCGAAGGAACGGTTTTTTTTTCTTTTATTCTTTTTTTTTTTTTGTTCGTCAGCACGTTTATATACAATTTTTCTTTCCCTCGCATTCGAAGTGTATTGATAATTAATCCATTGCCTGCGATACATTTATCACAGAGAAACCCTTGCGCGTCTTGACTTTTTTTTTTTTTTTTACAAGCCGAAACAATTATCAATCAAAAGTAGCGACGGAGAGGAAATTGATTGTGAAAAAAAAAAAAAAAAAAGAAGACAAGAAACTCGTAAAGTTTTCTATAAACATTTTTGAATATTGTGCGAAAAATGGGTAAATAAACGAATCTTTTGCGTGGTTAAAAAATTTTCATCAAGATTGGTGGGCGGGGAAAAGAAAGAGATCGGTAAAAGCCAAGTAGCAAAAAGTGGGGGAAAAAAAAAAAAACGAAGGAAAGCTTGAACCGCGAAGAAAAAATGGGGTGATGAAAAATGTGAGTAAAAAAAGGGGCGGGGGGGGGGAGGGGGTGGGGGGAGGATTTCTCATATATCAGTGCGCGGTTGAGTTTATAGATCGAGGACAGGGGATACGGGACGGAAGCTTTCTCAAGTGAAAAGCTTTCATACAGGATAGATATAAAGGCACACGAGTCCTGCAGCCGTTCGAGAGACGAGGAGACGACGCGGAGGCGTATCGTCTTTCCGCAAGACTTGCCCTAATCGTGTTAGCGTCAACGTAACGAAACGCGCAACGGTGCCTAAGTTGGGAATAACGAAACGCAGCGTAACGTATTGTATCCTAAACCCGAGGCCTGATCTAATCTCGCCTAGCTCAACGCCTAACTGGACTAATACAATACGTACTTACAATTAGCAAGGTTCTCGACTTGGCGAAGGAACGAAGTAATTGGATCGTCAATTTATTGGGAGTGGGGGGGGATGACGAAAATTTAATAGGCAGGTACCGAGATTTTTTCGAATCGTCGAAATTCGTTTCATTTCCATAAATGTTTAAAGTGAAAAGCTCCAAATTTTCCCCCCTTTCTTTTTCAAAATCGTTAAATTTTTTGAAAATATTTATCCTCTCTTGGTTTTTCACTTATCGTTTTGAATCTGTGTGTGAAAAATTTGGTCACACGCTTGCGTCGTGATAAATTTTTCGCAGGGTTGGAAAGTAACGCGAAATCGCGTAAATCGCACGAGAGTTCGAAACGTTCGCGATGACGGGGATTTATATATTCCTTAATGGAATGAATTTTCAGTTTTTGATCAGCGTCGTTGGTGAGTCGAGATAGGGAACCGCGTGAGGGGGAAAAAATCGAAAAATAAAAAACAACAACGACAACGACAACAAAAAATCTATCATACTCGACGTTATTACGCGTTAACGAAATATAAATGGTGTAAAAGATTGAATTTCCTGTGAAACATTATGTTTTTCCGCTCGATTGAAAATTTCAACACAATACCGCGGGCATATGGGGGATCGACGATTTATTCGATGAAAACGATTTTTATCTCTCGTTTGTCGCACGCGTACCTATAATAAAGTACATATATATATATATATATATATATACACCGTGCGTTGAAAATGGCGAAAAAGACACGGGAGAAATATAACGCGAGGTTAGAAAAAGGATAGATAGACAGATAGAGAGATAGAGAGAAGAAACGGTGCGAGAGAAGAAGAGACAGAGGGGGATAAGTGATTTTAAGTGAAAAATATGTCGCCGAACCTCGAAGTCACTCGAAGACCTGGCCATGGCTGAAATGTGGTAACGGCGAGGAGGGGGAGGAAACTCGCCGAAAGCTCTCCCGATTCAGGGACGAGGAAGAATGAGGGGGGAGGGAAGGGAAGGGAAGGAGGACGAGGACTCGAGTTAACCTGGGACCCGGTAGCTTCCTAGGTATAATACACACCGCGGGTGAATGGAGTGAACTCGGCTGCGAAATAAACCCTACAGGATTTAACCGACGCGGCTTTTCCTAACACTGCAGTTTTTCACACCTGACCAAACCCCCCGAGAGAGAGAGAGAGAGAGAGAGAGAGAGAGAGAGAGAACCGCAAAATCGCTGAACGATGGGTAGCGGATTTTATCCACCGCATTTTCTACTCCTTATATTTCTTCTTTCGTTTTATACACGGAGGTATTTACTCCTTGTTCCCAGGATCACATTTAGCCACGGATGAATCGCACAGGTCAACGGTAACGGAAAAAAAACTTTATTCGATTTCTATTTTCGTTCGTACGCTTGTATGAATAAATTTTTTGGTTCCCCGCGTAGAAGAACAATTAACAAAATCTTCGTTTGTTAGTTACGCGTGTACAGTTGGGTTTTGTATTTTTTTTTTTTTTTTTTTTTTTTTTTTAACGCTTACAAACAAGTCTCGGAAGTTTTTGATCGACAGCTGTGAAAAATGTATACTTTTTTCATCCTCGTTGATTTTTCTAAACAAACGATTACCTTTTTTCCGGTTTATATATTTATTTGAAAATGAGACAAAAATTGTTCTTTCAAAAAACTTTCATCACCCGACTGCCGAGCAATATTAGTTTCAGATTTTTCACTCTACCGTTTTCGAGATAATCCCGTGTAAATGCTGCTTCGTATTGTTTTTTTTTTTTCTTTTTTTTTCTCTTTGTTCGTTTTTTTCCGCTTCGTCCGTATTCGCGAATCGAGATTCTCACAGCTTGCGCGCACGGCGATCGGATGAATATTTTTTAAGAAACAAATTATCAAAAATTTTGAAACCTGCCGTCAACGAACGGGCAAATATGCGGATCTGAAATTAACTTCCCGTGGGATAATTATTTCGGGACCGCATGCGCGACCCTGAGGGACGCGGAGGATGCTGTTCGACGAGTGCGGCTAACCGGGCGTTTCGGTCGACCCGGGGAAGCGATGCTCGCCGAGGCTGATGCCTGGCATATCCGCAGTGCCCCAAATGGCACGACGCCAATTCGGCTTCACCCCCTTTGGCCAATTTCCACCCCCGGTTTCGCCCAGGCTTTTCTGCCACACCTTAAGCTCGCCAGCTTTCCGCTGCAAAAATGACGTCCTGGCTTTTTTGTTTCTCTCTCGCTCTCTGTAAATAATAAATATTTTTCCTTTGTCTTCGTATGTATATATATATGTATTTTTTTTTTTTCTTTTATGTCTGTCTATTTTATTCTCAAGTATCTGTCTCTTTTCCGTTCATCTCTACATTCGCCAATATTGCCATCTATCCGTCTATCTACACTGAGTAAAAATTTCATTCGTTACAGTAACTGGAAATATTGGGTAAAACATGTATCGTTGAAAAAAACTGTTTGAATGTTGTTGGAATTGCGAAAAACGAGGTACGCGTAAACATTTTGCGCTATCGTCGATACTTTTTTGGTTGTTGCAACGCAAAATCAGTTTCTGAGGTTTACTCTACTTTTTCAGTTAAACGAGGCTTTAACGTCAATTATTACTAAACGTCAACGTTTACTAAAAATTGTTTAAACAAATTTCCATACAGTTTTCGCGCGAGTATCGAGATCCGTTATTGCATTTTCTTCCTTTCGACACTTTTTTCTTTTTTTTTTTTTCTTTTTCGCTTCACCTTCCGTTCCCAATTCGTTCGACTCTACTTTCTCTTTATCGCGGAGTTATTTCCGCCTTTCGCATTACTTCTCTTCGGATAAATTTCACCCTGATTCGATCTTTGCGTTAGGCCCGTGGCGTTGGCACTACCGTAGAACCTGATTCCTCCATTTCATCCCTTAGCAGCGGGATTTCGATCGAAATTGAACTCAACGGGATACCTGAGGCAATAAACAGCTTTTAGCGAACGCGACATTTCTTTGCAGCTTCCCTCGCTAGCGTTTATTCAGACCTTACGCATCCTCTGCTTCTGGGCGAAAATCTTGTTGGTCGAATAAAAAACGACATACCAAAATGAGGTGTCTTGGAAATTTTCAAACTTGCGACCAGGCGTCAAAAGATCGGCTCGCAGAATTATCCTTCTGTTTTTTTTTTTTTTTAAATTTTAATTCGTACAAATATTGAAAATATTATTAAAATATTCGTTTTTGAATCTTATCGATGAAATTTTATTCTCAAATGATTGTAATTTTTTTTACGTTTTTTTTTTTTTCTCGTCTTCACATCGCGCAATTGAGAATTGAATTTTCTAAATTTTCGGTACTACGCAACTTGCAAGTTTGAAGCATGAAAATAGCGACGATAACGTTGAAATGAAATCGTACGTTGAGGATAAATATTAAAAATAATTCACAGCTTATCGCACAACGAATTACATCGACGGTATTGAATTGACTAGCGGTATAATCCGGATTGCGGTCGGACTGAAATTAAGCTCGAAATCCGGTCCAGCTTCGCGAGCTTGCGTCGAATAGTTCATTTTCCCGTTTCAAGTTGTTCTTCTCCTTCAGCCCAATAAAACTGTCGAACATTTTTTTTTTTTTTTTTTTTATTGCCACAGCGTTAATCAGTCGCGCGGTTTTTACTTTACTTACGTCTTTTCTACTGTATTTTTACGTTTCTTTTTTTAATTTTTCTTCTCTCGTCGTTTTGAAAGTCACTTCAACGTGATCTACATTCCATCATGAATTTCATAGACATAGACGAGTTCATTACGCTCACGGGTGATAAATCATTTCGAATGAATCGTTCCTATCGGGATATGTTCGATGAAGTTATCAGGCGAATTCGTAGATCCGCATGCATGTACGTACGTATGTATGTGTATACGTACGGATACGTAGCGAGGTCAGATAAACGGATCGGAGAGTGGAATAAGACGAATAGTCTTCGCCGTTTCTGCATCTTGATAAATCCACCACCTCCTATCAGATACTTCCGTGAAAATCCAAGGAGAAAATCTTGCGCCTTAACTCGAGTTTCATATGTACGTATACGTGTACGGGGCATTCTCTTCGACTTTGATCATTTTTTAGTACGATTTTTTTTTTGCCAACCCAAGAGGGTCTAGGGAATTGCTTTTAATTTTTGTAACCGATGATGAATTTTTTTTTTCTTTTTTATTCAATCGCAAAACCAATTCACACTTATTCTGTGATTTTTGAGCACGACTCGACAATGGGCTCTTAATATTTACAATTTTTTTTGTCGGTAAGTTTTTCAATCTTCCATATCGGAATTATTTTTTTCTTTGTCCCGTTGTGTATCGAACTGAACAGATTTCGGAATCATATTATTTTCGTGATTCCGCGATCTATTTAGATCGGGTTTTAGAAGAAAGAAATTGATTCGATATTGAAATGGAAATATTAAAAATTCCGAGACGCTTTTGGGACGGTAAGAACATCGTATTAAAAAATAATTAAAATCAAAGGGGGTAAGTACATGGAATTTTAATTTGACGTGGAATTCCCCATACACGTACAATGTGAAAGTTACACCGTTGCATGAGTCAAATAAAAAAAAAAAAAACATAACGGATTAGAGAAAAGCGTGACGTTCGTGCCGAGATTCTGCAAAAGCGGAGATAAGCAAAATGCTTTCGAAATTGAATCGGTATTGAAAATCCGAGGATTTTGATACGTGTGGAAAATTCTATAAATACCTGAATAAAATTCTTCTACAATTTTTATTTCTCATCACTTATAGCTTGTGATATAAATATATTCAAATTCAATTTCTTACGGTTTACTTTCAGACAATTTTGCTTATACCTCACAGTTAGTTTTATTCGCCTGAATTTATCCACGTATTATTTCGAAATGACGAAATAAATTTTGCTAAAAATGAACCAATCGGTCGAAGAATATTTTGAAAAAAATATCGGGAATACATGATGAATACTAGTTTAACGGATTTCAATTTTTTAAGTAAAAAGTTGCAGAAGCTGAAAAAGTTTGAGGACAAAAATCGAAGGATTTTTCCACCGAATTAATAAGAATCAACGGCAAGAAAAAAGATATAACAAATAAGAAAAACAAAAAAATAAAAAGGGTCAATGTTCGCGCCGCATCTATTGGAACAAAAAAAAAAAAAATACGTATCACGGTGGGAAAAAAATTCGACGGCGCTGAAGAAGAATGCGGAACAGGGAGTCGGGACGAGACTTGAAGTAAAACAAAGGGCGGAAGGGCGGGGGGAAGTAAGGAGGAGAAAAACATAAGAAGGAACCGGAATTCCACATTTTTATTTCATAAAACCTGCACCAGCTTCGTGGTGGTAAATATTTATGGTATAAGGGGTAAGATATGGGCTCCGGTGAGAACTGTAAAAAAATTGAATAATGCGGATGAAGGGAAGGGCGAGAAAATCGTAGAATTCTTCCCTTTTTTTTCTCATCTATTCGTTGTAAAATAATTTCTACGTATTTAAAAATCAAAATCTGTCACTTTGCTTTTACATAATTATCCAATATTTTCGTATCCTTGTTTTACACGAATATCGCGGTGTAACGTTGTAAATTTTTCATTCCGACAAATTTTTTTCACTTCTAATTTATGCTCTTACTTGCTGCGTTTGCCGTTAAAAGAGAAAAAAGAAAAAACCATCGTTTTTCCTCTCCCCGAGAGTGTTGTCCTTTATTTTTTTCGTCTTTCTTGTCGTTTCGTTTGCTCTCTTCGTGTGTGCGCGTGTTTTTCTTTTTTTTTTCCCCTTTTTCTTTCAGCAGAAGCACAGCAACAATCGAATCGTGATTACATTCGAGGATTGGTTGAGTAATCGGGAGCTTAACGAACGCCAGGGAATGAAAATCGTACACACTGTGAGTACATATAATAGGATTGATTGACGGACTTGTAAACGCAGAAAGTAAAAATTGCTGCACATGATATTACATACGATACATAATCGTATAAATAATATTTCAATGGCGCATTATTTTTTTGAAACATTATTACTCTTGCAATAAAATGTACAACGAGAAAAAAAAAGTTTTTCCGATGCAATTTCCATGAGAAACTTCGATCACAGTGCGGACTGATTTCAGAGTTGAGGTAAAAATTTGAAAACATTAGGCAATTGTTTTTGATATTATTTGAAATTGATTTGGCGTGTGGGGTGGCAAAAATTTGTCAACGTGCTAAAAATAAGGATCACACTAACGTTACATGTGTTTTATTAACCGACGCACGATTTTCCATGCATCATCGAATATTCCTGATTGTGAAATGTACAATATTCATGCGATGTGAAAACTGGATAAACTCACGCTCGAATTTCCAAACTGCATCCGCTTTATGTTTTACGAAACAAAATATTTTTTCACATATTTATGTCAAACGCAAATAAATATTATTGGTAAAAAACGAAACAGGCCGTAGGGTGAAAAGAAATTTTGAAGATGAAAATTTGTCATCGAATAATTAATAACGTAACATATCGATTGATATTAATTTTATTATTATTTCTATTATTATTGTTATTAATATAAAATTTCACGAAGAGTTTAACGAATATCTTTCGGGACGAATCATTTTCCAACAACTAATTCCAACACAAGCAGACATTGCAGTTGTTTAAAAATCGAGAATAATATTCTCGAATCGTAAATTTTAACCCAATACCGGCATCGAGATTCAGCCGAACGTGACGACCAATCGCTCATTATACGTAAAGGTTTCATAGTCGATATATGTGACGTGGCCAAACTCCAATCATCAAACCAGCCGCACGATCCGAGCTAATTACACAGCTGCAACATGCCCGTGCCGATTATGTAAATAATTTGCGAACGTGATTTTACGTTACTCTGTTTATTTCAGTATTTGCCGTGATAGTCGGAGAATTGTATAATTTTCATTCCGGTACCTGAAATGAAAGGGGGAAAAAAAACCACACAGACACACAGACAAGGGAATAATTCAACAAAGAAAGCACGCGTTTTACGGTTTCGCGAATAAATTCTTGAATAATGAAAAATGAAAAAGAGTGTTTTTGTTTTTCTTTTTTTCTTGGTTGTAGTTTCAAAATCTTGCGTGAAAAAATGAAAGCGGAAAAAAATAACCACCGGCCGCGAATTCTACTTGGGCGTGTTTTCAACGACGCGTAGGTCGCTATTCGGGATTAATCAGGGCAGATTGCTCATTGCTTCGAATGATCGGAGGCCCAGGGTTCCTGGTAGAGGATCACGACCTTCCCCAAAGGCCCCGTTAGAGTAAGTTAACGCAGAGCGTTGGACGACGAGAGAGAGAGAGAGAGAGAGAGAGAGGAAGCAGGTTGATGGGATTACGCCAGGGGGACATGAGCCTTTGTTTATCCTGGAGATTAAACCCTGCCTGATGCTTCAAGCTCGGTGCAAGCTTCAAGCAAGAATACATTTTCATTCCGATGAAAATACCCCCGAGAACATTGTACACACACGTGTACACGTGTGTGCGTTTTGCATGCATCTATTGTTGGATTTTATGCGACATCGGTCGGTTACAGGGTGATTCAAGTCTGAGGGTTGGATTACATCTCGCGGCTCGTAGATACGGTGATAAGCGATTTCGAACGATTTTAAAGTGATTCCTGCTTAACAAAGTTGTTCGCAATTTCGCGCGATTTCGTTCGAATCCAAGGGATCGTACACGATTTCACGCGATTTCAACTGAATTCAAGCGATTTCAAAATGACTGCCTTCCAAAGTCGTTTGCGATCTCACGCGATTTTGCGCAATTTCATACGATTGCGCGCGATGTCAAGTGAATCTTATGAACTCTGTGTCACGCATCTGCAAGAATTAATTTTCGAGATCGAAATTCTGGCAAACATTGAATCAGGATACTTTTTTATAACGATGAATTGAAAGCTCGATCTGTTTTCAGTTCCTTTCGTCGTTCGTGTCGTCGTACACGGATCGCCCTGTTAACTTGCAACTTGTAACGTATGAGTAAAAGCATTGCGGAAGTGAGGGGTATACATTCGTGTACGTGCGTTGCCAGAACATGTCCGCTCTAGCTGATATATTCGTTACGCGATCGACCCAGACTGCAGTGCGACCGGAGCTTGCGAGAACGCCGAAGCGAAATAGGTCGACGTTACGCGCCCCTGAGAATAATTGCAACGTGTAGGCGTGTGCGTGTTGAAGTGGGGTGAAAAAAATGTTGAAAAGAAGCAGCGTCGAAAAGGAAAAACGCACAAGAAAAAAAATGTCATCAGGAAACCCCCTCCCCTTCATATTTTCATCAATTTTTTTTACTTCCTCTCTCTCCTTCTTTCTTTTTCGTCGTTCGTATTTTTTCAAGCTTGCCTATATGTTTCACCTGCAAGATATTCCGTGAATGATTAAAAATTGATTGCATAAAAAAAGAAAAAAAAGGAACGAGAATAAGAAACAAACATGCGGGAATAGCAAAAGTCGTAAATCTTGACACGCGATATTACGTTTAAACTCATTAAAACTCTGTTGAGGTATAATTCGGGTGCGTTTGTGCGTGTGTGTGTGTGTTGTTGTATATTAATATCTGCATGTAAAAACGTCGAGTTTTGTCGAGCTTGCAACAGTCGCGACAACGGAGAGATAAATTCGCAACAAGCTTGTAATTTGTTATTACGCACCGTTGTGGAGAAATTATGAAGAAACAACTCGCAATTAACGACACAAGCATGATGGATAAAGAATCGCGTTCAACTTTCCACGAATGTTGACGTGGTTGAAAAGGAACTTGCAAGTGGTAGAAAAAGAAGAAAGTAAAAAACCTAGAAGAGGAAGAAAAAAAAAAAAACAACACCCTTTCTTGTGGTAAAATTTAAAAATGAAGTTGTAACGAAATTCGTATCGAATTCTCGGCACGAAAATGGTGAAAGAAATGTGGTTGCGAGAAAAAAGTGATTCTTCGAAATACGAAATCCGGGCGATCGGAGAAGCTTTCATCATTCGTCGTTTTGCCGTCGACTTGTGTCCTTTTTCCCTTGGTTCTGAAAAATTTCTTCACTCTTTACTTTTTTTTTCCTCCTCTCTCTCTCTATTCCGCACCTTGTCAGATGGGGAACAAGTATAACGTACCGATAATAATAAAATAGAAATTGTTTCAAATCGAGTGGCGAGGTGGGGGTGGGGGTGTGTACGATGTATATATACATAGATATATTTCTCCGAGGGTGGTCCGCTGCCGGTGGCAGAACCTACGCTAGGTATATTGGAGGCGGGAAATTTATCGTCTCCATCTCGTTTCTGCTCTGAGTAGATTTGATTGTAAGGCAAGGCGAGCGCGTGGTCCATGGTTTAAGGCTGATTTACAGCGGAATGGCCAACCTGCCGTATATCGGTGTCCGCTGCTGAGCGGACCCGCGACTAAAGTGCGAAAACGTTGAACGTGAATCGACTCCCGTCGCCGCGTATAAAACACCCCTAACCAATGGTTTCCCGTAGATCAAACGCCGTGAAATCCTTCTTTTCCACGTTTCGGTAAAAAGTTTCCACGCCGCTTGTTACACCGCGGATGAATTATCGGATTTGTCCCGTTGAACGCTTTTCGTAATTCGTCGTTACTCGATATTTTTTAATTTTTTTTTTTGTTTTGCTACGTTTCAGAAACCAAGGATCGACCATATTACCGATTAATTTCATTTTTCACCGGACGACGGAGGGTAAAATTATCAGTGTCAACAATTCTCCTTCCCTGTCAATCCACTAATTTAAGGGAGTATTGTTTATTTTTTTTCGCCTTTTTCTTTTAAATAAAATCCGCACCGCAAAATGTTATTTCGACCGGTTCAAGTCAACCACTCCAAACCTATCAACGGGCTGCAAAAATTTGCGAAAAACACTGCGGTTTCTGCAATGTTTTGCGAGTTTGGTAAAAAAAAAAAAAAAAAAAAAAAAAAAAAAAAAAAAACGTGGAAAACCTATCGACAATCCGAAATTCCAAGCACGCCACGTTTCCCATCGATTTATATTGCGGTAAACTCTTATTTCACTCCCTCAAGATGTATCGGCCAACGATTTCATCAGCAAAACTCCAACTTCGCGTTAAAAGTTAAGCAAACTTTGTTAGAAATTGAGCGCATCGCGATACGTCGGGGGTAAACTAAAGAAAGAAAGGAAAAAAAAAAAGAGAAAAAGAAAAAATCAGGACGAAACAAGGACGAACGACGACGTTACCAAGATGCTACGGAATTGAAGGTTTCGGTGCAGAGTTGGCTAATAAACCACCGTTGAACACTGTTGACTCGGAGGTACGAGGTAGGCAGGCGGGGGTGGAAAAAAAAGGAAGGGGCGGGGGTGGGGGGGGCAACACGTGGAAAAAGAGACTTTCTATATTGGAGACGATACGTAACAAGAAGACCCTGCAAGCACATAAAGATCCATCTCCTGAAACGGGGCCCCGCCACCAGGCGTAAAACTTTTCGAATACGTGTGTCTGCCGTAAAGGCGAGCTTTCGTCGGAGCGTCCCCCTTCCACCCCCTCCCCCATCGCCCCGCCTGTTTCATCCCCTAAAATATCTTGCCCGCTGCAGTAAAAGAGAGGCGCGCTCGCGTATAACATTGTATCTACGTGAATAAATAAATGAAAAAAATAAATAACAGAGAACGGGGGGGGGGGGGGGGGCTGTGGAGGCATCGTTGCTGGTATCGCAGCATCAATGCGTCGGGGAATGGAATGGCAATTGAAATTTATCGAACGTCCCACTCCTTGGCTGTTTTTTATTTTTTATTTTTTAATTTTTTTTTTTTTTTTTTGTTTTGTTTTTCGAGAAGCTTTTGCAAAATTTTCACAAAATTTGTTTGTCCGCGCGTGTTCGGAACGGACTCGCCTTCGATTGTGCGAAGTTGCGGAATATTTTTTTTTTTTTGTGGCAATCAAAGAATGCGAAACATCGCGAACGCGGTATTAATTTGTCGAAGAATTTTTGAAAATGACCGATTCGAAAAATAAACGCCGGTTTAAAACGATCTGTGTGGTTGAATTTTAGTTTGAAGTAACGTTTTTCTCCCATTCAAAGCGTTTGAAATTGACTTTGAGTAATATTTTTCACAAATTTTAATCGACAAGTTTGGTCGTCGATGATTATTCGAAAATTTTGAATAATTTTCGATTTGGTAGTGGAATAATTTGTTACTCTTTTCATTCAAAATTTTCATCAATTCTCACGATTCTGTGGTTTCCATGCTACTTCTTACTCTCATATTTTTTTTTTTTTTGTTTTTTAATTCTTCCAGGAATTGTGGTTAGCTACCAAGTTATTGTCGCTGTTAAGTTCGTCACTCAACGATAGACTAATTTAAATAAAAGAATCGACGAATGATTTTTCGATTCGAATCAAAGGTTCGTGTGTAGCAACAGGTTGTCGCAAGAATCCTGGAACAAGGATCTCAGCATTTTTGCGCACGTAGAAAGCGTCGTTGCGTAATTTTCAGCAGAAAAACAGACCGTCTCCATTTTCACATGTTTTTTTCTTCGTTTTGATATTTTCATTTCTTAATCGTTCGTACGATCGTTCGAGTTTCATTCGCTCGAAGCGGAATATCCGATAACATATGTATCAATATCGTAATTTTAGAAAGATAATAACAATTGACGCAGATTAGATTGAAAAAAAAAAATAAATAAAAAATTTGAAATTGTAGCGACGCGGCTTCTGTAAATTATCATCGTAATATCGTTGCAATTATAACGAGTTATCGAAAATGCTATGAGCATTCGAGGGTAATAATAAACGATAAAAATTTAATAGGAAAATGAAAATTGAAATTAACTCGAGAATGGGAAATGCTCGGAGAGCCCGGTTCGGAGTTTGCACGTAAAGCGATTTCACACGGCGTTGCAGTTGGATGTATCAAATATACACGTAGGTATATCCAGTGTTCATACATACGTTGCATTTTCATCGCTTAAGCGTGGCTATAACGACAATTTACATGCCTTAAACCCACCCGTCGACGACTAGCGACGCACTGCTAAACTCGCCTAGCTGTTATGCAAATTTAACGCCGCTAATTGTTTCTGTGCCTTTCTTCCCTCGCACCTATCGCTCCACTTATGTATATATGTATTTACACACACACACGCACATACATGCATATAACACACGTACGTGTGTATGTATAATATTTTGTACGTATGTACAACTTCAATGTTTGCATGACGTTAACGCTAGATTATCCATGTCGCGAGCAATTTACCCCGTAATACGTCAACCTGAAAGCTCTATTTATTCCTTCCACATTTCGTCCGACTTTTCACTTCACCGCACTTGTTATTTTTTTATTTCTATTTCTTTTTTTCTTTTTTTTTTCTCCACCAACTCCCACTCGATTTCCTCCCCCTCGCTCGCTCACTCGCTCTATTTTGAATTTCCAAAAAATTTGAGCGAAATCGTTTTTCAATTTTACTAAAAATTCTCTTGACATTCCGATTCGGTTATTCGTTCCTGCCGATTGCATTTCTCGTCACTTATCGTCACTGTTATTCGATTTTGTTTATTATTTTTTTTTTAACTCTCGTTTCACTTTTTTTTCACTGTTTCAAATTTTTACTCACTTCTCGCGTCTTTACCGGGATTCTTTTAATTTGTCGAACAATTTAACGAAATTCCGATTATCCCGCTCTTATACTTTTTCCTCTCAATATCATCCCCTCCGTCATTCCCTCGTCACGATCTCACTACAACCTATTTTTATTGTTTTTCTTCTTTACTCGTTTAATTCCTTTTAAAACCGTCCCGTGTCGCGTCACGTATATTATATATGAGCTAAGGTCTTCGGGCTTAATTAAATGCCTATCGCCTCCTCGAAGAAGGGTGCAGTGTTGGAGGTGAGGGAGGGAGGGAGATGAAATTCAGCTCTAAAGCTTTGAAATTTTCTCACCGAGCTTCGATCTAAATTCAAGGAACGCGCAATTCTCACGCCGCGGATCCCGAGACTATAAAGTCGTGGTCAAAGTATGCCCATATCGCCACCCCCTCTCGGCCTTTGGTATGTCAATATAGTTCCGCCTCCTATATATACGAATACGTATATATACGCGGATCTAAATCCTCGAGAGAGCGAGAGAGAGAGAGAGTAAAGGGGAGGAAATGAACCCCCGGGAAGCCGAGGAACGCGAGGAGTAGGGTAGATAGGCGCCAACCCCTCTTCTCGCGACGCTCAGGCATGCCTGCGTGCCAAACGGTAATGATTGGCGCTCCTCGACGATCCTCGAAGCAGCATCTGCCGGTCCTTCTCGTCGTCGTTCTGTGGGGTGGAAAAAAATTCACCCCGTCCGAATAATATCGCGTGAGAAACCACGCATACCTCTTTTTATATATACCCCGTCCCGCGTCTATAATCAACGCGTAGGTATTTCCATAAACGATTTATTTGCCTTTATATGCATGGCGGGCAAAAATTTATATCGACAAAGATCGTGCAAAGTGGCAAAATCCGTTGGCCGATACAACGTTTTCGAAAGCGAGCGTTAACCTGCCGAGGAATTTTTTAGAATTCCAAATTTAATCTTTCGTTTTTAAAAAACAAAAAAAAAAAAAAAAAAACGCAATTTTGAAATTTTTTTTTCCCAACATCCGTCACGGGACTCGTTTCCTACATACGTTGACACTGGGAATTCAATAACGACTGTAAAAGTTTCACGGGATAAACCGAACGTCTGATTCGAATGCAACTTTTGTTCGTCCGGGTGTTTAAATTCGGTCAGTTGTCCGAAAAGATGAAAACTAAAACGTACGAAACGTGGGAAATTTTTCTGAATCACGTACGAGTTTCGGTTTCGTATTGTTGTTGTTTTTTTTTTTTTTTATTATTACTTTTCCCCCTTCGTTCCGCCTTTCTCACTACGGTGGGAAAGCGTTGCGCGAAGGAGAAAACGCGAAGGAGAAGAAAAGCGGTTGCTCGATAGTCTTAATTATTCTTAGTGGGTGCCTGAGAGAAAAGAATAATAGGAGAATCAGTATTCCAGGATGCCGGAGGGCGCTGCGTCGGTTCTTCGGGGTTCGGAGGGGCGGGGGTTGCATGCCTTATTCAACAGAAAGCCGGCCTCTTGTATTTATCAAGCAGATAACTCAGCCCCGTCGTGTCTCGCCGGCTTTCACACAAGCTCGACAACGCACCGGCACAGAGAAACGCAAACGCAAACGCAAACAGCCAACGCGAAGCAGAGATTCGGTTACAAGCGTCGGGTAACAATACTGTGTGTGTAGGTACAAACCCGCCTTATACCCCGGCGGTAGCGAAGGCGGGGGTTGAAAGGGGTGAAAGAGAGGAGGAGGAGGAGGAGGAGGAGGAGGAGGGCGCTCGTGTCGGCAATCTGCGAAACGTTTTAGCAGACAAGCTCGGTTTCTGCTGCTCGGTTTCTGCGGGGGATTTTTCCCTCACATTTCATCCTAAAAATGAGACCACGTTTTTTTGTTTTTTCCAATCGTGGTGAAAATAAAAGATGAAAAAAAAAAAAAAAACGAAAGAAAAAGGAAACGAACGACGAGAAGATGATGGAAAAGAAAAAAAAAAAACGAACGACGTTCGACCAGGTAAACGCATTTCCCGGTATATCTCGATCGGATGAAACACTTTCGTTCTAGGCTTTGCTGCATAGTCGATTTCCTTTCTATTGATCTGACCTTATATTATTATACATGTACGGGTGTATAGCTATTCGTAAATATTTGTTATGTGCAAGTCCGCGAGTATATTCGTTTTCTTGGCATGCTGTTTTTCAACGAATGGATTCGGTAATACGATTCGGTTTCAATGATAGAGATTGGATCAGGAAAATAAAATTATGAAAATATAAATGTATGCATGTTTTGTTGCATTTTTTTTTTTTTTTGTACCGTTTCTTGCGTCTCTTACAAACGAGAGAAAAAAATGCAAGTTTCTGCTGCTTGTGTAGAAATTTTGATCACTTGAACCGGTTTATGGAAAAGTTGTTACCGTTAGAGAGATGATCGTAGATTCCGTTTTTTTCAACTGCAATTATCTGTAATATTGTACAAACATTTGAGCATTGCGTTAATCTATAATCTAAGTTGATACAAAATAAATAGCAGATGGTTTATAAGAATAACATTTTGCTGGTCATTTATTTATTTTCTTATGGTCGATTGACGTGAGCTTCTCGAAATAAAAACAAGAAACTTTAATCATTGATCAAGTCACCGAAGATCGTAAGTCACAATTTTTTTACCGTTGTAATTACATCTTGTAATCGTTTGACCCGAACTTTGTCCAAAAAAAAAATAAAATAATAATAATAATTCGCTGGACGAAGAAGATTTGGAAAATCGTACAATTTTCGAAATCTTCAATTCTGAATTTTGGAGTTTGGCGACCGATCTGGTTATCAGGATGGGTTTATCTATTTGTTGAGCAACCCCGCAAGAGATGGAGAGAGAGAGTGAAAAAAAGGAAAAGAAAAAAAAAACGAACCAATATGGGTTAAAAGACAAAAGGCAAACGAATGAATACAGAGGACTGTTCGCGGAAGCAATTGCTCCAAGATTTTTCCGCTCGGCTCGAGTAGTCGTAGGTACAATATTTGTCGAGAGACCAAAAGTATCTCGATTGTGCGGCGTTAATCGAGCTTTTTTCCTCGTCGACCAAAGCGGTTCGTTGTAATTATTTTGCGTCAGGATTACGAAGCAGAAGGAAACCTCCTGCACTTTATTTAATTTCGAACCTTTTCCTTTCTTCTTTTCCTTACCCTCTTCATTATTGCTTCTTCCTTCAAAATTCAATTCTCATTCATACGTAATTTCCCTTTTTCACCCGATTCTTTTCAAAGAATTTCACGATATTCGTGTATAAGAGGAGACGGAAAAAAAAAAAAAGAAACGAACCAAGACGAGGATTAACATAAAAATCCTGTACCCGCGCTCGATAAATTTACCTATCAAAGAACGATAGATAAATTCAAATTTCATTGCGATTCAGATGCAAAGGATATCCAGCACAAAGTTATCGTTAACTGTGACAGGATTTTGCATTGAAATTTACGGTTTTTTTTTTGGGGGCGGGGGGGGAGTGGTAGGAGAGTATATGAATTTCCACACGACAAGTTAAAAAACAATTCACCTGCGGTTGATAAAAATATACACGAGCGTGAACAGCGTGTACCGAGTTACGTGAATGTTATTGAAATAAATAGCGTTGAAGCGGAGAGAAAAAGCTCGGATTCCGTAGAGAAGAAAAGGGGAAAAAGAAAAAAAGAAACGGATCTTGCAAAGACGCGAAGCGAAGAGCACATTGTGGGCAACACATGGCGTTGTATACGAGGCAGGCCGGGTTGGTTAAAGTTGGAAACGAGCTTTTCACGTCGGGATGAAGAGGGCCGAGGATTGAGTCCCGGGATGGGCTGGAAGCCAGAGCTCCGCAAGCACGGAGCTTCCAATTAGAGGAAATCATCGCGCGACCTACAGCTTTCGAAACTTGGGACCTCTTGCCCTCACCTTCTTCTTCTTCTTCTTCTTCTTCTTATTCTTGTTCGTCCTCTTCTCTTCCCTCGGCATGCGCCACGAGGCTATTCGCCTGATGAGTGGCCTCGGTTTGAGTTCAGGTTATTTCGATGCAATTTCCACCCCTGCCTCTCGAAGCGACGCCGCCGCAACCGCCGCCCCTTTCGATTTTCCGCCAAACAGCCATTCTCATCTCGTTATTTCTCCATTATAATGCCGCGGCGAAAGTTCTCATTATTATTTATCGCGAGGCGAGGGAAAATTTGAAAACAAAATATTGAAAACTTCGAATTGCGTATTAACGATGATGTACAGACTTGAATCGTAATTATTCTCTCTCTCTCTCTCTCGTAGGTGCGTAACTTTACGAAAATGAAACAAAATTCTTAAATCGAATCATCGTCGAAGAAGAAATTTTTTTTAAAACGTGCGCGGAAGACTATAATTTTTTTTTTTAGTCATGCTATTCTTCGTTCAAACTTTTGTATTCGTACAATTATTTTATTTACTCATTTCGTTATTTTACTTTTCTTCTCACCACCTTGTCCATAATATTTTCATTCTTTATTGCCAAGATTTCTTTTTCTCCTCATTATCACCTCGTCTTATCTGTTATGTACATGGAAAGCAGAGAAATATCGCTCGCTTTTTTTTTTTTTTTGCACTCACCTTGCTTCGGATTTTCTACCTTTTTCGCGATTTTTTTTTTTTTTTGTTTTTTGTTTTTTTCTTGTCGTGATTTTTATTCATTTTTTTCCGCACGCGTCAGTTGCGTGATTGATATAACGAGGCGCTCGACTACGCAAGTCATTAATTACCCGAACTGATATTGTTTGAGATTAAATAAAAAAAAAAAAATCGGATTTCTCGGTTGTTTTTTCGGTCCCTGCGTTTTTTTTTTTTCTCAACTTGTCTTGTTCTTTTTTTTTCGGTAAATTTGACTGTGTATAATTACATTAGCTGTACTTACCGAACGGTGAGAAGAAAAGCTCAAGTTCGCAACTTACGCGTACTGAAATTTTGTGTAAAGGAATTGTTCGAAATACTTTATTGTGTGGAAACGATAAAAATGAAGAATAAAATTTTTCGAGGTGGTTTAGGAATGCAAGGAGAACATATATTTCTTCACAAAAGTATGAAACACGAAAAGAACAGGAGTAAATGTTTACTAGATTGAAAAAGCAAACCAAAGTTAGAGATATCCAAGCTCTGGAGGATTCCGGCGTTGAATGAAAACGTTTCGTCGTCAGGAATTGCGTAAATCTTCGGGATCCAAATCACAGCACATGACGGATGTGAAACAATACCCAACAATCTGAAAAACGTGTTTATAACGAAGAAATGAAACTGAATTATAAGATTAATCTGCAAAACAATAATGTTAAATAAGCAAAGTTGTCGAATAATTATTTGTAAAAGAAGGTAGAACCGAATGATTCAAATTCGTTTTCGTTATTTCGGCATTTTAGAAATCCGGAAGAAAATCTGCTATTTTGATTCACTGTAAAATTGACGATGCGTATGATTTGAAAATGGGAAGAGAGCGGTACTTTTTTTGAACCAACTTGCGAGGCTGAATTAATTTAAAAAGGCAGCGACAAACCAGAGAATAACAATCGGAGCCTCTGGAATCGGGTGAAAAAACAGACGGTTACCAAAATTGAATTTTTCGAAAACTGAAAGTTCCGATGTTTGTGGAATTTGAGGACAACTGAAAATTCGAAGCGTACTAGAAAGTAAACCATCGTACTAAATACATAGATAAATAGACAGGAATTCGGATGATTATTTCTTTTGGATTTTAATGTTTTTAACTTATTACATTTCATCTTTCGTATTCTTCAATTTATTGTTATTATTATTATTGTTATTATTTTTCTCAAATTCGATGTGACCTAAATTTTCATCAAACGTACAAAATCGTCGAGTGTACAAGTCTACGTAGCTGCACGAAAATTCTGACGAACCTGTAATTTGGATTTTTATTCAGCGAAAGCGTCATATTCCGATTTTTTTAGTGGCGAATCTTGAAGTAAAAAAATTAAACTTTGACCAAACATCAGAGTTTCGATTTCGACGATCAAAGTTCCGAAAGTGCTAAAATGAGAAGATAAAAAAATCTGAAACAACGACGTTCCAAATGATCCAAGATTTTCAGTTTCGTGAAATTTTACCATTTTGGTATTTCATTGTTTTCGATATCTTTACGTTCAGAATTCTGGTCACTCTAACTTTCGGTTCTTTTTTTTTTTTTTTGTTTTTTTACACCCATTCGTTGGTCAAACTACGCTCTATGAGTATATTTTAACTTTCGGAATATTACTCTGTCGAAACTTTGCCTTTCGGAATCTTGTTCTATCGGAACTTTACTTTTCGTAACTCTTCCCTATCGTAACTTGAATTTTCGGAATACATTGCATTTCGGAACATTGAACCGTCGTCTTTCCGACCATTCGAAACATCGATGTTTCTTCAAATTTTCATATCGATACTTCAAGTTTCGCGACAAAATAATTCTTAATCAGGCGCGCTCGCAACGTTTGAAATTCGAAATTTCAACCCCGCCCGCGTATTCAGCGTTTCAAAGTTTCTCCAAATTTCGACCACGACTAAATTTTCACGTTCAATCGTTAGCGTAACCAACAAAAAACAACAAAAATAAATAAAAAAAAAAAAAAAATAAACAAGAAAAATTCGATATACCGACGGTTCTACCGTGCGGCGGCTATTTCGCATTTCAACCCCTACTCTCTCTTATTTCCACCCTTAACGGGGACGGTGACGTCGTCGGGACGCTACGCGACGCGCCGCGTCGCCCGATTCGAAACACGCCCACTGCGCCGACGGCAGGACGGCGAGAGGAGGGGAACGGAAAGGGGTAGGGATCAGGGGTGGAAGGGGTGGAAAGGGGAGAGTCGGGAAGCAGGAACAACGTCCGGCCGAGACGGCGCCAGTTCCACTGCCGCCAGCAAGCCGAGCGCCACACGAAACGCCATGGACATACTGGGTATGTCCGACCAAGCATGCCTTCTTCTACTTGTCGTTCTTCTCTCTCACTCTCTCTCTCTCTCTCTCTCTCTTAAATACGAGCGTACCTCACACGGCGCCTACTATTTTTCGTCTGTACGCGTATTCGTAACGCGTAAGACCGACGATGCGCGTACCGTTTTTAATATTAAAAACTGTAGGCGAGGAATCGTTCCGAGATTTTGTCGAACGGGTAGATTGTTTTAAGGGTTGAAAAATGAAAGTTTGATCGCGGGGGAGGGGGGGGGGGGGAGTGAATTAATTGTTTGGTGTGGGTTTTTTATTTTCTACTTGTCGGGGTGAGTTTTATTTATTTATTGTATTTTCATTCCGTTGTTCTCTGTTTGCGCGTCGGGATGATCAAACGTTGGAAGAAAACTTTACGACGCGAACCGAGATGGTATTATTTTCGATCCATTTTTGAACGAGTATCGTTCGGCTGTGTTTTTCTTTTTTTTGTTCAGAATTATTGTCTGCCTTGGTGGTGAGTAAATTTATTGCGTTGTTCGCGTTTCTTGTAAATTTTTGAACGTAAGAGAAATACTAGCTTTGATACGCTGTGGTATGTTTTTTATTTCTTTCGTTTGCGTACTTCTTCGGTTTTAAAAGTGATGTATTCGATTTACACGCGACGGAGAACACACTTTTAGAACTGTAAACTCGACTTGATTCGTCGTTGTAGCAGCTATTATTGAATAATTTTCTTCACCTTTGACACTTTTTGGATTTGTTTTGTCGTTGATTTTTCAACCGTGATATTCGCCTGTCAAAGCCGGATCCGAAATAAAGGAAATAAGCTAATGACGAAAAGCTGCGTTTGTGCATTTGAGTACGCGTAAATCAGTTTGTCGTAACGTTGTACGTAAAATTATATGAAAAATCTTCGTACGGTTTGTTCAAGTTTGTTCCGCTGGGTTGTTAAAAGTTTACCGTGACGCTGTCAATTTTCTCTTCCGTTGTTCAATTTCGTTTATACACAATTCGCGGTGACGATTTGAATCCGTGAAACGAAATTACGTGTGCAATTTGCAAAAATTTTACACCCGTAGCCGGGGTTCTAATTTTGGGGCGTGTCGTTTGCATTGCGGATTTGTGTTATAAGCCTTATCTTCTTTTATATGCTTGTGGGAAATTTTCTACATCTTTTTTCCCAACGCCTCTGATCTGAACTGCGGTAAATGATCTGAATTTTATCGACGATCTTGAATAAAGGTGGAACAGTGCGATTTGAAGCGATTTCTAAGAAAGAAGAGTTAACGTTAAAAAGGGGCTGATGATTATCTGCGAACTGGTCATCGAATCAACGATGCGATTTCTGAGATGAAAACATTCGCGAAATAAAACAATTTTTCTCAATCAACACTTTTGAAAAGTTACACTTTTTAAAAATAGACTTTTTCACTTTTCATGCCTTTATAAAAAGTTTTTTCAATTGAAATTACATATTCAGTGAACACTTTCTTCGGAGTGCGTTAATACTTTTGTAGATTATTTCAGGTTTTTTATATTGTTGAAGTCGAAGAAGATATTTTTTAAAATAACTGTTTCGTCATTGTAGCAAATATGCTATAATGGCGGTCAAAGGGTTAAAAGTGAATTAAAGGAAATAAAAAAAAAAAAAAAAATTTATAAATTAACGTATGAATATTGAGCACCGGAAGTACTTGAATTGCGAAATGTGCGTATTAAGACACACCGAATGAAAATTGTGAAAACAATTTGAAATGATTAATTTTTAAAAGCCGTTGAAAACAGAGAGTACGAAGGAAAAAGATTTCGGAACGATAACTCGATCCTTTCATTTTTCTTCTTCTTTTTTCTATCTCTCTCTTTCTCTCCCTCTTACTTTTCGCCACTCGGGGTTGAATTCAGGTCGCGGGGTCAAAAGTGTTGGAAATAAAATACTGACCGTGGAAAAATATATAAAAAAATAATTCATTTTTCCCCGAATAAAAATGAAAGAGAAAAATCTCAACCACGCCTCTTCCGGCTTCTCACACTTCTCTTCTTGATTTTCTCAACCTTCGTCTCCTTTTTTTCCATACCTTTCTCTCTCGCTGTTGTCGCGTTCGCCCGGCTGTTTGGCAAATGGGAGAGGAAAGAAAAGAAAAAAAAAAAAACGCGTCGCGGATCTCGAGGGACGTCTTTTGACACCCGCGGAACGAGAAATGACGTTAAGAATCTCCGAGGCGTCTTTGGTGTGCTTTCCGTTAAAGCGAATGGACGATAAATGGTAATTTGGTTACGGTTGATATTCGCATCTTTCTCCCTCCCCACCACTTCTCTCAAAACAATTATCGCGAATAAAAAGACTTCCTTTCATCTTCAAACCTACTCGTCTGTCTACCAAATTAATTTCTTCCAATTTTACAATCGTTGAATGCAACGTAGAAAGTTGAACCGTTCGCAGAATCACAATCGCACGGTAATACGGTGTAATTCAATGATATTGATAATAATAATAATGATAATAACAATAATAATAATGATCATCTTTTTTTATCATCCTACTGTTTCGGATAAAAGAATATTTATTGATATAAGAGCAGAGTGTCCGATGAAATAAAAATATAATTTTGAATATAAATAATGAAGGGAATGAATTTCAGGGGTTAATTATTCTTGCATGTTGCGAAATATCAAATTCAGCAACGCGATATGGAAACATAAATCGCATCACGTTGCGTCGTATAATTTACGTCACACACACACACACACACGCACCGAGGATACAAATTATATGTCATTAATTCTCAGTGAACGGATGAAACGCGATTTCCTCGTTAACAAGTTTAATTACTCTACTCTTTGTTCCTTCGTTTATTTATTATTTTATTAATATATCAATTTTTCTTTATTTTTTTTTTTTATCTCCATCATCGTTTCACACACTTTTCGTTGTTTTCTATTTGGAATTTTGCTCGGAACTTTCGACTCACCGGCAATGTCGTAGCGCTAAAACAAACGTCTGCAGATTCCCTGCCGATTTGGCCGCCATCCGGGCTGACATGGATGTCGTTGGGAACTAGGCTGTCTGATGATGGTCTTGGCTTTGCACGGCAGCGATCCCCCGATTAAAAGTATCGCGAAAACCGCGAGTATATAATTAAAGAAACGCATATCTTGAGTCGAGGAGCGAAGTACGATTTATACCGACTATGCGAACGAGACGTTGATGAATACGATTAATCTTATACGTATCGAGCAGACGAAAGGTGGGGAAAACAGAGCGACGATTATATTTATACCAGTCGATTGTTAGCAATCTTTCTAGTTGACGTTTCAAAGGTCGACGTTGAGGGATCAGTGACTTAGTACGTCAATAAATCAATGAGATAACTTCAGAAGATGGTTAAACATGGAACGAAGTTGCAGAGGCTGAGAGTCAAGTCTAAGAATAATATTTTCACCTCGAAGTGATTGAAGAGAAATTTGATTATTCGCCATTCGTTCGTGCGATAAATTGTTAGGGCCAACTATTTTTACTTTTATCTTCTTGCAAGAGGATCTCGTGGGTACTCTTTTTTTTCTCATTTTTCAATCAATTTATAACAAAACAGTAATGTCTTGAACGCTCAATATCATTCTTAACACTTCAAATAATATTATAATATATACTTTTAATAATATTCTTTTCTTTTTACAAATGCCACTGATTTTCATGGATAACAATATGACAAGTAATTTGAAAATAAGGAAAATTAGGTATGTTTTTTGAATGCTTCATAAACACGAGTTGAATGCTTAGCCCATTTTAAACCGTCAAAGCGTTCGTAGTCTCCCTGAGGTCGATTTGTTTGAAAGAGATTCCGGTAACGGAAACAAAAATTTGAAAAAAATAAAATAAAAATAAAAAAAATAAAAATAAAAAAAATTTGAAACGTTGGGGGAACAATCGTTGTTTCCATTATCTACTCGGTTGCTATCCGTCGTGTGATGCGCGCGATAAGGAAACGGGGAAAAAATAAGAATACTTCCGAGATTCTCAAACTGGCAAAGTTTTCCTGTTCCGAAAATCCTCGTGCTTTAATTCAGCATGACTGTTGACTTAAGAATAAAGTGAAATAAATATGCACTGAGAAAAATTTCACTTGTTGTGTTTGTGGTTAAAAAATATTGCGTGATTCGAGGTAAATTGATTTAACGCTAAAACAAGGATAATTAATTGTCAACATCTCGTTTATACGCCCTGTTCGTTTGCGTCATGGAGAATGTTCAATGAAAATACGGAGGTTAAACAAATGAAAAATAAACCTTGACGCATCCAGTTGAGATAGATATTTTATCGATAACAATGTTCATTGACAGAGCGATCGTGATTGTTCGATAATCAAGAAAGAACCGGTAGCGAGACGCGTGCGCAAATTATCTAATTTGGGTCTGACTAATTTTTCCGTTTTATGATAACGAGTGTTTCGTTTAAGTCCGAGAAAATCCGTCAGTCAGTTTTGTTTACGATTAGATTTTATAGTATACGCTTGTAAGTATTTGCAAATTCACAGTGCGTGGAACTCGGAACTGGTATCTGAAAAGCGGTGAAGAAAGAAAAAAAAGTTAAACATTGACAAGTCATTGAAGAAGAGAGCTAAATTGGTGTAAAAGAGAAATCTTGAAGTAGCGTAGAAGAAGATGAA
This sequence comes from Neodiprion lecontei, assembly GCF_021901455.1. Lineage (NCBI taxonomy): Eukaryota > Metazoa > Arthropoda > Insecta > Hymenoptera > Diprionidae > Neodiprion > Neodiprion lecontei. Next base: position 2,352,337 of record NC_060262.1, read on the forward strand.
GCAGAGGAAAGAAATCGGTTCTTCTTCCTCGCCTGATAAAACCATAAACTTTGAAGTCATCGTTTTCGACTTGAACGTAAAGTACAAGATGATAAAGCTCAGTTAGCGTTTACGTGCACCGAGCTTTTAATGCCCCGGATCTTTGAAAGGCAATTTTTTTTTTTTTTCATCGAAAAAGCAAGAGAAGAACGGAGAAGAGGCGGGGATTTTATAGTCGTACGTACTAACGGCTCGTCTAACCTTGTTTCTGCCTCGAAGAGCGACCATCATCGACGTAAAAGCTCAGCTTCTTGTCGCGGAAGATGAAAAATAAAAAAATCGGGGTGAAATTCGTTTCGGTTGTTTCGCAGAAAAATTTCTTCTCGCTGTTCAACAGGTTGCAGGAAATTTTTCTTCAAATTATCTCCCGTCCGATTGCAAGCCGACAAGGATGTTTTCACGCAGTGCGTTTCAACTTGAAGAGAAAGTTTCAGTCGATTTTATTTATCTATTTACTTTACGGGGCAAAGACTAATATTTATAAATCAAATACCAAACGGTTCGCGAGTCGCACGGATACATTATTCGTGACTAACAATGAGAGAGCAATTGAATAAGCCTGTGAGAACCTTGCAGATAATTAAAAAGCACTTTTTCACGAACAATGGGTGAACCAACCCAATCAGGTCCCGGACGGGAATCCTTTATTAAATTTTTAATACTAGCCAAAACATCATTTTTCGTTACGGAAATATTTGTTGCACAATCGTTTTACACAAAGTCTGCAAAAAAAATATTTGATTTCAGCTGAATAGAATGTTTATGGTAAATGTTATGTTTTCGAGATTGCTGCCGAATCCAAAAATGACTTCGAAATCGATGCTGAATCGAGTTGAGTACTTTTTTTTTTTTTTTTTTTTTTACTCTCATCGTTTTCATCGCCATCTTCAAGTTCAGCGCTCAACTTATTGTAACGAACAAGTTGAGATTTCGTTACGACGTTCCTCTTGAATACGACTTGATCGTTATCAAAGCATCCTTTGTTCTCAAAAATCGAGTCAGAGTCAGTTTAAGATGCTTTGCTTTACCACTCGCCGCGTTTTTTGCTTAATCGATCCACTGTAATTTTATTTACCACCAGCAACTCTCTGTTTGGAATTTGATGATTTTACTTGGAGAAGAGTGAAAATAAGTGACACACAGGCAAATGAAATGGTAAATTTTTGTTTTTCATTCTAGATTTCGACGATATTCGTAACTCCCTTGAATTCTCATACTCACGAATCATCGAATCCCAAAGGAACAATCTGCTGGAAAACTTTCCTCCGAAATACGAGGGCTCAGCGAACTCTTTCTGTCTTCGTTTGATCTCTTCGCCTCTCTTCAATTTTCAACGGAAATCAATGTACCTCTGAAATTCGATTAACCCAAATTAATTTGAACAAATATTTACACTTCACCCACGCGATATACTCGAAGAGTCGAGGAAAAGGGACGTCGTTCTTCCCTTTTCGAGGGTAAAGAAAAGCCCTCTTCACCTCGAATCAAACTCGATTGTTATATAAATTATCAATTTCGATCAAAGAGACCCCTTTCATGCATTATTTAGATACAGACTCGAGTGTTTGCTCCCAAGAAATAAATACACGTACAAACGATCGATCTCTGTGTATATTTCGACAGCAAATATAGACGCACGATTTTTTTTTTTTTTTCATTTTCTAATTCTTTTGCTTTCACGTTTTCTACACCGACAGGTCAGGATTTAATAGCAACGTTGACAAATTAACAGAACAAATTGATGAAACCTGTATAATTTATTTACCGTTTCAAAATTTAAACTATATATTTATCTTTTCCCGAAGCTTCGTGTCGTTAGAATTAAGTTATACCGATATTTGTATGTGTATGTATTTATATTTTCTTTTTTTTTTGTTTTATCACAAAACTGACGCAAAATTGATGCAATTTTTTTTTTTTTCTTTCAAGAATTTTCCGAGCTTAAAAACTTATTTACGCAACACAGAATATCAGTATTTTTTTGTTTCGAGTTAACAATGAAATAAAATCGAAGACACAATGAACAAGAAACAATTTTAAACGAAGAATATTATAGATGTGTAGATTTTGATTTACTCTCGATTAATTACTTACCGTTAATTTCGTTATTGTATTCTAGTCTCTTTTACTTTTACTTATACTCTTATATACTTTTTCTCAAGTTTTACTTGTTCGCGTTACTCCTTCACCTTTTTTTCTCTTACCACATCAATTTATGCTAACAAACCACAAGCTGTGAGAAGAAGTAAAAAAAAAAGGAGAGGTACGAGAAAGAGGGGATTATTGCTTTCGGGAATGAATTTCGTTCTTACTTCGTCGTTTTTTTTTTTTTTTTTCATCATTATTTTTCACCGTAAATTTAAACGCAGCTGCTGTCGCGTTCCGATCGCAGATGAGCTGAAGGATCGATTTATATGTATATATATATATATGTATGTACGCTGTAATACCTCTGTACCCTAAATTCCCATGCGAAAAGGAGATTTCCCGAGATTGCGGAACTCGCGATAAATCATCCGTCGATATTGAAGACGCCGTGTGGTAAAAAGAGAAAAAAAAAAACAAAAAAAAAATGGGGAGAGGAGAAGGGGGAAAAAAATAATAAAACCACGTCGAAGAAGGAGAGTGAAAATCCGAATGAAAATTCTGCGAAAAAAGAAATGAAGTAAAACATATCATTGGATGATATATTGTATATTCTATAATGTAGGCATCTGTTCCGTGATTCGTAGAAATAAAATTTATACGTCAAAAAATCACACCCGATTTTCGTCCATTCTACTTATACGTAAATAACAAATTTTGTAAGTAAATTGTATGATTCTGCGAGGGAACAAAAAAAAAAAAAAATGTACAACAATAATATATTGATACATCGCAAAAATGAAAATTCTGCAGTCACACATTTACGAGAGAATTGAAAGAGGGATCGGTTTTTTTACTCGCAAGGTTTTTGCAATAATTTTCTCGTGCAAAAACGGAAAAAAAAAAAAAAATGACACCGATTTGAGAAACGTGATTGAAATTATTAAATTTACCTTGATGTGTCGATAAATATGTTATGAAAATATAACAATTTTTCGTTTTAATTTTTTTTTTTTTTTTTCCACAAAGATGTAAAAAAATTAAGCTTCAACGTTGATCGATCTGAAAAATAGGTATCGCAAGCTAATCCGATTTCCCGTCGAGAACGTCGCGAGAAGTTGCGCGTCCGTTTATTTAATTTATTTTATTTTTATTTTTTTTCTCATTTTCGCGTTCCACTTTTTTTCAGACACGCTGCCACCGAATTCTTGGATTTGCATCTTCAATGCAGCAGCTGCGGAGTTTTAACGGAAAGCCCCGTTTCGGATTTATATATATATATATATGTATACGGTGGTAACGGATAATCTGCAATCTGCGATCCAATCAATGGCTCAGCTGCGCCTCCCCCTCTTCCTCCCCCCCCCCCTCTTCCCCCTCTTCCTCTGAATTGGAAACTGAGTTAACCGGAGCCAGGCGGACATTTGCACGGATATACCGATTTCATCTCGTACCCCGCGATCGATTTACATGACGATAAATCCTTGCCGAAGATTCGAATGTTCCGGAAACGACAGAAGTAAAAAAAAAAAAAATAAAAAAAATAAATAAAAAAATAACGAGTTCGCTGAGAAAATTTTCCGAAGCGATTTCGAATTTGAAAATCGCTAGGGAGAAATGAATTTTTATTACAAAATTTTGTCAGACGTTTTAGACTCGAAACGAAAAAGAATGACTCGATTTTTTTTTTTTTTTTGTCTTTGATTTTATAACGATACCGAATTAAAACTCACACACGTGTACGTAAAATGTCTGATACAACGAATACGATAAAATTTGTTAATTAAATTTTTCTCTTCTTCTCTGTGTTTCAGGTAAGCGAGTCACTCACTCTCTCTCTCTCTCTGGTGAATACCGGTTGAACAACGATTGGGTTTTTTAATGGGAGTCCCTAGTTTTGACATTAGGTCGATATCAGTTCAGGTATGTAGACCAAGAAGAAATTAATCGCAAAGATTGAAAATTCGCTTCTCGTTATTTCATCCATACGTATTATTATTTCAATTCGTGGTGAAAGAAAAACAAACGAGACTAACAAAGGAACAAAAGGCAGACAGTGTTGAAAAGTTGTTCAACAAATATTAATTCGCAATAAAATTACACCGAACCGCCCACGTGGCTTTCAAAATCTCGACAAACTTTGTTTGGAATATTGCAATTTTCGCAATTTTCCTTAGTCGAGTTGGTGGTAATAAATAATTAAAAAATACCTCGCCTCCCGCTTTTGCAATGAAACGCAAATTTTACTCCCCCGAGGAATTTTATGTAAGCGTGTATATATGTATAACATATATAATTCCTCGCCAAAGAATTTCCAAGCTCCCTTTTTCTCCATCCCTGCATCCCAGAATAGCGCCTCCGATAATTGCGAGAAAATCCAGAAAAGCTGCTTTTTACTTTCACACGGTGCGAGTAAAATCCCGTTTATCATACGCGTTGTCGACCTCGTTAACAAACAATCTACAACGAGAGAAATTTTTAGTTCCAGTTACCGCTCGGTCCTTAACTATTTACATTTTTTACCACGATCGAAAAATATACTTCTAGGTACAAAATGAAAATCAGTTTTCCAGCCGTTACCGGAAAGTCGATTATCCGTTACGATTCTTTCTCATTACTATCGCTGTTGCTATATTTTCTTGCAACTGTTGCGAAAATTTAACGCTCGTGCAAGAATAAATTGACGTTAAAGCCTTGTTTAACTAAAAAAAAGTAGAGTAAACCTCGGAAACTGATTTTGCGTTGCAACAACCAAAAAAGTATCGACGATAGCGCAAAATGTTTACGCGTAGCTCTTTTTTCCTAATTCCAACGATATTCAAACAGTTTTTTTTTTAACGATACCTGTTTTACTCAAATTTTCTAGTTACCGTAACAAATGGAATTTTTCTCGGAGTAGGAAAAAAAAAAAATTAAAAACAAAAAACAACTTTAAAACGAGAAAAAAAAAAGAAACGCGTCGCAATCGTTTTAAAAAATTTCCAAACAAACGGTGAATTTTTATGCAAAAGTTGTAACGTTGAAACGTGGATTGATTTTCAATTTTCATTTTGCTTTTTTCTACTCCAAATTCTAATGAAATCGTGTTCTCCGGTTGAAAGCAAAAAGATTTTCTTCCTTTTTATTTTTTCTTTTTTTCTTTTTTTCATCTTCCGACTTCCGTCACCGTTTTCGGAACTTTTCAGTGCGACGCCGCCGCCGCCGCCGCCGGGTCGAAGAAAAGTTTCGAGGAGCATTGAAAATCTGGCCTGCAGGCGGGGCTGGAAATTAACTCTTCTCTCGAAGATAATTCTCACGGGCTACTGCTGCGCGTATAATACCAGTAATTTCTCATCATCGTTTCAAAAACTTTCCCTTAATTTGATCCAACGAACCGCTTACGAACCGAATTTAGTCTTCAACTTCCGCTATGCTACATTGTGATATAGCATAGTGTGTATACATGTATATATATGTACGTAGATATGTATACGTAATACATAACCATGCCCGGAAGATAATTAATACAAATCTCGAAAGATAATAATTACACTTTGCCGCCTCTTCTCGACCGATACCAATTTAATTTGGGTGGAAAACCAACCGAACTCCAAGAAATTTACACGAAAGACTCGGTGTAACCCTGAATTTCTATATCTCAATCGCAATCTTAATCTCAATCTCTTCGGTGATTTCAATTAGTTGTAATTATGATTCGAAATTGTCAGAGTTGATAATTAGCAAATTTACGCTGGCTCGAATTCTCCACCAATTCTCATTTCGGTTGTTAATTGTAAGTATAAAAATCAAGCAATCGAAACAAATGAAAGAACAATAAAATTATGTAAAATTCGTTTATTTTTTCACTCAAAATCGGCTGTTTTTTATTATTTTGCTTAATATCACTTATATACGTATGTAATATTGCGCATAAGTACAAGTGTACGAAATTTTACACGGTTGTGGTTTTACTTTCGATTTTGTTCGTTTCCCTTCTTCTTCTTCTTCTTCTTCTTCTTCTTCTTCTTTTTTATTATCATTCGTTTTTACATCACCCCCTCCCCCCTCCGGCAGGTTTTACGCGTCAATTTATTGCTGTAAAAAGTTTACGAGGCAGGAAAACGCGTCGTCGTGTCTACGAAACTTTTCGGGGCGAGGGTGCAAAGCTTTTCGGCGAGTGAATCGCGGCCCTGAACATTTGAAAAGCTTCAATGAATCATCGCCGCTGTCATTCATTATTCACCGACAATTAGAAGTGGAAGCCAGTTGATACGGTCAAACTTCGTCGTTAATACTTTACGAGTCGTGTATAACGTATATTATATACAGTGGTGCCTTAATTATAATTTATTCATCGTTGCTGAACGTTTTTTTTTTTTGTTCTTTCTCTTTCATTTTATCGGCGTCGATTTTTATCCACGTTAATCGTTCTCGCCGGTGAGAATTAAATTTTTTTCACGCCCGTAAAAAACTGGTCAACTTTTCACCGACGTTATCACGATGCTTTGAGGAAATTTCATATCGTGAAATGCGATATTTTTATTTTTATTTTTTTTTTTTCTCGTCCGCAGGTGACCGATATTCGTACAAGGAAGAAGGAATGAAATTACATTTTTCAAAAGATTCGCGCAGACGAAATTCAGGATAGTTGAAAATAAAATAGCTGTACGTGATACGGTGAAAATTGAGAATTCTTATAGTCGTAAAATCCGTGTCTAAAAATCTTGGGAGTAATTTGAAAAAGAAATTCGAAATTGTGACGAGGAAGAATATACTCGTATATGAAACCAGTGAAATCGGAGTGTTTAAGAAAACTGTGGTTAAAAAAACTGATGTACAAATAATTCAAAAACGTTTGAAGTACAGAGAGAAAAATGACTGTGAAATTTTGTACTACTGCGGAATTTCCGGTTTATTTCTCTTCTTTCTCTCTCACTCTCTCTCTCTCTCTCTCCCATATCTGCAGCAATTCATGAATGATACAATGGGATATTCCCCATAGTCTGCGAACAATGGGGTGCAGCAGAAGACAGTGTATGTATATATATATGTATGTATATATATATATATATACATGGTGGTACATGGTGGAGAAATGAAAGCTGCAGTACGCAGACAAGGCAGATTGGCGCTAAAACACTCTTTAAAAGTATACGTATAGTTGGGTACGTAACCTAACTACAATATAAAGTGGAAAGTCTGTAAACCTGACGAATAAACTGGACTAGAAATGGACCGTGTATTTTTTTTTTTTTTTTCTTATCATCTTTCAACGTCATTCGTCGTCGTTATTTCCCTTCACTTCTCGTTCTAATTTTATATTACGAACGTTTTATTTTCACGGTTTGTCCGCTTTCGCTGTTTCTCTCATGGTTTTCGAGTTTTTAGTTTCTTTTCTCTTCTTCCAATCCCCCCCCCCCCCCCCCCCCGCCGTGGCTCGTTTATCCAAACTGCGACAGATTTCGATGGTTAGATTAATTGTTCGTAGTTGTTTCTTGTAACATGAAAAACAATAAATTTTATTCTTGTATTTCAATACCTTTTACCTGTATTCTTCGGGTGATGAAATTTTTCACTTATCTAAAAAGATCGGTTATCGACACGCCATTTTTCTTTTATCTGTGTTCTTTTTTTTCTCTCTCTCACACAATGCATCACAGTCGAAATGAAGTATTTTTAAATGAAAATTGTTTACTTCTCTACGTACATGTTCCACATTATTGAAATGATTTCCTGCTACGTTTCTTCTTCTTTTTTGAAATTGTTTGCTAGAATTTTAGCCACGAATCGTCGTTCAACGATTCCAATGACTCATGATTTTTCCAACCGCATGATGCTTGTTTGAAAATTCTTCGTTCTCCCGTTTCTTTTACTTTTTTTCAATTTTCACTCACTTAGTCATTTTTTTTTTTTTTATTTCTTCTTTTTCTTCTGCTCATCATGCCGCCTACAATGTGATTTCTTTTGTTCAGATCCGGACTAAAAATTTGCTATGTACATGGAAAAAAAAAGAAGAAATAATAATAACAATATTGATAAGAAGCTTCTCGCGTCTCGTCGATACAAATCTTATTGTATCCATTTATCCGACTTCATCCAATCCCCTCTTTTTTTTTTTTTTCTTCTTCTTCTTTTCTTCTTTCCGCATTCCTTCGAAGTCGCAGTTTCACATCCCGGTGTTATGTTTTCACGAGCTTTTTTCCCACATCACGTACACCTGTAGTAACATGTATACACGTATACACGTATCCTCTGATCGGACAGTCGAGCTTTTAAACTCGTATCAAGATACCGTAGACGTAAGAGATGCCTTGTCAATTTCGTTTAAAATCGCAAAGCGAAATGCCGAAAAAGAGAGACACGGTCTCGATACGAAGGTGACGGCGAAGACGGTTTACCCAACCGTACACAGAGACGCTTTTCGTAGCCTTCGTGAAACTCTCGTCCTTTTCCACTACGGATATGTTTGCGCGTGTGCAAAATACACACACGGAGGCGGTGCGAAGAATGCGACTAGCGAATTCCACCTTTATACACCAAGGCTCCCAGCATCCCTTTTACCTCTTTCCTCTTTAACCCGCGGGGAATTTGCGGCGGCGAAAATACTCTCGTGAAATTTTTCTTTTCTTTTTTTTTATTTTTATTTTCTTTTTCTCTTAACCTCAGCGTATCTTTTTCAGAGCTCAAAGTTATGTGTATAAAAGTGGTATATATATACATATATATATATATATATATACGCGTATCGTATTACAGACTTCACACTAGGCGAGTTTGTTTGTTAAATCATTGAGAACTTGTAAATTGATTAAAACGAGTACCTAGTATACGGTAATGAATTTTATATCGTTACAATTATATTAAAACCAGAGCAAAAGTTTTTCGAATTCAAATTAACCTTCGTTTCTTCGAATTAAACCGGTAATAATATTGTTCCTAATCCCTGTTGGTAATAAATAATCGATTTTGTTTCAACAATTTATCTTGTGAGACATAATTCATATCCGCAGATATTTAGTTCAGACGGGTCCTCCCATGTTTTGCAAAAAAAAAAAAGAAAAAAGAAGAAAGAACAACGCATTAAGTCGCCAAAAATATCGGCAAAAAATATTTCATTCCGTTTCTCGTCGACGCGAAGAATTTTTGTATTAACGATCTTTTTTTCCACGACTGACTTGTGTTGAGATGTAAATTAGTTGGAAAATAGGGCAACTTTTTAACAATCGGTGAATAAGAAAAATCTGATATAATTCAGGGAATTGCTTTTTACACCCCCAAAATATATTACATCAAAGTTCAAACAAAATCTCGGACATTACGAGGGTTGGTGGCAGGCTTACTTGGCACGGAATGTCCTATATGTAGGTACGACATGCTTACACGTACTGTTATTACACGATCGATCTCGGAGCAAATATGTGTTTCCGGTTTTCGCGCATGCGCGCTTCACGACGTAGACCAAAAATTGCCGATCCAAATTTCGAGCATCGTTCGTCAGTTGTTGTCAGAACGAACTCCGAGATGGACGAAAGTTTGTTCGATTCGTGTTGCGCGTTTCGTGTCACGTGACGTGAATTGTTGTTGTTGTCGTTTGTACGTTAAGTGACACTATCTTTGAACGAGTTTCTGGATAATCACTATTTGCTGTTGAGAGATGAGGTAATCAGGAAAATTGCTGTTTTGTTATTGTTACTATTTCGCATTTCTCTTCTATATATTTTATCTCACCGAATTTTTTCCCCTTTTTTCTATTCTTCTTTGCTCTTTGAATCTATTTTATTTTCTCATTGTTTGTACACAGTTTCACGTATGACAATTACAATTAAATTCACATTGCAATTGTTATTTTACGGAATTTAAAAGCTGTGAGGAATTTACCACTCGAACGTGTAATTATCAGACGATTTGTGTGTTTCTTTGTTCTTCTCTCTATTTCTTGTTTTAAATCTTAAATTTGATTTCTGTCATTAACCAGCTCATTTTTCTCGGTTATCACCTGATCGTTCATACTAACGACTCATTTCGTTGTTATCACACGATCGTGCAAGTTCAAATTTTAGTGAAAATCTACACGTTCCGGTTAATTAAACGAGAAAAATTTGAAATCCAATCCGATTAGGATGTAGATTAAAAAAAAAAAGAACCCTCTCAAGTATCGAAAGAAGAATACGTCGATTAAAAATCCTCGAGTCTGGTATTCAACAACAAAATCTCGTTTGAAAATCATACCGTTTAATTAGCTCGCGTCAAATTTTACCAAAAAAATCATTTCACAATAGATTATTCAACAACAAAAAAAAAAAAAAAAAAAAAAAACAGCAAATTTCTACAAACCGTATTCGTTATAAATTTCAAACAGGTGTTTCACTTTCCGCAAAAGTAAGGAACGAAACAATATACGTATATGGGTGAAAATAAAAAAAAGAATTACAGGCGAATTGAACGATATGGTAATTTGGCGAGAGAGTGTTTGAATCGGGGTAATACGCAGAGTTTGAAATATGATATTTGCGGAAGAGGGTGTGAAAACCTCGGAGAGAGATTTTTATCTCGGCCCTTCGAACCTCCCTCTCTTCTCCTCTTCTCTAGGACTTGGCTGCGGTTCCCCGTGACAAATTCGTGAAAATTCAAATCCCTTCTCCCCTCCCCCCCCCCCCCCTCCCCTTTTCTCCCTAATCCGCAAACAATGTAGTTCCAAGTTGATATCACTTAGCATAGCCAGCCCGAGAGCCGTTTCTGAATCTCACCGAGTTTCCTGGAAAGTCCTTCTCCGCTGCCTGGTCGAGAGTCGGACGGGGGTTTCAGGGGTGCAAAAAGGCACTTAGGGAAATTACCGGATCATCTCCGCAAACGGAATCCTCCTCTTTCTCTCACACAGCTATATTATCTCGAGAACCTGACAAGTTTATACGTCGTCGTTCGGAATTGTGTTCAGGTCCTGCCGAATTCGCACTGGCAATGGGATTGAGAAAAGTATCCGTCACTCTTGTTGTTGACGCGCAACGTTGCCGGGAAATTTTTTAAAAATTTTATTTCCATTTGAAAAGAACTATGATAGTTGGTGACGTTTGCCGTAACTTGAAATATCAGTTTTTGAGTTGGGGTAGAAATATGGAAGGGTTAAATAATAAAACAGTCGTAATGTGGAATTTTTAAAGAAGCGGAAATTTGATTTGTAGAATTCAAATATTTCATTTCTATATTTTTTGTTTTTTTTTTTTTAATTTAATTTTGTTTTCTCTTCTCATCTAATCCTTCCTGCGTGACGTAAAACTGTGCAACTCTTGCCCTACTTTTTTCCACCCCTCTTTCCTTCATTTTCTTGTTTTTATTCTTCATTCATTTTTTATTTATTTTTTTTTTTTTTTTTTTCTTCGTAATATAATCACTCCAAGATGAAATCGCTGCGGCTTAGGGTCTTTGATACGACAAATCGCAAACGACGATCTTGTACTTATTATTTTAACCTGCCTGCCTGTAACACACCCTCAGTCCCTATCAAATATAAATACAAGTTGTGCCGACGTGGAGGGAAATTATATATTCACGTATGCAAATGGGACAGGTTGCGATATTTTTCTGTTTGCCAAGAAACGTCAAGCATATTGCTAGATCAATCCTCCGATGATAAGTAGGATTTATTTATTAAAGACATGTTTTTTTTTTTCTTTTATTCACCACTCTTTCTTCCTTAGCTTTTAACAAATCAAATTTTATTGTATGAAGCGGAGAAAAAAATTACTGAAACGCATACGGACGACAAATAGCGCGTAAAAAAAATAAAAATAAAAATAAGTATACGGGTCAACTATATCGGTATACATTGCAAGGAACAAATTCTGGAGCGCAAGTAATTGGAAAGAAGAAAAATCAAAATACACGTACGCATATATATATGTTTCCGTGACATATTTTCTGCGGCTGAGATTTTCGCTATTACAAGAAAGTGCAAAGCCGGCCAGCCTATCCTGGACAAAGGAATACCTACTCTGAACCCGGCCTGAAAACATTCGAGTTGAGCTTAGAGAGAGAGAGAGATAGAGAGAGAGAGGGAGGGAGGGGAAAAATGTTTCCCTTAACGAATAAAGAGAAGAAGAAAAAGGTAGACAATAAAGACTGAGACGAAGACGAGGAGGGGGTGAAAAAAAGAGGAAACATTTTCCACCCGCAAAACGTTCACGGAATTTAAATGATTCACAAAACCGCCACCACCGTGTCACCCTCCACCCCCTACTCCTCCCCCTCTTTCTCCTTGTCCTTCTCCTCCTACTTCTTCTTTTCCCGCGTATGTAGGCCAAGCACTTCTGCAACGTGGCATGGGGGACACCTTCGCCCCTTGTCTACCCTCAGCAAAGATCATTACGGCGGGTTCCAACGCGGAAAGTTTTAAAGAGAGAACCTCGCTGCTTGCGAAAATATTCAGGAAAGAGGAGGAAAGAATATTTTGTACTTTAAATTCGATTAATTAATTAATTAGTTAATTAATTTACCAGTCGATTAGTTGGTTAGTTAAGTAGCTATACAAACCTTGTGCTGGATACATATTCTCATACCGATACCTACCGACACTTACAATTGAGTCAATACGTAAACCTTTTTCAAGAATTTAAACATTCTAGAAAAAGGTTTGCGTCTTGGCTAAATGTCGGTAAATGTCGGTATGGAAATCTGTATCCAAAAATGACTTTGTACAGTTGCTTGGTTATTCACTTCTTTCTTGTTTCGAAAAGCTTTAGTTTTCAAGACTGTTGCGGATCAGTAGGTATATCTATACTCATTTTAGAGACCAGTTTTAGCTACTTGGATTGCACCTGGCACTCAGCTACGTTTGTCAGAAAGTTTCTAACGGCGCTAACGACAAAAGCCACCGCTCATAACCGATCCTGCATCTTACCCTCGGCTCTGTCTTTTATGTATATAATACACACGCACACGTACACACACGACACGCACTCTTCGCTTACTTCCAAACTTTTATACGGAATTTAAACTTTAATTCCGTCAGAAGCTCACCCCGGCGATTTTCTCATTTTTGATCTTGTAATTTTTCTTCTTTTTGTTTTTTAATACCTTCTTACTACTTTTTTTCACTCAACTAACTCAGGCATTCAGTCGAGATAAAATACAAAAAGCAAATGAAATTATGTGGATCAGGGTTTGAGCAGTGTAAATAAAGTGACTCTTGACTAAATTTTCATAAGATCAGTAGCTTAATAACGATGGAAATGAATTGTACAACTGTAATCGACGAAATTTGATAGAGATGTAATTTTTATATCAAGCCGAGATTCTTACAATCAAATAAACAACTTCATTGACTTTGAGTTTCAACTTTTGGAACTTTGTTTCGTTCTTTGTTTATCCCTGATAAACAAAATACGCAGAAACTCGTACAAAATTTGTTCAGCCCGTAAACCGAAGTCTGTCATTGGTCTGTTTTAATGTCGAAAGGAAAAATGAATAAATAAGCCTAGAAATCTGAGGATTTTAGCGTTGCAGTAGAAATGGTCAGTATACGGTCAGACAGACCGCGCGGTGAAATATTCGCTAATATTCTACGTTAACGGAAAGCGTTTGACGAAACTTCCGCTTTCTTTTGTCCCATCTTTTAAATTTCTGTAAAGCGTTCAGTCATCTCCTCGTTTCTCCACTTTATTCCCTTTTTTAACGCCTTAATTTATCCTCCTTATCTCTATGTGTGTAAAACAACAGGCGCGGTTGGCAGTGATGGAGGCGACGAAGATGACAAGGAGAAGGAAGAGGAAGCAGAGAGGGAACGACAGGAGGCTATCAGGGAAGCCGAGGAACGACGGAAGGAGAAACACCGCAAAATGGAAGAGGAGCGCGAAAAAATGCGGCAAGAAATCAGAGACAAGGTAAGAATTATATTATACGCGGTTTAATATCATCCAAGATTTTTCTCCTTATCGTATTTTTATCAATTATCGAAACCCCGAAATTCGTTTTCTTCGCTCCTTTTCATATCTTCCCGCTGTTTCTCTCGCATTTTCAGCTCAATTGTACCAAAATTGTACGTATTGCACAGGTACATAGAACGCAGTTGACAATGAATAATGTGAATAATTCATCATATTCCTGCAATTGTCCGAAAATACCGTCAGAACGTTATTACAATTAATAATATTATTGTTACTATCACTTTTATTATTATTATCATCATTGTAATAATTACCGTTGCAAGCACGTGTGTCGAATTTAAAATCCTTCTTCTTCTTTTTTTTTTTTTTTGTCGCTCCCGTTTCGCTCGCTAAATATTTCATTCTCGTTTTTCTTTCTTTATATCTTTGTTAATATTTTCTTTTATATCTTTCGTCTCGTTGAATTATTACATTCGGCGGGGAAAAATTATAATCTCCTAAAAAGCGCACATGCATATAAATGGGAAACGCGAAAGAGGATGGGAATTATTTCGCGTATAATATGGCGATGATATATATATATATATATATATATACGTAATGTATATTTATACATTTTTCATTATGATTTTCCTGCATTTTTCCCGACTCTAAATAACCGTGCCGAGAAAAAGGAAAAGATAAGAAAACCACTATAAATGGCAATTACAAAAGCTGCATGCAGATATTATATTCGCGAAAATATGTGACTTGCGAATTTTATCACCAACAATTTCAGACTTCCAGGTCGGAGTTAAACGTGTTTGAGAAATTCGTTTTCCACGTTAACTCAATTTGCGTAAATTCGATTATACAGATTACCAATGTTGTTTCATATACTTCTATGTCGAAATTTTACGTCTCCGTTGAAATGTTACACGCGAATTGATATTGATGAAGTTCTTGCCGAAAAATTGCCAGAAAAAAAAAAATAAATAAAAACGATGATCAGATAATTCAAATAGTAGCTCGAACGATTTATAAAATGGATAAAACGGAACAGTGGAAAAAGAAACAGTGATAATAGATGCAAGAAAATGATTCGTGAGATTTTTCGCACGTGACCTTTTATTTTCCGCGTAAACAAACTGCGAGAACTGTAAATCGTAGAGTTTCGTCACTCTGACCTGTATAATAAAATAATATGTACGTCGAGATTGAAATTCAATGTGCAAACATTTTAGTCGAAAATGAATTATTATCAATTCACGAAGCACAGCGACGAGTTTGTTTGTTTTTTTTTTTTTTTTTATTATGGAAAATAAATATTCTTATCAGCGTCGTTTGCCGAACTCGAAACTAGGTCGCTCCAATTTTGATATTTTTGTTTTCTTATTTTCGTTCTTCGATATTATAGGAGATTGGTGCGTAATTTAGAATTATGCAAAAATTATGGAAATCTTTGCGAAATCAAATTCGTCAAGCTTTAAATTTGACTCCGTCTTCGAAGCTGTTCCGGCTTCGTATTTCACAGAATTTTGAATATCACGGATGGCTGGACTAGACGAGAGAAAAATTTTCCCTCGACGCGTATATATTTCGAGAGGAGAAACGGGCGGCTCTGCAAACTCGCCTAGCTACTGTAATATACATGTCTCTTTAACGGATTTCACTGCAATATGCAGGATTTCCAAGGTCTGACGCGAATCCGACTGAATTTCATACCGCGAATTAGGAAAGCTGAAAAAAATGAAACAAGTAAAAAAAGAACGTCACTTTACCGCGCATAAATTTTTCACTTTATGTTTATTCGCACGATTGTGAAAAAAGGGTTTCAACCAAACGTGACCCGTATTTTCACTTTCTTCCCTTATTTGCATGCATTTCATTATTCCGTAAACACTGCGTATCGTACGAAAGGGAGTAAAAGAAAAATATTGGGGTAAAAATTTATGGTTTCAATATAATGCGCATTTATTCGTTTGATGTACACAATAAGGATATTTTATATTGTTGCGATAAATTTGCAAACTTTTTGACAGTTTTTCCCGAATCGGAACGGAAATATTTGCTCAATAACAGTTGTGGCAGTTAACGGAACGAAAAAACAAAATATGAATAAATGATTACGAATTGACAGAAATACAATTTTGACGATTTAAATTCAAGTGTCGTTGAATTTTTTTTCTTTTTTTGACAAATTCGGTGATTTACGTCTTTGCGATAAATTTTTATACGTGTTCTGTGAGACGTTGAAAAATTCGAAATTTCAAAACAAAAAAAAAATACATCTTCGAGGAATTTTTGATCTTATGAAAAACAAAGCTCAAACATTGAGATGAATTGATTTTTTTTTTGTCGTGATTACGAATCGAGTCAATTATACTGCATCACTAATCAAAGGGTCATTGCGTCGTTGAAAAAATCTGCGGGAACAAGAAAGTAGCGAGCTGTTTGTTAAAAATTTGACCCCAAAGTCACGAAGAAGGGAAGCGAAAGCGCGAGTTTACGAAATAGTAAGCAAAGCTCCGATGTATATACGCGTAATAAGTCAGTCCGGGATCCGTCTAATGTTGGGGCTCAGAGTTAATTAATTCAGTTTAGTGTAGGTTGAAAGGGTTTTGAAAGCGTCTTTGTAACGTTAATTGGCCAAATTCTCTAATCCTTATTGTTATCTTAATCTCAATCTTTATTTATACTCGGGGAATTAGCATTTACCCGAGTCCTTCGCGAGGGCTAAACACGCGGCTCTCGAAATTTCCCTCCCTTCGTCGCATACGGAACGTCAGCCGAGTTTGAACCACACTCGCCGTAAGCTACGCCGAATGGAATGAAAAAATCATCGGTGACGAAAGTTTCGATAAAACTCGACGTCGGTACGTCGAAATTGTTGTTATTATTATTAATCATTGTTACAAGAGAGCGAACGATTTGTCGGAACGTTTGACAAAGGGGGAAGAGATTATTCAGCGACGCGACTTGCGTTTCGGCGGAAAGTTTTGAACTGTAAGATTCGTATTATAAAAAACGAATAATTCGAGTCCAACGACTAATTTACGAGACAATCCGCTAATTATCGCGGTAGTTGTTGAAAGGAGAGAAGAAGCAGGAAAGAAGAGGAACTAAGCTCGATACTTGAATGAAGAAATTTGCGTAATCCGGACTGATTCGAATAGGAAGACGATAATTAGACGTCAGATTCTGTCTAACGTCGTTCCTCTCTCTCGAGTTTCACTCTATTAAATATTCATAAGAGACAATCGGTACAATTACATTATACTATATCACTCGGCGAGAGTTGTTTAATTCGCCTTTCGTTCGAATGAAAATCTCATATTCCACTTCGTAGCACACGCATACACACGTGTACACATACCTACATGTACCTATATGTATATAACCAGTCTCAATTTCTCCTGGGATATTTCGCCGCATTTGAAAACTTGCCGGATTTCTTTCTCAAAAAGTTTAATCCATTCGCTATCCTCGATTTCCTCCCCTTCTCCCTTCATATACCTATATATATATATACATGTATATATTCACAAACATACACCGGGTGTTCAGATTTTAACCAAAATTTGCAAGTTTGCCACTTGCTTTGGTGTTGGGAAATATTTTTTTTGCCAACTTGCCAATTTCGCGCTAATTCGCAAAGAATTATTTTTCGCCAACTTGCGACTCGTTTACGCATTTGCAAGTTTTTGTTTGTTTTTGTGAAATTGATAGAAGAGGGAGGGAAAAAAAATAAATAAATAAAAAATGGCGTCGCAAGAACCGAAGGTGGAGAAAAATTGGCGGCGGCCGTATTTTGCGAATCGAGAATTATTGCTACGGGGGTTGAATCGATGCGTTATAGAAGCTACGTGCGAGCGTCGAGTGATGTTTTACATAGGGGTTGGATTAAAACTGTCAGTAGTATTAAGCGGCGGGGGGTTTTTGGCGAGTGACAGGGGACGGTCTTTGCGGTTGCGGATAAAATGGGAATTTGACCCAGATATGAGCGAAACGGTAGAGCCGAGTTTTACGTACGACGACGAAGAGGCGAGATGAGAGAGAGAGAGAGAGGGAGAGAGAGAGCCGAGTGGATAAGGGGGTGGTGAAAAGTAATGGAAAACAAGAGGGACGGAAGGGGAATCGATGTGTAACGTGAAAATAAGAGACGAACAAAACGCGCACTTTTGCGACACAATGTGCAACGAGTTTTCGCGATATTGAACGGGGAGTGGAAAAAAAACATCTCACACACACACACATATATATATATATATACCAGGGTGTTTCAAAAAAAGACGAATTTTTTTTTTTTTCTTACGGTGTCAAAAAACTGATAGTGTACCTAAAAACAAAAATTTTGGCACCAATGTGAGCTCTTAATATAAATAGTAAGGTTTGCCTCTATCCGTTTCTTTATTTTCCATTTGAATATCACGGGAAAATTTTTTTTTTTATTTTTGAATTTTTATTACTTTGGAACGGTTCATCGTAACAACAATCTGAAAAAAGAGATTTATAGGAAATTTCACGCTCTACAAAAAATGTCTGTATACTATACGGTATACTATCAATTTTTGGACACCATAAGAAAAAAAAAAATTGGTCTTTTTCTGAAACACCCTAATATATACACACACACACCTACCTATAGACAACTTGTCTATCTTTTACACCCGGCACGGAATGTTGAGAAACTTGGAGAAGTCCCGCATTTCGAAGTTCTTAGCCGATCCGAGTGTCGGGCTGATTGATTGATTGCGTTTAAGAAGGATCCGGATTAGGCGTAGGTATCGATAAGTTTGATGTTTTTCAGAAATTCTATGAATAATTTCAGAACATTTATTATACCGAGGCGAGTGGAGTATTCGTGGAATTTGTACGAAAAAAAAAAAAAAAATTAATAGGATACAGAGTGAGCTTGTGTAAATTTTTCATTTTTATTTTTCCCCTCTTCTTCACCTTATCGTCGAACGATTTTTTCAACACTTTTTATTTCAATGGTGGTTTTGAAAAAAAACAAATGTCGTCTTATATCCTCAACATATAGGTCATGCTGCCAGTATCTTGAAACTGAAAAAGCTCGTTCACAGTTACGTATAGATTCTAGGTGGAGAAATAAATTTCGAATGAAATGAAAAATAGAATACGACAGCTAGGAAATTAACTAGTCTCCGGAGAAAAACCTTCGTATCGATGAAAGGTGAAAAGTTTTTTCCTGTATCGTGTAGAGGTTAAAAGTCAGGGTATTAATTGGACTTCGGTTGAGGGTAATTAAAGCTTTTCCGATTGCTAGCGCTTTGCTGCCGCAGCACGTATCTCGATAATAAAATCGACGCCCGGATTGCAGTTTTCGTTCTATTTCTTCCTCTGTAGGATTTCTGTAAATATAGATACCCAACAGTTTTTACACACACACACACACACACACACACACACACACACACACCGATATATATAATATGTATAGACGTAGATAAATGCGGGAGAAATTTTTCCGCTGCACTTCTTTAGACATTTTTCATACTCTGGTCTTAGTTTACGTCCAATTAACGACGAAGCTTAGGAACGGATATCGCTTCATCGTCGATCTTCGAATGCCGCTTGAAATTATCCGTCTCCTTCATCTTTTTCTTCGCTTTTTCTATTCTTTGTTTCGAATTTTCACTCATCGATAATCATCGACGGGAAATTAATTGCTAACGGATTTGTTTTTCTGCTAGTTTCTTATTCGTTAACCTTATTTTATTGATCTTTGTCTCTGTCGAATTTAGTTACAAAGAAAAGATGGAAAAACATTGAGGAATGAGGAACGTATGTTAAAAACGAAATCGATACTAATAGCAAACAATTAAAAGTTCGTTCAAAAATTATTTTTCAAAACTTTGGATCGTTTCTTCAATAATGCGTAATTCGTTTGCTTTGAATTAATCGTACCTTGAAAATTGACCGAGCAACCAGATTTTAATAACATTCTCGCGTTTCGTTTCGTCAAATTTTGCTATTTCTTTCTTATCGAGTATAAATATATTATTTTTGTAACCTGAATATTAAGTATTTTGAAAACCAAGGTAAAAAAAAAAAATCTATCCGATAACGCGACAATATTTCTAAACTTACCGAGACTGTTAGTTTATTTTCTTATTTATTTATCGCTTGAAATTTGCGGTTTTTTATATTTCTTCTTCTTCAACTTTTGTCCAAGTTTTTATTTTTCCAAATAAACTTAAACTCGGTCAAAGTGTTTCAAAAATAAACTTTTTCACTGTCTGTACATAATATATATATATGTGTGTACCGAACGGCCAATTCGTCCCTAAAAGACTTCGGACGATCTTTCGATCGTAAAATTTAGCTGCCTCTATACAAGATTTCGTAATTCCCCGCCCTTTTCTCTCATCTCTCTCTCTCTCTCTTCTTCCTTTCGCAACCTGTCCTTGTCTCTACCGATGAAGAATTTATAATTTATAATTCACTCGTAAATCCTTTACTGCCGAAATTTGGAGTGGATGAGTTTTATACATACATATATACGCCAGGTGTTATAAAATGGGGTAAAATTGAACGCGAGATTAACCGAGGCGGCGATCCTCGCGTCTTGAGCTCTCTGAAATCCGTCGAAACGGATGCTCGAATTCATTCCGATGCCGGAGGCTTATTTATATACCTACATATATATCGCGCGTAATATGTAACCCGAAGATAAAACGATGAAGAAATATAAAAAGAAAACTAGTCGAAATCGATCAGGAAAAATCGTTAAACGTAACTACGGGTGATGGAAAGTCGTTCGATTCTCACACAGCAACCTGAATTCCTCGGGAAAAAGTAAAACTGAAGCGCAGAAGCGGGAGAAAGTCCTTTACAATGATCCAAAAAACAAAACAAGCCTGCTGCAATTCTGCTGCAAAAGCAGCAATATTATTTCAATATTATATGATGTATTATATATATATATATATGTATGTATGTATAGATGTTTAATTTTTCATCCGCTTGTAAGCGTAGAAAATTTTCAACTTTGATAAAGGTTGGTTAAAATTGAAACTCTGCATAACGCAATGCGTCACGCTGTGACTCTTTTCCTATTTTTGTTTTTTGCTTCGTTTTTCTTTTTTCTTATTCGTTACTTTCTCTCTTTTTTTTTCATACGAACTACAATTTTTCCGTCTCTCGTTTTAATTCATGCATCTGCACGGCGTACCGTTTTCCTTTTTATTCGCTTTCTCGCGTGTTATATCCATATGCGGCCCGCGTTTTTTGTTTTTTTTTTTTTTTTGTTTTTTTACCTCTTCTCTTTCGCGTGGAAAAATTTAACGCGTGTGTTCGTTATGATATAAAACGCGCGGTGCATGAATCAACGGCGGAGAAACTGCGGGCGGCGTGGGTGAAAAAAAGAAAAAAAAAAATTGGTGTGCAATTTTGAAAAATTACCGAAACCACGTGTCCATGGATTTTAAAATCACATTACGTTCTGGTCACGTTGTTGTTTTCGTTTTGAGACAAAGAATTATCTTGGTGACGATATCTTGAGGATTTCGAAAATTATCAACAAGTTTTTAACTTCGAATAACCACTTTTCACAGAGAGTATTGTTATATTTTACTATACGTATGTATATCGCACACATCGGCACACTGATAAATATGCACGCGCATAATAATCTCACGCCAGATCTCAACTCGTCGTAAGGTTCGAAAAAGGGGATTTTGGATAGTAGGGTGAGTGTTGTGTAAAGGGATGGAGAGGGGGGGCAGGTTTAATGAAATATAACACCAGCTACTTTGCGAGTTTAATGAAGGACAATAACTCTTCGGATAACCCAGCGACACCCCCGTCTTGTCGAGTCACCCCCCAAACCCCGATCCCTTCGAACCAAAGCTGATCTAATTTTCATGCAAACAAATTCTTCGTCTCTCTACCTATGCGAGTGTAGTAACATGTACGTGTCACATATATATGTATACACATATACGAGGGTGTGTACAATACCTTCGTGTCTCTAGATGTGAAAGACGCGAGGCGACGCTTCATTCCCGCTTACTCAGAGCTCGCTCTACGCCGTTTTCCTTCCTTTCCCCGACTAATTGCACCTCGTTAGGAACTCGAAGAAACTTAAAATTCACCTCTTCGTCTATCCACGACTCCGCCCTCGGTATTCCGGCTCTCGAACCTCGGTCTACTCCGGTGATTAACAATATTTGCAGACTTTCGACGTCGTGGCGGATATTCAACGCAAGGGAAGTTAACAGAAAGAGGGGTGAGGAGAAATTTTGACGAAAGTGCAGGCGCAAATTTTTTGTCCTTTTCTTAATATTTTTAATGGACGAAAAGTTATCGAACGGAAATTTGACGAGAGGTTGTATCGATGTTTGTTTTTTTTTTTTTTTTTTGTCTTTTTCTTTTCCGACGAGACGCTTCTGTATATTGGAAATAAGAAGTCTTCGAGTCGTGAATCGCAGTTTGAAAACCAGTCTTGTTGTAATTCGTTCGAGAATAAGACTCCGAACAAGGTGCCAAAAAGAAAAAAAAAAACAGATCCGCAGACGTGTAATTACGTCTAGCTTTATTGTACCGTTAATAAGAGGTTCCCCTTTATTCGTGCCTGTAATCTTGACGGGGTGAAAGAAAATGTTGAAACTCGATTAAACAGCGGGTGGTATAATTATTATGCAAAAGTGCAGAAAGGAATTGGGCCGAATACGGAGGCTTCGACCCTGATTTACTGCAACGAGACTGATTGCGCGAAATGACCCGGAATATCAGATGGTCGGACCCCGTGCAGAGCCGCACGAAATAACCCGATTTCACCCTATCTGGAATCTGGAATCTGGAATCTGGAATCTGAAAGGGGAGTGGAAAGGGAAGAGCGACCTAGATACCTGGAATTTTTTTTCACCCTTTGTCGTTATTGCCCAGGGATAAATTTGATACATATGTGTACGTGGCGCATAGACGGTAGAGAATTATTGTTGGCTCTAGATAATAGCGGGAAATACTCGGCACGTAGAGGTAATAATAATAAGGGTTGCTAGACGGGGGGTTAAATTGGCTAAACTCGAAATAGCCGGGAATCGGGCACTTGTGTATTCTTTTTTTCTCTCATCCTTTTTCCCCGTCCGATTGTAGTTATCTTTTTTTTTTCTTTTTTTTTGGTTTTTTTTCTTGTCTATTTTCATCCCCTCGAGGAAGTCGGTTTACAAAAATGCGATACTTTTCATTCGTTCTTTTACTAAATTTTAGTCATACGTTGAATATACGTAAAGTCGTTACTTTCGTAAAATGCGAAGGATCTTTTTCAAAATATGAAAATTGAGAATACTGTGGTTGTTTTAAAAAAAAGAAAAAGAAAAAAGCTCAGATGTAGAATGAATCTACCGTAATTTATGTCCGCTCAGTTGCAGTGAAGAAAGAAAGATAGAAAATATATTGATAAAAGTTTAAATTGGTACCTAATGATGTCGTTTTAATTAGCAACTCGTGGAGTTGCGAAGAAAGAATCGGTACGTCAGTCGAGTATGAAATGAAATGAAATTCTGTGCGTGCATTGCGGATACGTACAGGGTGTCCTAATTTAAAAGACGCGCTACGTTTTCAGTCGACTTGATGGTACGATTCGAAAATTTCTCCTGCGAAAGTAGCGTGACTCAGAGGGAGGATGAACCAATTTTTTTTAAACTGAATCATACTTTTTTGTTTCAACTCGAATATTTTTTATTCGAAAATGTACATGTTTCTCGGGAAATTTTTTAATTCTTTTACCAAGGTGAATAATTAACGAGATACAAGATAAAGTCAATTTCTGCAACAATTTCGTGACAAGGTTGTACATTTTTGTATAAAGAATATTTGAGTTGAAACGAAAACGTGTCAATTTTATTTTTTTAAAGCTCGTCCATTCTCCACAGCGTTATCAGTTACATGTCAAAATTATTCACTCGACCCCTTTCGAACCGTACAACTATTTTTCTAGGACACATTTTCCAATTAAACTATTAGGTCGACTGAAAACGTAATGCGTCTTTTAAATTGGGACACCCTGTATATACATATATTATACACTTAAATTTAACTCGGCGCATATGTGTACGTCTAATACACGAGTATATATATATATATATACTTACAATCCGTCTATGTACATAAGTGTGCACGATGCGGCTGCAGAAATCGATTATTTATATATATGTAGGTATATTCTTGCCGGGAGTCAGCGATTTATTATGGATATTACGTGGTCGTGCCCTCAATTGGAAATCAATTGAATGGTTTATATTTAGAGAGAAGGTCGGGTTACTTTCGAGAAAAATAAAATCTTACCTCACCTCGTTCCGATTGCGTTGTATTGTAATTGGAAAAATCGCGACGCAATCTTCGCGGTTTTAATTGAACTTTGTACATTTTAATAATACTTCCTTGTTTATTTTTTTTTTTTTTTTTCTTTTGTCATCTTTGTTTCGTACTTTACAAAGAAAAAAAATATTAGGAAAAATTCGAGGATTTAAAATATTACAAACTCAAGTCTTTGATCGGCTTTGATACGAAGCGTGTCAAGTTTTGAAATCTCGAGAACTTGAATGTCGCAAAAAAAATTATTCAACGTCTTAGAATCAGAGAATTTCAAATCCTGAACGTACAGGATCGTCGAGAATCTCTCTTGGAATTTTTTGTTTCAAATTAATAAATAAAGCGAGTAGTATGAAAAAGGAAAAAAAAAAACCCCGTTTAAAATCTAGACGCCAGTATGATCTTCGGTTATAGATATACGTTGGTAATATTCAGAAATGTGCACTGCGCGAATATTTACGATCATATTATACCGGAATACACACTGAATAATAAATTTTCAACTTTTCCTTCCCTCCGTTTTTTCGTTGACTCAAGTGGAACGGTTATACCTAGTTTAAAAAGTTTCGAGCTCGTAGATTTAGAGGGAGAGAGAAAGAGAGGGAGAAACAGGGTGGTCTGCGAACTATGCAATAAAACTGCAGGACTCTACTATCCAGCATGTGAATAATTCTCGGCGGCAAAACTGAACCCCGTATGAAACTTGGGAGGTTGAAATGAAAACGAGAACACACTTCGATAAAAATCTAGACGCATAACCTGCGGTGCACGATCGAAGCTGAAAACAACGTTTGGCACACCAAAATTGCATAATTTTCTTGAATCGCGAAATCTTGTTTTAATTTTTTCTTTTTATTATTGCGCTTACTTCAGAAAGTCAGCGTTTCTTTGCCATAGAATATCACAGTTTGTTTCAATTCGTCAACTGTTTACGAATATCATATTACATGAACACTCGTGATATGTAGGAATTAGTATATATCGTATAGTATTTATTTGTATATTTTATATCGAATTTACCTTCTATTTATATACACAAGTATTTCGCGTCGAGAATTCATACGATTTATTTATAATTCTCACGCGACACGCAATCGAATAATTCGTTTTAACCGCAAGACGGAATTTCCGTACGTACGACAATAGTCGATAAGATACTTTCCGATTGCGGAACAAATGGCGAAGCTAATTTTTCTCCCACGCTATGAAGAATTTTTCGCAACGATCGAAATGTGGATATTAATTTTTGAACCAAATCGATCGATACCTTTTTATAAGAGCTTCTGATGACCGAAACTCGTTAGACAGTGATGAATTATTTTCTAGTCTCTTCCATTTTCTTCTACTTAATTCCACGATCGATGAAAATGAACTTGAACAAGGACGAAAAGGAACGGCATAAATTAAAACGTGAAAAATAGAAAAGAAACAACGTATATTTTTATACGAGACGAAGACGAAGATGAGAGAGATGGGTCACTTCATATCGGTCAATCCAATATCTGAAATGCAATATTCATACAAGTAAAACCATCTTTCTAGGTATCTACGTACCAGATATCTATCTAGCGATTGAACGATCTAACGCGCATGCACTAAAATTCTAAAACGAAAGCAATTGTTTTGTCAGGTTGACCAACCGCGATGTATGTAACCTAAAAAAACTTTGGACAACTGTCCGTGGCAGCCGTGCTCAACTTCGGTCATTCTCCGATTAATAATTTTTACAAATAAAAACAATTGTAATCTTGCGATTCGATCTTCAAAAACAATTCCAACGCCAAAATGTTTCATCTATCTACAGATGCCGTTAATATTTTTCGCAGTAATCGATCAACATTGACAATTGCCGAGCAACGGATGTCAAAATTTTTGAGGTTATATACGTCGCGGCGAAATGTCATCTCAACTTTTGGACAGTTGGTCAACATGAGAAAACGACTGCTTTTGCGCCAAAATTCAAGCGATTGCGCTCAATGCGGCGCAACGGCGTACCAATTTAACAGTAAGCCGAAAAGCTCCAACTTTGTACAATGTTATTATACGAGTACAGCTGGTACGAATACTTGTACATACGTATATGTAGGTACGTAATATGTACAACGGGGATCCAGAATCGCGGTAGTATGTATTACAATACGTACGTACTACGTGGTCATTTATTTTAACGAAGAAAATCCCTAGCCCGAGGGAATTCAGTGAGCTTAAATCGTATTTTCTTATACTCTTGATTCATTATTATCGTGATTTTTTTTTTTTTTTTTTTTTTCCTCTGATCCCCGCAGACGCTATTAATAATCCTCTCGCCGAATTCCTCTGTCGTATCGCAGAGCGATCTGAATTATGGAGAACGAGCCAAAATTGGAATGAAAAAAAATTAGCTCAACAAAAGATACGATTTTTAAACAAAAACGGTGGCGTAAATTTGATCGTAGATGAGTACATGCACGGAGGACATTTTGAATACAGCAATTTGTCCATTTCTGTTTAACGAGCCAGAAACAGCTCAGCAAAAACTCACATCAATCAGCTAAAATTAATCCGGGTCAATTTCATTGGAGTATGCCGTGTACACATTCATATATTATACACATATTGGTACAATGCGCAATGGTTGGTATTCACTACGTACCTATACACACACAGGCAATATATATACAACGATTACTCTGCAGTTTGGCTAATTATTCACGGATAACGTGCAGACATGTCGACAAATTTCCTACACACGCATTAAAACACACAAACTCCTGCCTAACCCAAAAACTAGGTCAAATATGTAACGATTTATTGGATACAAACCTTCTGAAATCGAACAGTTTCAAATTTACATATCATCTGGTCAATAATTCACCTAACGAATGTATCAAATTAGATTTATATCGCAAGTTTTTTTTTTTTTTTTTTGTGAAAAAAAAACAACCGAAGTTGCGTATATAGTGTTCAAAATGCATCTTCGGTTGCCTATCTGCTGGCGTTGTGCGTCAAGTTTTACGGAAAACGAGAACTAAACTCGCTGTTAAACAGGAAGAAAAAGAAAAAGAAGAAAAACAGGTGTCGGCATAAGATTGTATTTTTCATGAAAATTGTAATGCCCAGTTGCCAACCGGCAAGCCGGCCCTCCCGGTTAGAATTGGGCATTAAATCGTGGAATTAAGGGGTGGGTATAAAGAGGGCCGCGAATCAATTTGTAGGGGTTTAATCCCTCGACGGTTGTTTGTTACGTGAATCTGGTTTCAGGTGGCTGGCTGTGTTGAGCCATAGACATATATATATATATATATATATATATGTATATATACACACACAGATTCGTATATCGAGTTCTGGAACACCTTGTATATTAGGTTAACAGAACGTCGTTCTCGCACGACAGGCTCAAACTGTGATAATCGTGATGTAGGATCGCTTAGCGTCCGTTGTCACGCGATTCATGATTACGCCCTTCTCTCTCAGCAGCGGCCCTTAGGCTCGATACGAGAACATATAACTCACGGATATACATCTCGGGATTCTAGAGGGATGAAGAGTGTAATTATTTTATCGCGGTATGCTAAAGTAAAAATAACCCCGCCTTATCTGTGGGGGCAAGAGTTATTCATTTGTTACTCGTTCATTAATTTCCGCATTTTTTCCCTCTCTTTCTCTCTGTATCTATCTTTCTCTCTCTCTCTCTCTCTCTCTCTCTCTTTCCACCGGAAGGGAGCCTCTTATTGTTCGAGAAAAACGAGAGATAAAATTTCCTCTGATTTTATTACATGTACTAACCTGGATATTTTTTCCATCCCCCCTACCGCAACTCGTAATTCTTCTCTTTTTACATATATATATATATATATATATATATATTTTCTCGTTCTAATCTTCTTCTTCATCCTCTTATCATTATTATTAATATTATTATTATTATTATTGGTATACTTTGTACAAGATGAGTTTCGGTGGCTTCGGTCTCTTGTTTGAATATAACGAGCGATTCGACAAATTCGCAACGTATATATCACGTAACGTCATTTGTCATGATCGGAGGATACATTATCTTGTACGAGAGCTTTTCTCGTGTCGTCATTTACCCTTCGCTGATCGTTGCGAGCTTACAAGACTAAATCGAAGACCCGATAAGCCGCGGGGAAGAAATATCGACAGACTCGATCCTCTCCCGGCGGAAATTTATACCCAACGTCACACTTTCAAAATAAACCACGTTTTCATCCTCCCGCGATACGAACGCCACGAAACGAAAACCTGACAGGTTGCACGAACTTATCCGGGGTCAAACATCGGCGCAGTTTGTCGAAATCGATCAGCTGATCGCCGAGGCCGACGCCATGTTTGAACGATCCCCTGAACGTATTCACCTTTCAGCGGGCAAATATGCAAGCCCACACTTTCCGCGCCAGGTTGTACCTGCGCCGATAAATTCGGTCACGAATTTGCAACACTAGGTTTCGACTTGAGCTAGTTTTGACGTCAAGCTGCGATCGAGAAAATCCGTTTCGTGATTCCTGGCTGTAAAAGTAAGAATATAAATTTGGCGGGGAGGTTACGGCACCGATCCGTTGCTCCAGATTTGGATCACGCATCGCGGATCTTCTGCGCCCTGCTCCGTGCTCGACAGATTTGCCGTTACACACCTGACGAGGCTTCTAACGCAGGTAAGCTTGACCCACTTCGGCGAAGGAAAACGGGAAGAGGAACAAGATCGAAGAATCAAGGAACGGGATCCAAGAAAGAAGAAAGAAGAAAGAAGACGAAACTTAACTGGGGTCAAATTGACTCTAGTAGGGAGTCCCTGCATTCAATATGGCGACTTCCTAATAGAGTCAGGCTGACTCCTTTTAAGACGTTCACCATTCGTCGATGAGATTACGTGCATGCGGATGTATTTAATGTGAAGGAAAAAAGAAAATTGATCTAGAGGATGTTACCCAATCATGTTCGCATTTATGCGCAATATTGTGAAAATGTAACGATAAGAAATTCCGTACCAACAAAATTGTTTCTTTTTTATGTATACCTAAATCTGCGTGCGCCTCTTTTATGCGATTAATTTGGAACCAAGTTTGAACAAATGTTCATATATAAGATGATATTTTTTTACTTTCTTGGTATCTGTTTCAAAAATAAAAGATCACCTGACTTGACGGTGGAAAATATCAATGAAACTAGTCAAAAACTTGTTTAAGAATTAATCCGCCTGCATTATTTCTTTCAGAATTTATTAAAAACCGACGTTCTATGAACGATACATTTTTCACTTCAAAATTATATTTTCCAAGTGAATTTGTAAATCGAACGGCGAATGACGAATCGGCTGAACTGCATCGGTAAGTCGATTCAATTCGCGAGTTGTGCTACGCGTGGTGTACGCATGATAATATTTTTAATACCGAGTAAATTTTTCTTTTTTATCATTTATTTTTATTATTTTGCCTTCATCCTCTACGAAACGAAATTCTATACAGGTGGAATTTCTTTATACAACGAGTCGAGTTTTATTAATTAAACGTTGAGGCGAAGCGTGACGTCCTTGTATACGTTGAAATATAATTTTTCAAAGGAATTCGTCTGTTCAGCAAAATAAATTTAATACGTGCAAGTACGTGGTATGTATTACAGCACTCTTTGAATTATACTCATACGTACGTACATACAACATGTATAAATACACACACGCGTGCACACTTCAAATTGTATTCAACTCAGCTCGTAATTATACCAGGTGTACCGATAATTATTCAATAATTGGATTAGCTCTAATTTTTTTTTTTTTTTTTTTGTTTTTCTTTCGTTTTATCCCCGGTTTCTTTTTCGCCCTCGTTTTTGTTACGCAGAGGGAGACCGCGAGTACGTTCATTTCCGTTCACGTTTGAGAATCAGCGAAATTATACGCAAAATGATAAAAGACAGCTGGTTTAATAAATTCTTAATTTTTCCCCGGCAGGAAATCCAATTTACTACCCCCGGTTGTAAAGGTATACGCCCCGTATATCGTACGGGTCCATTGTAATTATGGGCAATGAAAAGAAAGGGGGAAAAAAAATAACAACCATTGTTTCTCTCGAATGTGCGCAAAACTGTGGGAAAAGAATTGAAAAACGGAATACGTGGAGACACCCTTTGAAGTATAGCGATGCCAAAATTTTACTCGTTTTGTTTTTTTACCCTGTAATATTTGTACAATATTATTTACCAAAAGTTCACAAAATAGAAAATCCTCTTTTCTTCTTTATTCTTGACGGAATATTTTCGCACAAACGTTAAATCATATCCGCATGTCGGTATATTTGAATAAATAATGCAGCGACGGAATATTTGGCGAATTAGCAGTGAAAACCAGCCTTCTCTTCATCCCTCTCGTCGTCAGCCTGGGCACTCCATCAATCACGTCACTCAACTCTGCAGTTGAATCACACCCCTATGCGTCCATTATACGTCGTAAATTATTATATAATTTTGTGCTCCCGGTTTAGGATTATCCTGCGCGCGACCCTCGGGCAACAATAATCGAGTCCCGCCGCCATTTTCAACCCTTCGAAACTTTCCACCCCGTAACTTATCCTTGTACGAACCCTCGTCAAAACCGAAAACGCCCCGTAAGTCGGGACAGAAATTGTCTTTTTTTTTTTTTTTCTTCTTCTTCTTTTCTTTTTTTGCCACTTTCGAACCGTCCAAGTGTGAATATCGTCCCGTTTTTCCGTTTCTTTTTCACTTACTCATCCCCGACATTCGATGTTTCGACACATTTTTTCATCCCTACTAATACGTTCAACATTTAACGTATATTGTTAGTATTTTCTTTGCCTTATTCTTACTGCGATTATATTTAATTCTGTTCAATTGTCAACGCGATGATAATCGGAAACGTGTCATTACACTGGTGTGAAATGAATTAGAAATCGGATTGATAAATTCTCGCGTGACAATTCTCCCTTTGTTATTTTATAACCGCGGTAAAACGTGTTTGACTATAATAGTATAAGTATACGATACTCGTGTACACACATATCAAGTTGAAATTCCATCCTATAACGATGAGGTATACATATAACACGTATAATCAAGTCGTTAAAAGTCCATAAATAACGATATAATCTGTTGAAAATCTGTTACACACTTTTAATTCTCGCCCTTCTTATTTGTTTATTTTCTTTCTCTCTTATTTGTCTTTTTTGTTTGTTTCACGCGTTTAACGTACAACTATATTTTTATTTGCTGAATTTTTTTTTTTCCACTTCCGTCTCCGTCTCTCTCTCTCTCTCTCTTTCTCTTGCTCGTGCTCTTTTCTTTTTCTTTTCCTCACTCTCCAACCGCGAATTACCATTAATTATACATTACCAACCGTATTTCCAATTTACTACAAATCGTCGCACGACAGGCACCGGCTTAATTTCTTGCCTCTATTAATCTAACTTCGTGTTTTACTTTCCTTAGTTTATTTTTCATTTCTCTCTCCACCGTATTCTTTTGCACCCTCCGTTCCTAGTTTCAAATTTACATAAGAGGGTGCAATGTTTTTTTTTTTTTGCTCTTTGTTTTTTCTTCCTCAATTTACTCCGTTTCAAATCTCCATAAAAAACGACGCTGATTTATTATGGTTCGTAATTTTCCGTCCCATGAATATTACATCGATCCAACATAGTATTTATTTTTCCACCTTTCTGTTTGATCCGTTCCCTCGCAGTGTATTTTACAATTAATTGTAATCACCTGTTACGTACCACTCGCGTTTCCAAATGATGGAAAAATCAAGAAGATAAAAGAATTGTTCTCTTCGAAATCGTAAGAAAAAAAAAAAAAAAAAACAGAACCATATCGCAGGTACATCTATTTTCATACCACATATCGAAACGATAGATAATTTTTGCTATTCGCACGAAATGAAAGATTTGTTCAACCAAGTATACCAACGAACCGATTGTGCTTCCTTTTCTTTTCTGGGCTGCAAATTTTTTCCGCAAGACAAGCAAAGTTTCTCGACATAAA
This sequence comes from Neodiprion lecontei, assembly GCF_021901455.1. Lineage (NCBI taxonomy): Eukaryota > Metazoa > Arthropoda > Insecta > Hymenoptera > Diprionidae > Neodiprion > Neodiprion lecontei. Next base: position 2,384,625 of record NC_060262.1, read on the forward strand.
AATTGTCATCCGCGTTGTCTCGATGCGTATATGCGTATATCGAAACTTCCCGCATCGTTGTTAACATTATCACATAATCATGATAATAATAATTATATCTAGCAGGAAACAATTAAGCGACGTAGTTCCGTGCAAGGCGAGACGTCTCGAGGGAATGACATTTCCGTGTGTCTTTGTACATCCGAGTTTCCCGGAAGGGAAGTTGTGGATAAGTTTAACGATGAGAATTAATGCAACTCTCAGCAGCCGAGTCTGAGTGCACAAGACAGCAGGTGGTACATTATTATCCATTGTTTCACCTCGGCGTCAGATTCGTATTATATCACGTACCTACCTACTGTCAGCCCGTTTCGGCTACGTCCGCTGATACTTTTATACGATTGTTGTAACGAAACATAAGATGTAAGATGTGAGAGAAATTTCATTTGCTACAGGAACTAGAAAAATTGAGTAAAACAGGTGGTATCGTTTCTTTAGATTTTGGACAGTGGGTTTTTTTGTTTTTAATTTTTAAACGATACTTTAGATACGCTTGGTAGAAAAATTCTGAATAAAAAAAAATTATAATTGCGTTTTTGGTCGTGTACTTTGATGATGAGGAGGAAAAAAAAAAAAAAAAAATTATAAAGCCAATCCGAGACATCGACGTAGAATCTTTATCGAGATGTCGCGGAATGAGCCACGTGCTTATGCATACACGCGTTGATACTCTGAGATATGCATTTCTCCGAGTGAAATTGAAGAGATAGGCGACGACGTCGCGACGCCTCGAGTCTATTCTACGTTAATTCGCGTCTGCTGCATTCAGGCATACGGAGAAACAGCCAACACGAGGCTCGACAGAAAAGCAGGGAAACACTTTGGCACGCCGTGCAAACTCTATTAAAACCCAGTCAACCTCGGGCAAACTCCATGCACCGAATTCCCTGCGCTTGTATACCGCATTCCGTGACAAATATGCGTATAATAACATTAAACACAAAATTGTTCGACGAAATTTACTAACGTAGTGGAAAAACCGTTTCTCTTACCGATAACAATTTTACTAAGATTCAAGTTTTTCATGCGAAATTTCTCAAGATTAATTTACAAGACGATTTTTCCTCGGCTATTCAGCGGATCGTGGAAAATTTTTCATACGTAAAATTCCGATCGACAAACTCATCCGTTACGGTACAGAGAGGTATGAAAAAAAAAAACAAAAAAAAAAAAAATAACATCGATCCCTTATTAATTGAAATTTCATCGTGTCTCATCAGTTCTTTTATACCATAAAAATTTGACCGAATCTCTTCTTAGTTTCAAACTGAAATCAAACGAATACTGTTTAAACAATGATTTCTTTCGGCGATTAAATTTTGACAAATTGAATTCGGTGGGCGGGTTTGGCACGGAATGACCCGTACATGCGCACGCGCACAAAGCTCAGATCGTATTCTCTTTGTTTACTCTCCGTATAACGTCGAGCTTCTCCGGGTACCTGAAACAGCCTTTTCACCTGCAGCATCGGAGTGTGATATCGCAGAGCTCGCGCACAATACGCTAAATTTTTTTCTTTCATCCCCTAACGACCTCACCTACCCTTACCGACACTCGCAATTCGTATCTCGGAATTTAATTATCCCCACGTATGAGGATGGAATAATATTTTTTGAACGCGTACACAATACGCAACCGTTACGGTACCAGCAAAGTTTCTTCGTTTCAATAATTCCTCTTGCGTTTTTATTTTCTTCTGAATTCTTTTGTCTTTTCTTTTTTCATTATTCTTCATTTTGTTATTATTCTTACCTCCTTTCAATTCTCGCATTTCTCAACGGTATTGAAAGATTTTCCCCACCTGAACCTCCTTCGGAATTATACACGATACAGTTTTGTATTCTACGATATTTGAACAATTCTTGAATCGAGCGAATCGAGCTTTTGTACAGAATTCCATAAACCGCGAACCGTTTCCCGGACGGAGACGGATGATTAATTTTCATTGGGCGAAAGTCTGTGGCAAGTTTTCTTGATCGGGAATAATCAGAGAAAAAGAGTTAAAAGGATTGCAATCGACGTACACGAAAATCGGTGTCAGTTTGTAATTACGATCGTTTTTATCGCCTTTTCGCTTTTTCGAATTCAAATAACTAATTAGCAATCTCCTTCAAGGCACAAATCTTTGTCTCGGATCACGGATCCAACATGGCGGGTGTAAAATTGAATAAAAAAAAAAAAAAAAACTATAAAAATTCGACGATCCTAGCCGAAACTTGTTAACCGGGTGTTTTTTGGGTCGCTGATCAGAAATCCGAAGTGGAAATTTATTCGTTTACTCTCGTGAAAAAGTGGCCTGGTATTACTTCCTAACCTCGCAAGGCTAGGGCAATGAAAATTTTCGACGTGACTGAATGGATAAAGTTTTCAAAATAATAAAATTGAAAACAAGAACCACCCTATTGTATAAATACATTATAATTGGACGTTTGAAACGGCGCCGATTCGGAGGCTTTTCCGTATGTTATACATTATTATCCATACCTACCTACGTAACATATAGCTCGAGGTTGAAATAATCGTGATAAAGTTTGCTCGTTGGATAGATTGGTTTTGGACGAGCGGAAGTGGGTTTACGACCTCGATGCAGACGATTATACATATATATATATATATATACGCGAGAACGAACAAACCCCACCGCACCGGAGTGAATACAGCCTATAAGCGAGAGCTGCCAGTGACGGTTTTAGCTCGGCGATAAACGGAATTGCGGGGCGAAAGTGAGTGGAAACGCACCTGCGAAAATACCCTCTACGGGCACGCGTGATACGAACGGTTATGCAGAAGCGGGGTGGGTGTTTTCAACCCTTGCCGAGTTCAAAACTACCGCCGTAACCCGGTGGCTTGACATTTTTATTACAACTGCTCGACACCCACGCGCGCGTCATTATCGCCCTGACGAATGCGGTGCGAAATTTTTCTATTTTTCTTTTTTTTTTTTCTACCCCCCTCCCCCCCCCCCCCATCCTCTCTATATCTCACCGTTTTGTTTGTTTATTTCGCGCGACTCCGTCAATTTAAACGGGCGACATTGTTCGTCAACGGGAATATTTTAACCACCGAGGAAAAATGAAATTTTTTAAACCCCGACGAGAGGGACTCGACCCTAATTTTATCGCACGCTCAAAATTATGCTACCGACGTTTTGATTGTTATTTTCACGGTTAAATGAAAAAATTAACATCCGGCGAAAATGAACGCCTCGCTCTGGCGAGGTATGAAAGTTTGATCTATTATTTATTTATTTGTTGTTTGATTTTTTTTTTTGTTTTTTATTTTGAGGTTTTGAAGTCGGAATTTTTGCGGATTTGGGATATTGACCCAGGCTTGTAATATTATATCCGAAGATAATCGATTTGATTCGCACATTTTTTTTTTTCTTTTTTTTTCCATTTGAACCAGTCTTTTTGATTTCGCACTTGTTTTGCAAATTTGATACTAAATTTGGCGTGGGAAGCAAAAGTTCGAGACAATTTATCCGAAAAGTGATATATGACTTATTGACCGTACTCGCGATTATCAAATCCATGATTTTCGATGGTTAATTTCTTCGAATTGATATTATTATATAATTTACAACGATTAGCAAACCAACGTAATTCAGGTTAGCACCGAGTGCAATAATTAAATCGGCGGTCTGTCCGAAGCATCGGATGTTATAAACGGATATCAATAACCCACGAGCTTACGATGATCTGATCATCTGGACACCCGGTTTACCGAACGTCGAGAGTTTTCACTTTAGGTAGGCATGATAACTATGATTAATCGATGCAAATAGCCGATTATAATATAAATCGTTGCAAGAAAAGGGAATAAAAGTCGGTCGGTCTTTACGACGACAAAACTTTGGCGATGATCTCGAAAACGGGCGAGTGAAAAATCTGTAACTGACAGAACTTGGCAGCCGTATGAAAAATGTTTTTAAAGAGAAATTTGAAGTAAAATGTTTCTGCAATAGGTGCGTAAGATTGAGAGATTGAAAAAAATAAATGAACAAATGTACAAACTAAATGAAACATGACCGTTTATATGAAAAAAGCAACAAGGTGGAAAAGATATAAATTTGTTTGTCGGTAAATCGTGGGAAAATCGATTTGTTTCAGATCCTTTTTTTTTTTTTTACAAACCAGAGAAAGTGATTTTCAAACGAGACGAATAATTTTCTTGTATCGCGAAGAAGATGGATAAAAAATGTAACCGCGTTTCGAAACGATAACTCAGGTCGGAATGTCGTTTACTTTTTTTTCAGTATAACATAAAGAAGCGGGAAGAAGTTCAGGAAATGATGCCGCAGGAAGAACCAAATCCTCTGATGCGTAAGAAAAAAACACCCGAGGAACTCGCGGCCGAGGCCGAAGCCGAGGATGAGGACGAGTTCACCAGTAAGCAATAAATTATTAACATATTATATCATTATCCTGGATGGGGGATTTGCGAAAATACCAAGAGAGAAACGTGTTTCTACGATCGAAAATATATTTTATATTTTATGCTTCGCGTTGTATTTGGTAAAAAGAAATAAAAGATATAAAAATTTTAATCACCGAAATTATCCTTCGGCTAAGAAATCAGTCAAATTTCTATTTCTGTAAATTATAGCCATTCCGCTTGAAATTTCGAGTGAAATTCGCATCCCGATTACCGAATCATTTTCCCTGACAGTGTGCAAACTCCTCACCGACACGATATCGGTATATAATATATACGCCACATACGTATACGGGAGAATTAATTATTCCCGTGGAAATCCGTTTATGGGGTGCGAAATGGCAGATAATCTCCCGCATCGATTGAATGCGTCAATTATCTTGTGATCCAAGTGTAAACAGTTGGATAATTTGTTGTTGCGGCTTTGCTATTCGATCGGGAATAATGAATATATACCCAATGTACTTGAATATTGCGTATGGATGTGTAATTGTGAATTTATTTATGTCAGCTTTACGATACTGTAATCATTTTTATCTTCCTACGATCGAACGTATTTTGCACAAATTAAAACCGATATCTTTGTCAAAGACTTTCAGATGATATAAAATCGAGTTCGATTGTTCACGTCCGATTATAAACTGTATGGAATAATTTGATTTTCTAAACTTATTGTTTATTCGCATAGTATGTAAGCATGTTTTAATCGGTATATGGGGCGTTCCACGTAAACGCGGCCAATGATTTTTCCTCACCATTTTCGATTTTTGGTACAATTCTTCGATCACAATGAAAAGTACTCTTGAATTTTTTCAGATTCTTTCTGACAACCGTTAATTTTTTTTTTTTTTTTTTTTAATTTATAAAAAAAAAATTCTCAAAAATCTTATTCTCCATTTTGATAATTCTGACATCGCGTCGATTCACGTCAAACAATTTCGCCTAACGCGAGCATGTTTTACGTTTTTTGCCATGCGTGTTTTCCGTTCACAAAGTTTTCCGTTTCTACGACGATAAAGTGAATCTGCTGACGCGCATGCGCGGAGTACAGAAAATACCAGTTTTAACTCCGCCGCGCATGCGCCGTCGCGAACAAAATTAACATTACGTTACTATAACCTCAATTTCCCGCTTCGCGAAAAAACGCGTGACATACTCTTGTTATGTAAAGAACCGCGTGCAACAATATTCGTTTTCGGTTCACCTACGACTCGTATTCCGTCCTGAAAAATCTCTAGTTCACCTCCTTGTTACACGATATACGATTATCTTCTTCGATTCTGTCTCCTTCTTCTTACGTGTCGCGTTTTCTGCTAATTTTTTTCCCATCTTGTGCAATTTTTCAGAACTGAAGAACACGATAGAGACACAAGTTAACGAGCTCAAGACCCAATTTGAAAGCAAATGCAGTCTTCAATGAGTGTACTCCCTCTTCAGCGACCGCCATGAGTGACGAGACCAGGCCGACTTTATTAAATGAGCAGTCGCCTGGATGAAACGTTGCTGAAAGAAAGAAAGAAAGAAAGAAAGAAGAAAGAAAACAGAATAAATTCACCACCACCACCACCACCACCAACATCATCATCATCATCATCATTATCGTCATCACCGTCGCAAACCTGATGATCGTACATCTGATTATCAATTCTTTAATTTTCCCGTTACGGACAGAAAGAGAAACGATCGTAAAAAAAAAAAAAAAAAAAGAGAAACAACGACAAAAACAGATTGAATTTTTCACATATAGTTCAAAAGAAATTCAATCAATTGTCATTGATTAACTGTTCTTTGGTAACGTTTTGAAAATTAACCGCAAAAGACACACACACACGCACGCACGCACTCACACGATAATTTTTGTTCCAACTTTTTCTTTTTATTCATCTTTCGCGATTTTTTTTTTTTTTTTTTTCTTTTTATTCTTTGTAAAACGGTGAAACGGTGAGAGATGATATAAATAATCGGGACGATCGCTGACTGCACGTGTGTATAATAAATACATTATGTATGTGCACGATCTTAGCGTGTGTATGATATATGTATGTAATATCGTGACAGAGATGTGCGAGAAAGAAGGATTTCCACCCTGATTAATGAAAAACGTTAAGGAAGAAAATAGAGAAATACAATAAATGAATTTCGACGATATCTATACGCGTACACACACACACGCTCACATATATATATATATATATATATATATATGCATATATACGTACATACGCATGCGTAATGGGTGAAAAATAGTAACAATAATGATGATAATGAATCGGTGATAATTATTATTGTTATTATCGTTATTGTTGTTATTTTTTCATCGGGCGTACAAACATACAGGAATAATAATCTACGAATGTATAGAGTTGTATGTACGGTCGTATACGTTGTATACAAAGTGAATACATCATGCCTATGTATATCAAATCACCGCATAGATTATATTACAACATGACGCGTGCACCAACATTCGATAAATGATAAATAGATGATCGGGGATCTTAGGCGATTGGGCGTGCGATGAAGAGGAATATTATATACATTATACACAAAAGTATGTGTATATATACATGTAATGACCTTGATTATTGAACTGTAATTATATATAATTAAAGCCGCGTAAACGGAAGACGGAAGTGTGTTATAATAATAATAATAATAATAATAATAATAATAATAATATACGTATTATAAGTATTTCGGAGCTGTTGCGAAAATGAGGGGTGGAAAAAAAAAAATAAAAATGAAACAAAGAAAGAAACAAATTAAAAGAACAGATACGGTAAAAAACTATGAAATAATATTAAAACCAAAGACTGTATAAACAATGACAAAAACAAAAAAAGAAAAGATAATGTAAGGAAAAAAAAACACACACACACGCATTTCTGTATAGGCTCGGTCGATGTATATTGCATTGTAATATAAATTTTGTTGTTGTTGTTATTATTATTATTATTATCCTTTACATACATCCACGCATTTGGCTGAGAAGGATTACCAATGAGAAACGAAAAACGACCGAGCGATGAGTGAGCAAAATTTTCGTTAATCGATCGAACTGTGAAATTATGAATTCCAACGATATAAATTGCTTATTCGTTGTTGTTATTATTGTTATTATTATTATTATTGCTACTCCAGTGTTACGTAATAAAAGAAACACGTAACCGTGCTACGTAATCACGTATAATAATAATAATGTGATAAACGTTATCGCGTAGTTTTGTATGACTTGTTACGCAGCAAAGAACAAAAAAAAAAAAAAATATTAGGACCAGAGAAAGAATAAAAAATCACAACACCCGCAATGCAAAAAAAAAAAAAAAAAGAAACAACAAAAAAACAAACCGACAAAGATAGATCGAAGGCAGAGAAGCAGAACAAAGACAGATACAAATTGACAAAATTCAAATTCAACACGCAATGTTGTGCGATAATTTGAAGAATCATTATCGTGTAAAATACACAGGCATATATTAGCAGTTAGTTCAACATGTTATTGCGGTAAGAAATAGTCAGGTTTTTGACGATGAAAAACGATTGTTAGAAAATCGAGTAAAAATCGTAGTAAATTTATTATTGATTTACTATTTTTTTTTTTTTTTTTCTTACATGTATTTCTTCAAATTTTGCAATTCAATATATGGACAAAACTGATCGTTGCATACGTATATATATATATACACATTTATGCGTAAATATAACTATAAATATAAATATAAATATAAATATAGTCACCATATACAATGATAATTTATCACAGTATGCATAAGTTCGTGTAGAAAAGTTAGTTATAAATATATATTAAATTATATATATATATATACATAGTATAATGTATGCAGGAAAAATTGTAGCTGATTAATATTATTGTACCATTATAATAATAATAATGATAATAATAATGACAGTAATAATAATAATGAAATATAGATGTAATTAAAAAAAAAAAAACCCATAGATAGATAGATTCAAGCGACGGCTGTTTCAATAATAATAACAATAATAATAACGATGTAAAAACAATTTACATTGAATTATAAATTATATCGTTGCAGTAATAATAATTTCGGTATAACAAACAGTAATTGTTTAGAAAAATTGCTAAAAGATCGCGGATAAGGAATAAAATAAAAATATGAGCACATGATAACAGAACGAATGAATGAATATGAATGAAAGAATGAAAAAATACATGAATGAGATAATGAAAAAATGAATGAATTACCGACCCGTCGAGTCGCGAATTTCCTCATCGATTAAAAAAGGTCACCAAAGAAGGGAGATGAAAAAAAATAATCGCGCATGCCTTATTTTTCGTGTATATATATTTAAAATTGTACGAAAACGTATTTATCGATTCCTCTATTGATAAAACAAGTAATTGTTCAACAAAGTCATTCGTTCTTTTGAAAAATGAAAAACAACGTGTCGCATAATTGCGAGATCGATCGTCTGACGAATAAATTTGAAAATTAAACACACGATTACATGTTACTTTTGAAATTTTGTTCCCTTGCGCTTGCGTATAATTTTAAAATTGATGTGAAACGAGAAGACAGCAATGTAAAAAAAAACAAAAAAAAAAAAAAACATGGATGAAACGAAAAGAAATAAATAACGATACCGTTAATAATAATCTGCTTTAATATACGAATATAGAATTGTGTGATATACGTAATATATGAAAAACAAAAAAAAAAAAAGGAAGCAGCAACAACAAAAAAGTAAATTTTACACGTTACGACAAGAAGGCAGAAACTATCACGATGAGAGGTCGAGTGTGTTTATTTGAATGAAATAATGATGACGTAGATATAAATGTGAGCATAAATGTGTGTATATATATGCATATAAATTTATACTCACATTAATATCGTTATGAACGTGAATATACGAATAATATAAATAATAAATACCTATCTATTTGACTGTACAATTGACTTAGAGAAGATTATAATGGTACTTACTGTAAGAAGAAGATGAAGAAAAAGAATAGAAGAGATAAAGAGAAAACAAAAAAAAAAAAAAAACAAAAAAAAAAACACTTACACAAGGTAAAATTAAATGAAACGAGTTATATACAGAATAATAAATTAAATTAACTTACTAGTAAACGTAAAAATAATAAAACAATTATACATTAACTTTAACGATAAATATATAATATACCATACAAGGTGAATAAACGATATAACGGTATTTTGCTTATTAAACGATGACGATTTAGCGTGTAATATAAATATGGACGAAAAACAAATTGCAGAGAAGCAAAAATGGATCGAAGCAAAAATATCTGCAAGATGCGAAAATAAAATTTACCCAAGATTACTGCCGTTGGGCAGTTTTTGTTTTGTAATCGGACGATGAAGATGATGATTGTATAGGATGAAGAGATGAAGAAGCGTAATAAAAGGAAAAAAGAAAAGCGAAAAAAACGAAAAAAAAAAACAAAAAAAAAAACATAATCGTAAATAGCAAATTGTATTTTTTTATTTGTCAAATTGTCTCTGTTGTAAAAAAAAAAAATTCTAATATTCGTCTCACTTATCACTGCTGTTTAAATATGTTATTGTTAAATATTAAATACAACGCGTGATTTGGAAAAATTAAAATGAGTAATATGTATATATATATATATACACAATTATACACGACTAATTGAAAACTGAAACGGAAACGGAAAATAACGATTAATCGCGTAATTTTCTATTTCTCGATACAAAGAAAGAGAAAACAATAATACCAAGACAAAATTTCAATCACGCTTTTGATAAAAATCTGTCTCACTGCTGCTTATGCCGCTTTAATGACGAATGTTACGTCGCGATCTTCATTATTTACTCTTAAATTCTTCGTAAACTCTCTCTTCGTCTCTAACTGTCGTAACTTATACATATGTGTGTATTTTTGTAACGTTATTAACAAAAGTATTTACAAATACGTGGGAAGAATGTTGAAACAGCGAGAATTTTATTGACATTGTTGGTAAGTTGTTACTTCTGATTTGTTCGGTCGGAGAAATAAACGATAAAAAAAAAAATAATAATAATTTTCTGTAATTTTTATTTAAACGCGAAATAATAATACAAACACTGCAGTGATAACGGCTGAAAAATTAATCTCTCATTACTAGCAATAAAATATATAACAAGTTGTAGCTCAGGTTGCTGGTAAGATTTAATTTTTTTCAAACCCAAGACTCTTGGGGGATGAGAAGAAAAAAAAAACAAAAAATAAATAAATAAAAAATGAAAGGAAAAACAGGAGTAAGGAAACAAAAAATTAAGGAACGAAGCGAATGATAATTTTTTCCACCGTGAGTCGATATTTCACTTTATCTTTGTCTCATCTATCTCTGTCTATCTATTCGTCTTATATCTATAAATATATGTACGTATCTCATCGCCTCTAAATCTGTGCATTTTTCTCTTTCGTGTAATAAATGTCGTCAAATAAAAATAAATTGTAACGTCGAGTTACACGCAGTAAAAGAATGATGAATTTTCAAACAAAATGCTTTGCTATATGGCGAGTTAAAAGAAAAAAAAAAAAAAAAAAACTTTAATTAGAAAAAAGAAGTGAATTTCAATTACGTACGTGGTCCAAAAAGCTCCAAGTAAAAAGAAATGATTAAACTTCCGAGCTTCTGAAATGAATTCACTTCTCGTTGTTGATACTGAATAAAAAAAAAACACCTGCAACAATAAGAATAATGATAAAAAAAAAAGAAAAAAAAAAAGAAAAGAAAGATGATAATTAAAAAATGATAATTGTCGATTGAATCGACATCTCTTAATAGGCCTTATAAAATTTTGTCACGTGTATCTATCTCGATGTTTTTTTTTGCATGCGTTTATAAACTATATCTATCTATCCGTCTATCTATCTGCCTGTCTGTTTGTCTGTCTGTCTGTCTGTCTGTCTGTCTGTAAATCGCAGTGTCTTGAATTATATATAATTATCGGTGGTTTTACTAATATAACAGATTATAACCTATGCATACTTATACATTACGTACAATATATTGTTATTTTGGCATCGTAGCTGATTTATCAACATTTGGCGAACAGCAGAAGTTGATTGATAATAATTGTGTAATTGCGATTAACACGATAACAATGTGGAATGTAAAAATCGGGATGTAGAGAAATTGAAACACAATATTAAGAAAAATGATAAAAGGAAATATTCTGTTGTTGATAATTATTTTTATTCAACTCTTTTGTTTTCATCGCCGGATGTTTATTATAATATATTTATCGCAGCGCCCTTTCTCTAAGCTCTCTAACACGTATATACATATGATACAATATATTCATCTTTATCTATCTATCTATCTTTCCCTCTCACTCTCTTTCTCTTTCTCTCTCTCTCTCTCTATATGATCAATTTTCTCTATATAGTTAAATACTTAAGTACGCTATATACTGTGTGTGTTGATCGTCTGTCGATTATTTTTTTTTTTTTTATATACACAGATATATGGGTAAGATATAATCTAATTATACAAACATACACGCCTGTGCGTATATACGAAACGTTTTCAATACTTACAAAATTGACGCGAATAAATATTATTATTATATTCTTTTTTTTTTTTTTTTGTTTTTCACTCAATCAAACAACACTTAAATGATAAATGGTGAAAAAAAAAAAAAAAATTCACAGAAACATGGTGATGATGACGATGCGGTTAGACGAAAGAAATTATAAATGATGATAACAACCGGCTTGTAATGCATTATACCTGTATGTATCCACCTATAATGATGTAACGTAAATGATTTGAAACTTTTTATTCAACGATAAAGAAATTACATCTAGTAAGATGTGGAGAAGTGAATGGAAAGATATTTAACAAATAAATAAATAAATAAATAAATAACACGTATATTAAAAAAAAAATACATGTATGATATTATACTTCAAGTCAATTACTTAATTAAACCCGAATACATGATATATTACTAATATTCTAATTAAATTTTTCATTCTATCTTCTTTACATGCAATTCTTTCTTTCGCACGTAATTAGAAACGAATCTGGTGGGAGGAGAAAAAAAAAAAAAAGAACAGTGCACCGAGAATTATCTCAATTTTTCAATTAATTTTCCGTCGACAGCTAAGAAAGAACAGAAAAAAAAAATCAATTGTTTTATCGCTCCGTAATTTCACTCGAATTTCCTTTCTCACTTTTTCTTGCTCTCAAGCAGTTTTATCCCTTACGTATACATAAAATTATACAACACGATCGCATACCTATAAACACAATTACTACGTACTATAGATGTAATAACGTATTTCGATGTTTCTATTATACTTGCATGTTATTATCTTAATTTATCTATCATCCTCTATGTACTATCCGTGTGCTAATATCTCTATATACATATACATATATATTTAGATTATAAAATGCTTATACGCAGTGTGTATGACAGACATAACATTTAGATGAAACGCTATACCATTATTGTTGTTGTTGTTGTTGTTATTGTTATTATTATTATTAATACTATTATTATTAATAATAATCGTTCTAAGATCTTTTTCCTTTCGCATTTTCTCTCTCAAATTTTCCGTTCGGTGAAACGAATGGAGAAAAATAATTTTTGCGCAAGCCTCGAATTTCTTCGAATTCGATGGAAAAAAAAAGAAAGAAATTGTTGAATATGTTGAAAACTCCTCTTTCATTGTGTGCATAATACGCGTAATTTGCAATTTACTGTTGTTACAGATTGCAGAATTAAATGTTGCAATACGAACGTGAATATGCGGGGTAAATGTAAATTGTTGTTACCACTTATAATTATTGCTTGTAAATGTTAATCTCGTCGCGCTGTTGTTGTTTCTTGATATTCAAATATACGTAGGTATTTCACTGCTGCTTGAACGGTTCTCTACACGCATATATAGGGAATTCTACGTCAAATCGACCAGAGTAACTCGACACTATTTTGGATTTGGTCGACGATTTTTTATATTGTTGTTCCAACTCTAAGAAGCATTAAATATTTTTTTCAGATTTTTCCAACCCCCATGATCGCTTCAAATGATGATATTTTGAAAGTGATTGCGACATTTTTGATAATTGTGAAACACGTTACGTGATTTCTGTAGTCAAAACCAAAAATATACCAACCAAAATCAATGTGGGCAGGCAATATGATAATTTTTTATACATTTTTCTGATAAATGAATAATTTTTTTTTAATTCTCAGCGTTCAATATATCTTTTCTGATATAACAAGTACCTTGAAATTTTTATTCGGTATGCAAAAAAAATAATTCTACATTCTAAATAATTTCGTGATAATTGTTGTTTCGGGAAAGTTTTATTGAATACTGAAAATTAAAAAATAATTATTAACCGGGTAAGAGATTGATAAAAAAAAAATTACCGTTTTGCCCGACCACTTTGATTTTGGTTAAGATATTTTTGGTTTTAGTTCAAGAATTCATGTAACTTTTTTCATAGTTTTCAAAAACAGCGCAATCGCTGTTAAACTATCGTCATTTGAAAAGCTTTGGGTGTGTCACGAAGGGTAGGAAAAGTCTGAAAAAAAAATCTCATGCTTTTTAGAGTCGAAACAACGTTATAAAAAATCGTGGACCAAATCCAAGAGGGTGAGGATCGGAACTTGGTCAAATTGACGTGGAATTTCCCATACATATGTATGTGAATGTGTTTTGTTACATTGAAAGGGTCCCGTTTGTACATACAGGATCTCTAAATTTTTAAAGAATAATCAATTATCGTTATGATTTGCAGAAATTTTTATGAAAAGATAAACTGATACATAGTTTTCCAGATGAATTCCTCGTATGTATAAAACATGTGGGATGATTTTTCAATATTCCTTGTTACCCGTACGCTGGCTTTTTCTTAGATGGAATTTCGCTGAACCGTTTTCCGGAATTCAAAGTCATAAATTTTCGACGAACCCTCTTTTTCCATCAATATCGTCTTCTGCGCGGCTTTTGACTTATACTCTTCTACAATACTACATATTCACATGCAAAATCGCACGCACCTACACGTCGTATATAAACTTACGTAGAATACAATCTTTCAAAGATCTTAAAACTCTGTTTGATACGTAGAAAAGAAGGGATAAAATAAAGATTCGAAGTCGATGCCGAAAAAGTAACGGGATAAACGCAATAACAATTTTTATAGATCTGAAAATTGAGTGCAATAAAAAAAAAAAGTAAAGAAAAATAAACTTGATGGAGTTTCGAATTTCCTATTTCGCTTTCACTTTCACGATACATATCGTTGCTTTTCATTTCCAATCTGCCTGTAAGAAGTAAACAAAAGCAAACAAGCAAAATCACACTGTAATATCTACGTTATTCAAATTTCCTCCTTGCTTTATCTGCCGTTCTTCTCTTTTTCCAATTTTTCATCTGATTCTCTCAAACAAGTAATACATACATCACATAAACTGTAAACCTATTTCAATCTTTTTCCTTGCGCCACCCTAAGCCTGATAAAGAAATATGTATATATAGGTATATAACAATATTATACAACATATACATATTATATATCTGTATTTAAAAAAAAAAATACATAAATAAAATAAAAAAGGGCAACGTGGCAAGTGATATCAGAAAACTTACACGTGTATTATTATTGATATAATATACTGTAAGATACATATTATTATACACAAAATCACGTAACACGTAATAATTATATTTACGATTAACTGATTGTTCGAATGAACTGTCGTTGTTTTCTTTAATTTTTTCTTTTTTCTTTTTTTTTTTCATTCTTCTAAGATCAACAACCCTTCGTTGCTTTTGGCAATGTTCTACATTATTCTGTAACTTACGCATAATAATACAGGCATGAAAACATCAAGAAGAGATAAAAATGATACGCGTCGTGTAAATTTTCGTCGACGGATCTTTCGCTGGGTACAATAAATGATCGTTCTCGTTGTTGTTATTATTACTATTATTATTCCTATTATCATTATCATTATCATTATTATTATTATTATTATTATTATCGTTGTTGATGTTGTTGTTGTTATTGCTGTTGTTGTTGTTGTTGTTGTTGTTGCTGTTTGTACGAATCGAGGGAAAGAACGTGAAAGAAAAAAAAAAAAAATAATAACAAAAAAAAAAAAAAAAACCATTCACTCTTTCATTTACGCGTACAACGTGTACATCGGTCTTCTTTAGTATTTCTCTTCCGTCTGTGTTTCTTTTCATTTTCCATATCTCCTGTAATCTGTGATTATTTTCATCGACGAATAATTATTAATCGGCGGCGATACGCGGCGAGTAATAAATAATATGCCAAAATGATGCTGTACGAGATTTCGAAAATTTGTGAATATAACGCGTATTGCGAATAAACCAAAAAAAAAAAAAAAGAAGCAAATTATACCGAATAGATCGAAACGATGCGGCAAAAAGGAAACGAGTCTAGCTTCGTGCCTTATGTAAGAACTGTCGAGGTACAAAAAACAAAAAAAAAAAAAAAATAAAAATTTATTAACAAATCTAAAACTAAAACTGAAACGAATAAGAGAAAACAAAAGTCACGCTTTAAATAATTCACCCACTCGTTGAAGACACTCGCGCTCTTTCTCGTCGCGCGAATTTTGTTACCTTTTTCACTCGCCCTGTACGAAAATGCTTGTTAAAGGAAATCGAAAAAATGGAAAAAAAAATAAATCATGAAAAAACTTCATCGAGAGATTCGTCGGATGATGGGATTTTTTTTTTTTTGTTTTTTTTTCTCAAATCTGCGCGAACAAATTGTTAAATCGCGTCGGAAAGTTGTTAAGAAAGGGGCGGGATAAAATTAGGAGGAAAAAGAAACAGAGGGAAAGAAAGAAGGAAAGAAAAAAAAGAAAGAAATAAAAATTAAGAAAACAACGACTTTGATATAGCGTAACGTGTATAGTATATGATAGTGTAACGTACTATATAATTCGCTAGTGTAGAACAAAATTTGAATAAAGCAAAAAAAAGAGGAGAATTTTTTTTTTCTTTAAACTTATTTTTTAATTTTTATCTGTTGGTTTGTCTTTTTTTTTCACCTCCAAACAAATGCGACGAGTTACGATAAGAAATATTATATATCGCGTATAAGTTGTACAAGTTGAGAAAAAAAGCGCCGAACGTTATGATCGCGGATGTTTACGAACGTGAGTTTAATATGAATTCGAAGAGTGAAGGAGGAACGTAAAAAGAATTAGAAAAAAAAACATATAAAACAATCAGAAACAATGTTTGCTTATTTTTTACGACAAGGGTAAGGAATAAACACATAAAAACACATACACACACACACACACACACACACGCACACGCGACAAGAAAAAAAGAAGAAACAAAATAGTTTAAACCAATAAAAATAATATTAATAATAAAAATGACTATTTAGAGACAACGACACAACGCATTATAAAATAATGATTATTACATTAATAACGATAATGATAATAATAATAATAATAATAATAGTAATAATAATAATGATAATGTTAATAGTAGTAGTAGTAATAATAATAATAAAACAACAATAATAATAGTTATAATGATAACGATAAAGGACAAACAATTAAATATAGTTAATCTTTCACACGTATATACACATATATGTTATAGCGTATCTATGACTGCATAATACACGTATATAATGTGTGTGTTATACATAGAGTTGAATAAAATAGGAAAGAAGAAACGTGAAAGGAAAGAAAATAAACAAGAATAGCTTAAGAAGATAGTAAAGAAGTGGTTGGTACGTATTAAGGAAGAAAGTGAAGGGAAAATTTTATTTTCAAACTTTCCCTTATCGAGAAAGAAAAATTACGAAACGAGAAGTAAGAGAGAGAAAAAAAAAAATAAATAAATAATAATAATGATAATAATGATTAGGCTTTAGCTTTGTACGTGAGAGTGCTAAGATACGAATATATAGTTACATACGTACGCATTGAACATTGCGTTGTATGTTATGTTGTTATGTACGCAGTATTCACGGGTGTTTAATTACGAACATCCGCCATTATGTACCTTGATGGTGGAAAGAACAAAAAAAAAAAAAAAGGGAAAAGAGAAACTAAATTTATATAGCATTCGAAGATGTGAAAACAAAGAGAAGTAAAACTAACGATTGGCGATATTTTATCCCATTTTCGGCACGTGTGCAAAAAAAAAAAAATCCAAAATAAAAAATAAAAAAACTGTTTACCCGATTGATTGCGCGTTTTTTTTTTTCTATTCTGTTCGACTTGTTACACTTTTGAGACGGGCTTGTGCGATTTTTAGGCCATTGTATGATAAAAACTTAGCGCGTGACTATGTATTACCATTACTGTTGTTGTTGTTGTTATTATTATTATTATTATTACTGTTGTTGTTGTTGTTGTTGTTATTATCATCATTGTTGTCGTCATTACTGTCATAATTTGATGCATAAATACGCGTATTGTACATGTTGTGTAATTGTTAACGAAAAAGCAATATTGTCGATGCCTATATTTGTAATACAATTAACTACGAGCTTTTATTCGTTTTTGTATTAATAATAACCTACCATCCGATCGTTTGTTCGTTCGTTCGTTCGTTACTTCGTCAATTATTCGTTTCCCTTTTCTTTTCTCTCTTAGTGAACACTCGAATAAAATCTCTCTTCGTTCGTGAACACAATTATTATTTACTCGTATACACGTAATACGTGAAAACGACTCGCGTCGAGCATACGATAAAATAAAAATAAAAATAAAAATAATACGAACAACTGTACACCACACGTTATACATGTTACAACCGTTACAACTTTGAAAAAATGACAATATCAAAAAGACAAAACACACGGTGATACGGACGAAGAAAAGTTGGCAAAAAAAAAAAAACAAAAAAAAAAAACGAACAAACCATTTTTAATCGTAGCCCGATATAATAATTCAACGCATCGACCAAAAATTAAATGAAAATAGTGTAGAAAAATCGCATAATACCGGCTCACGAGTTAAGTCGTTAAAAAAATATTATACCATCATGTATAAAATCTATACATTAATGCATGACAACATTATAATACAGACGGTATGTTTGAGATGAAAAAGAGAAAAAAGAAAAAAAAAAAAAAAAACCGAAACGAAAAGAGAGAATAAAAGGAAAACTGCAATGAATAAAAATAATGATAGCGATAGTGATAATAATAATAATAATGATAATAATGATAACAGCACTAGTATTAATGATACGAACCCTTGTATAAAGTAGTGTGCGTAGTGACCGATATTGGTATACAGAGACAAGATTAACGAGTTTGTTGTTGACGTAATTATTATCTAATATTAATAGTAATATTGATGATGATGATGATAATATTATTATTATATTGTTGTTAGATATCTACGGTATTACCTTATTTATTATTACATTATATTATATTATATTATATTACATTATATTATATACGTATCGATATGCGTATACGTATATATACAAATGAGGCAACAATAATAAGACATCCCTCTATGTACGTATCCGTCTTAATACCGATATGGAAATGAGATAATTCTAGCTTAAGTGATTTGAGAGGAAAAAAAATAAATAAATAAAAAAAAATCGATAACAAATCGAAAAAAAAGACACACAGACACACGATTCAAGTAGTATGTTCATATGATATATTATATGCATATAATATATTATATAATGGGCGTTGCGTATTTAGGGAAAACGCTGCCACATTAGGTTCGTCCCTCGGAACGGTTTTCATTCTATACGTAATTAATCGCGAGAATTTGTTCGCTCTCATTTTTCCGTCAATCATATGCCAATGTTGCCCGATATTTCACTTTCTCTTTTGCCTTCTCTTCTTCTCACACCGCGATCGAAATTTCATTTTCCTACGAATCGCGACGAGAGATTATTATTCGGGTTGTTTTTATTTTATTTTTTTTTTTTCACTTATCTACGGCTCACCGCCGACGACACGACGAAGACGAAACGTTGATTAGAAATAATAATGTAAACCGTTGGGAGGGATTTTCCACACCGTTATAGCTCTTATTATTATATAGTAATGAAACTATTATGAAAAAAAAAAAAAAATTACCAATAAAAGAAAAGTGAATAAAAATGAAAGAAAAAATACCAAAAAAAAAAAAACAATAAATGCGCGTTTATGTTATTTAGTTGTAAAAAGTACGTGGTAATTTGATGGGAAGAGTGAGACGAACGAGATGAAGGCGAAGCGTGTAGAAAAACGGAAAAAGTTGGGAAATTAAAAGAAAAAAGAAAAAAAAAAAAAGAAAAAACACCACCATGGGTAAACAGTGAAAGTGAAGGACAAGAAAAGTGTAATAAAATTCAACCAAGTTATACCAAATTCACGGCTACCTCGTGTTATTTTTCATCATCACCCATGTATGCAGTATTTAATTATTAATTTTCATTCGTCACAAAATTGAATGACTCCAATTTTTTTATTTTTTTTATTGTTTTTTTTTTTTAACAGTATTTAAGATTATAGATACGAAGTGAGGAATCATTGACTTTATTATTTAGCTAAATTTTGAGCACGTATTCGAAACGCGTGGGGCGTTTAATTCAATGCGAAGAAATGAATAAAATAAAAATAAAATAAAATTGGAGTAAGACATGGAATGAAATAAGCTTGCGTTTGCGATTTAATTTTTTTACGTCACCGCTCGCAACGAGAGGGCTTGCATACCGCAAATAATGCGTGCGTGTGACGAAACACGCGGCCAACTTTTATTCAATAATTTGCCAATTTGCCAATTTGCTAAACCGACAAAATAATCCGACGTGTGATATACGACGCGACGTTTTCGGTTATGAGATATTACACACCAGTTCAAAATTATCCGTCGGACGTTGAAGCACGCGGTGTGAAAGGACTCCGGCTGATTAGTGAATTTTTTTAAAACTTTTTTTACATTACTTCTTCCCTAGCTGATGTGTGTGTGTATAAATGCTACGTATTATGAGAACGGTAAGGAATTCTCGAGTTTTAATCGATCTCGAAAATCATCGTCACTAATGATAATCAATTCCACAAGATTCCGAAATTAATTTACGGAAAGGTTGATTTTTTTTATTTTTTTTTCTCTGTTTTTCCTCAATTTATTTCTTTCTTCCTTACATTATCCGGGGAACAGTGAAAATATCGAAGAACACAAATCGACAATGATTGGCAAGGAGTTAGCTCTGATAATCCTGCAGCTGGTCACGCTCCTAGCAAAATGTGGGTCCTGTCAGGACCTCCTGATGAACGTAAACACGAAAAAGGTCTTAGCATTTACGAGCGATAAATTTCTCAGCTTAACTTTTGACCCGGCAGTTTTGCTGACAGGCGATGTTCTCGCGTAAGTATACATATATTGAAAAAAAAAAAAAAAATTAATAAAAAAATAGTAATATTGTACTAGACGAAAATTCAAGCCATCTTGAAATTATTGCAATTTATTTCACAATCTTTCGATCCTCGCTAATGTTCAAATTTAATTTCGATCAATTACCAAGCTGTAAAAAAAAATTTCTTCCCTTCTATCGCTAATTGGTGATAAATATCGATCCTCAGATCGAGCACCGAGCGAATTACGAACATGGCGAAGGGCTTGGCACCTGGATACGTGAGGCTTGCAGGACCCAGAAGCAACCTCTACAATTTCGAAAGATCCCTCTTTCCTCGTACCCGCTTCGAGGATTCGGATCTAACGTTTTCGGGTAAGTTTCATTCTCACATTTTTTCATCGTCAAATTATCATCACAACAATAATCTGAACTGCGTGAACTAGGACAGTATTTCGCTGCGTTACTCGCGAAATTCCTCAATGCTTACCCAAGTTCCTTCGCCTCGAATTTAATACAATATGCCAGCGCGTATCACGTTTCATTAATCGCGCGGAATGTTCAATGATGGGTGTATAATAATTAACGACTGTTATTTTACTATTACAGTTACAGAGTAGTAGAATTTCTTGAGATGGACAATATTAAAACGTAAAATTGGCTTCGCTTTCATTCGATATTCAATTTCAATAGATTTTTGTCCTTTGCGAATCTCGAACTGCTATCGCAAAAATTCATTTGCTTGGAAATATTCGGAACGTTTAATTACTTATTATTATTATTTGTTTCTTTAATTTTTCTCGACCACGAAATGTGAATTCAGAAGCCAAGTCAGCATTTCATTACGTTTAGTTCTACGAAAAATTATAATAACTCTTTGTTTCCACAATCGTTTATTGTCGATCACTGCCGACGAATAAATTAAAATGAGTTTGATAATTAAGCCTGATGTTTCGTTGATATAATTGATATGGATTTGATTATGTCCAGAATTGATTAATTTACTGAAGAAATTATAACGTTACTGCATCTGAATTCAATATTTTGACGCTTCAAATGTCTCTGATTTACTAAAACAGTCCGGAGTTGAAATCGCAGGCAAGAAATTGGATGTGCCTGGGGAAATTTCCAGAGTCGACGACTCTCGCATTTCTACATTATACGTTATATATTGTTTATCTAGGAGCCAGCGTTCATATCCATAATACAAATATGACGTGTATACTACAGATGCACGTATAAATTGTAGAATTGCCTAGGTAAGGGATTAAATTTCGCAAGCAGAGCGTTATTGCTTAGCTGCCTTGTGCAGACGAAGCTACCAGCTGAGTGGATTAACCTAATTAATGTTTAACCCGCAAACCTATGTACGCGTATATGTATCGCGTATACATGCAATTCTCGTTTCCCGACGTTCCCATTTCTACGTCACTAATTCGAATTGGATAACATGCCAGACATATACAGATGAGAATATAAGTTGCAATATTCTCCTCCTCGTTCGCAGCCAGTAAACCTACGCTAATTGCAAATTTAATACTGACAACATACTACAACGTTGTACACTCTCTCGTTGTAATTTTTATCATTCCGTTACTGCGTCTCTTTGTCATAAAAATTATACGTTTATGACCGGACTGGTTTTATTAAAATTGACAATTTGAGTATAAAGGTACTTTCACGTAAATTACTGTAACGTAACGTCTGAAATTGTACTAAAACTGAATATAAAAATGAAATTTATAAACCAACAATTTATAACCGAACTTTGTTTCCTCTCTTAACCCAGAAGCGCACTGGGTTCTGGTCCAACAATGGGCTCAGAGAGCGGGGCTCGACGTCGTCTCCTGTCTGACGCCTCAGAGGATCGAGAACGAGGATCAAGTGGCTGCCTGGGATCCGAGAAACAGCCTGGACCTGATCTCGTTCAGCGATCACATGGGATACAACATGAGCTGGCAGCTGGGATACGGTAGGAAAAGAGAAGCCGCTTGTATACATATCGCAGAGCTTAAAGCCCATCGATTCAACGAAAATACGAAACAAGACCTTTCCATTCTCCACTCGAACTATTTGCTTTTCAACTTTCTAATGGCAACACTGACCGAGTCGTATTTCAAAATTACATCTCAAACAACCAGCGGAAGCTTTAATTCCTTTCGCATAAATTCACAGAGTGCCAGACAAGATGTGACATCAGTGGTTCTGATCTCGGGAAGGACGTGGCTCGCCTGAGAAACATGCTAGGCGCTTTTCCGAGGTACGCTAACAGCATCATAGCTGGACCAGACATTGTGAGCTTGCGTGGTAAACAGCAGCACCAATTCATACAAGACTACTTGAACTCGGCCGGAAGCGCACTTTCGGTGATCACCTGGCATCCGTGAGTTTGATCGGAAATAATCGATCCTTCGTTCGCTCGTGGCAAACGGAAGCAACCTTGTAAAATCAATTCTCTGTCCTTGTAGAGACTTCGCCGGTATAGCCGTGGACTCTGATGGTGTCGCACTTCAGACCGACACTCTGGCGACGGACAAGGATTTGCTGTACAAAGCGATGGGACGAACGATCGCCAAAAAGCCACTATGGATCGGTGAGTGGGTCATATATCTCTGGAAACCATTTATCGTTTGAATTTTTATTTTCTGTTTATTTATTTTTTACAATCTTCCAGCTGAGTCGAAACCCGAAGAGTGCAAACAGCAGTTTCTGGGCGCTCTGGTTTGGGCTCGACGACTTGGAAGCGCCGCGAAGCTTGGCGTCCAGGTTATCATGAGACAGCCGGATGCCTCTCACATCCTGCAGCCGACTCCGGTGAGTGGAGACATTTTCTTTGAGCTTTTTCATCGTTTATTTGAACGCCTCGAAGGCCAATTATCCCTTTTGTTACGTATTTCGTTACCTTGTCGCTAATTGTCGCACAGGACTACTGGGTCTCGGTGCTACACAAGATGCTCGTCGGTCGAGAAGTGCTGGACGCTAAATTGACCTTGGGGAACAAAACGCACCTCCACTTCTTCTGCCAGTGCACGAAACCCTCAGCCAAGTACGACAAGGGAGCTGTAACCATTTTCGGACTTAACCTGACTCCGGGAAAAGTCGTGGTATCGCTAAAGGGCCTGAAGGTCAAGACTCTTCACAAGTACATTCTAATGCCTGGATATGATACTGAGAACAGGATGTTCGCCGAGTGAGTAGAAACGAATATTTTTTTCGAAATTTAATTACATTGTCCGCTTTTGCAACAGTCTCAAATCAAGGACACTATTGATGCTAAATGCCGATTTTCACAGAACCGTTCTACTCAATAACCAGCCGCTAAATCTCGTCAATGGAAAAGATCTCCCTGAAATCAACCCGACTGTAACGAATCTCGGAAAGAACGTGGCCATCAAGCTTCCATCAGGAGGAATTGGATTCTGGGTGATACCCGGAGCCAGGGTGAGAATTTGAATGATTATATAATTATTTATTACGGTAATTCATCGAGGAAATTCTTCTGGATCTCATTTCCAATGGAAGAGTTCATAATCGTTAACTTGTATTGAACTAATTATAGGTGAAAACGTGTCTTGGTCATGAAGATGAATTGGGGGACAAGAACCAGTTGTTGAAGAAATTGACAAAGAAGTTGGAAGAGCCAGATGCTCTGGACGAAAACACAGGTCACGAAGTGGAGGAGGATCAGGACTTTGAGGCGGATTCGACCGAGGATATAAAGAGCATCCTTAAGTCGAAAAAGATGAAAAAGCGAAAGCACAGGCACAGCGATGAAACTGAGGACGAAGAGAGGAGGTTCAAGAGACTGGATCCGAAAAAAGAACTTGAAAAGCTGGAGAAGCTTCTGAGGAGGAACACGAACAGTGAGGACAAAAAGTCGTCCCACTTGAGGGGCAGAGTGGGTTTGAGCATGTTTGACAACGGAGGGAATGACGGGACGGAAGAAGACGGAAGGGAAAATACATCCGAGGATCGAAATGGCGGGCTGATGCGGCTGAAAAACGAGAAAAATGACTCAGCCGAAGAAATCCGGGCTAAGCTCGAAGAGTACAAGAAGAAGCTGAAGCAGTATGAGATGAGGGAAAAAAATCTCGGTGAAAAACGCGTTGAACAAACGAACAGAGCCTCGTACTCTCACGATGAACTCCCAATTACCGACATCGACACTCAGAAGGCGTTGGAAGCTCTCGCCTTGATATCAAGAGTGGAGACTGCGATGCGAGAGCAGGAAACACCCAGCAAAGTCAAAGTGCCGGGTCAACTTCAGATGGTGGCCTCTGACATCGGCGAGCAGGTGATGGTAGATGAGCTGCAGAAGACCGAGAAGACGAAGAGAACGGCGGACCCCGAGGCGTTTGGAAAGCTGTATCAGTTCCTGGTGAACACTGGCCAGCCGGATAAAATCCACAAGCGGGAAGTAGAAGGTAATTCGCGGAGAAAACGAGACCTGGAGAAGTTACTTGGCGACGACCCACTCGGTCTAAGGAAGGAGGGGCTATTCAAGAAGCGGCTGAAGAGCGATGACGCCAAGGAGAAGCGACTCGAGCGGAGGATAAGGAAGAAGGAAAAGGACGTTGATATGGGCCTGAAAAAGGATCTTACCATTCCGAGACACGCTGATAGTAACGAGAATAACTTCTTCGGGTTTCCGGAGCTGAAACCTATCGAGAACTTCCCCGAAGGTGATCTGTTCGTCGAAGAAGGAAAATCGGAGGAGGAGAAAAGCCACGACTATGATTACGTTAAGGACGACGACGACGAAGAGCAGAATGCGAATAAACGGAATCACGCCAAGCGACGCAAGGTCAAGAAGCACCAGAGGAAACCCGCGGTCGACGAGACGTGGATCGACGAGCCAAACTCAAAACTCTACTATGCGCCAAATGAGTATTTCGAGAATTTTAACCAACCTCCGGTCACGATAAAAACTCAGTGGAAGGACTACGGAGAGCTGTGGGAACCAGAGTCGCTTCAACAGAGAGAAGAGCAGCCGAAGTTTCAGGAGAACGACGCCACCGGCGAAGCTGTGATCAGGAGAGCTCACATCGACGAGAAAACGGACAAAAAGGCGAAGGAAAAAGCGGTCAAGAAGCTGATCAATTACTACGACAACGCTGGGGTGGAGAAACCGAGAGCCAAGGGTGGGAGAACAGGGTTTAAATCCCAGGCCCAACAAAAGATTGGAAAACCGGCAATGAAACCGAAACCTGAACCTCCGGTTGAAGAAAGTACCGTAAAGCTTTTGGAGCCGGAGGACGAGTACGACGATAGCACAGATCCGGGGTCGATGCAGTTCGTTAGTTCGAAAGCTGAGGACTACTCGCAGGAGGATTACGAAGACGACGTTGAAGATGTTGGAAGTAAAAAAAGGACGAAGAGGAAACTCGCCAATTTGGACGACGAGGCTTTCGGGCAAGAAATGATTAGCGAGGACGCTGCCAATTCGAGAGACTGCAAGTGCAGGGTCATCAGAGGCAACCGTTATCCGGTATGCAAAAACTGCAGGCGAGCTGTTCGCAGAGGACGCGAAGCTGCTGAGATCGTCTCGGAGGAAAAAGATGATTCTGCATCGACGCCCGCCTCTGACCTCTCCGAGGAGCTGAACGAATCGGCTTCCGATGAACTCCCACAGAGTTTGAACAGCTCGAATGAAGCGTTGGAGAATGTCAGCGAGCGGGTGTCTGAAACGAGCGAAGTTTCACTCACCGAGTCAGATGCAGCGGATTCCAATGAAGAGACCCTGAAGAATGCCGAAACGGAGGATCTTAATGCGGAACCAGATATTTCTACAAGCCCATCGCCAAGTTCTACGCCAGCTTCTGTCACAGTTGTGGAAAATGAAGAAATTGAACCACCTCAACCAACGCCTTCGCCGATGCTCGAAATGCCTCAAACCAACGATTCAGATTGTCAGCTTTCAGCCACTGAAAAACCTAGTGAGCCTGAAATTGTTACGGAAAATGGCAACGAAGTCGGTTCTCCTGCAGATACGGGGAAGGACACAGCGGTTCTAATTCTCAGCGACAAAACTACGAACCTGTCTGAGCTAGAGGCTGAAAACGAAAAGAACCCAGTCGAGGCTGATGTTCAGGCCAAACGTCAAGTTGGCGAAGTGACTGAGACGAAAACTGAGAGCCAATCAGCAACTAAAATATCCCTGGGAACTGGAACAAACTTGGGATCAGGTGTAAAGTCGAGCAAGCTTGAACCTAAGCTGAAGGACAGGGTGGAGCTGAAAATGAAGTCGGATTCAAAGCCGGTGTTGAAGACTGATTTCACTAAGAATAAAATGGTGCTTAATACCGAGGCTTTGGCGGCGCTGCTAAAGGAAAGCGAGAGCAAGAAATCGGAGGTGATGAAGGCGCTCGAGGCGTCGGCAAAGTTGAAATCTGTCGACCCGAAGAAGTACGTTGATTACCAGAAGAAGCGAGCCGAGAAGTTGGAAAGTCTGAAAGACAAACTGAAAGACAGGAAGGTAAAAATACTTCAGCAGTATCGTCAGGAGCTGGTAGAAGCCTTGAGCAAATGCGACGACGAAGTAGAGCGGAATCTGAAGCGACGGCAAATCTGGGAGGACTTTGCTCAGAAGGACGAGTTCCAGGACTTCGTGGACAAGGACAAACTCGACTACCTTATGACGAACAGGCCAGTCAACTACGAACAGTCTGGAGAGCAGAACGAGTCAGTCGAGGAAGAGGACAGAAGGTATTATCCCGAAGTCGACCTGGTTCAGCCTCTGCGAAATCCTCGGCAGCAGAAAATCCCAAGGAATTCATACTACAGTCCAAGCATGTCGGACTCTCTGGACACTGTGCCGATCATGGCTAACGCTCAACCGCTGCAAAGTAGTCGCTACGACAACGGTGATTCCTATTACGCCATTGTGGAGAGTCTTGAAAATCCAAAGATCCTTCACAGACAAAATTTCGGCTACGGAGATTCCGGATACGGTTTTGACGACTACCGTCAAGGTAACAGACAGTTCTACATGCCTTCTGGCAATCAGCAGCAGCCGGGGCTTCGACAGTATCCCAGAAATGATCAGGATCAATATACTATTCCGCAACAGCCTTTTCAGCAATTCAACGACGGCGTTCAGTCGGATTATCAAACTTACGACGATTATATAAGCTCTGAAAACGCGGGGTCGTTTTACTCCGATGGATCACCGAGTGAAGAGACTTACAACCGAGACGTTCGGCGCGCTGTTCCGACTCCAGTAGAACTTGCAGAATATCAAAGCAGACAATCTTTTGGACCGCAAAAAAGGGAGCAGGACCTGGTGTACAAGAAGAAAGTTAGTGTTGTACTGGTACCAGAATCGAGGCAAAAGTCAGCTACGCAAGTTATAGGTGAGCCGATTGAGTTCTATACAAGCGTCGGAGACGTGAAAGAATCACCTAAGAAATCGAATGACATAAACGCTCCAAACCAGGACGATCAAGGTGATGAAACTTACGAGAGCGAAGATGGACTCAGAGTTCCACAGGCTAGACCAGAATCGCCATGCGTAAATGGAAACTGCGGATCTAGAGCGCGTGGAGATATTGCTATGGAACTTGGAGAACCGCAAGGTTCGCACGAAGAAGTTCAGCTCGAAAATAATTCGGACAAGGAACACAGAAGAAACGGTCGCAACCTGATTTCGCAGAAGAAGCTAACAGTCGATGAACCAGCCTTCAAAATGACGCCCGTTGAATCGGAACGTGATTTAGCAGCAGTCAGGAAGGAGAGAGGGACCGACGAAAATAAATCGCAGTACATATGCCTGAGAGAAGATTCGGGGGAAGATGACTCCGCTGGCGAGGAAGAGAGGACCCTATTCAAACTCGTGAAGAACGGCGATTACTACGAAGCGGTGCCAGTTGCAGTTGTGCCGGAGGATCTCAGTGCGTCCAGACAAAGGAAGATGTACCGAAGAATTGCAAGACAGAACGAGAAGGTGAGGAACAAGCGGCGCAAGTTCAGCGACGACGACTTCACCGATGATGACATGAACTACCACGTCCGTAGGGAGGCCTATTCGAGCAGAAGACCTGAAGAATTACTGCCAGGAAGTTCTTCAAGGTCACAGGTAATGCTCGAAGACTCTAACTATCGGTCGATCGGAGATGAAATGAACCGGGTGGAAGTGGGCCAGAGACTGAGTCCAGATGAATACGAGCTGCTGATGATGATTCC
The DNA here is from genome assembly GCF_021901455.1 of Neodiprion lecontei. Lineage (NCBI taxonomy): Eukaryota > Metazoa > Arthropoda > Insecta > Hymenoptera > Diprionidae > Neodiprion > Neodiprion lecontei. The sequence continues at coordinate 2,413,638 of NC_060262.1, forward strand.
GGTTAAGAAGACCGGCAGAATGCTGAAACGCTCGAGGAGAGAGATCGGCGACAATGTTATCGACAGGTCTGGAAACTACGAGGACATGAGTTACTTGTGGGACGACATTGTCGACGGTGAACAGAACGAGGCAAAGCTCCAGGAGTACATCGCGGAGAAGGAGAATATCGTTCGGGAGTTCCAAAATGCTCAGGCGAACCTGAACAAGTACTTGAAGAAGCTTGAGGCCATGCGGGATCCGGTGCAGCTGCAGAAGTTTGAGCGAATCATTACGAACCTCGGGTCTCACGATCACGAGGAAATGTCGCTGATCACCCAGGACGAACAGCAACGAATTCAACTCGCGGAGTATCTGAAGCAAGAGATCTTGAACAAGGTTCGTGGCTTCGATGCTTATCGCGGAGAATCGACGACGCCGGGCTGTGAAACTTCGACTCCGATATCGCTGTTCGATGCGGCAATGCCGAAGATTGAAAGCACGATCAACGACAAGCTGGTAAAGGTCGGGAACTTGACCGAATCACTGGAGGACTTCATCAACGAATTTGACAAAAAGTCCGAGGATAATTCGACGGCTAGTAGCAACGAGACTTCAAGTGCCAAGAACGAGAAGATCAGCTATAACATCTTCAACACCGCTCTGAGTAACGTTAAGAAATTCTTTGAGTTTCTAACTGGCGTTAATCTCATTTTCCGCAGACACTGATCAATCTTTGTCAATTGTAATTTATTCCATGAATTTTCTTCTTTTTATAAATCGTCTTTTTGATGGCCTGATTCTATGATTCTAGTTTTTACTTATTATTTGTGTACGTCACTGTCATTTTTACAGACCGATGAGGTCATAATTATTTATTAATCATTATGTTCCGTATATTCTGCTTGTTATACCGTGTATGCATATATGTATACATGCTTAAATAACATGTTTGTTAAATAATGTCGTTACCACATCCTGATGTAATAAAGAAATTTGCTGCAATCACGTACCGTTGGGCGAAATAAATATAATACATGTGTCCAGATAATCGCAAATACCTGCCTTAACCTAATTAATCATTTTTGCATGTCATGCTTGTCAGCGTTAAGTAAGAATTATAATAATACATCTTTTTTTTAACTCGATAAATTATTGAGAGCTGGTAAGTAAATATATTTAAGAGTAATTAATTAAAGTTTACACAGTATGATCAGATCTAATACGTACAAATAGTCTAGCAAACATCTTGCCAAAAGTAGAAGAATAAACTCGGGATGAGTAAAACTGTACGAATAGGCCAGTGATTGTTCTTCTAATCATGAAACTTGAGATCATTATCAACACATTCAGCAGGTAGCATACTACCTGACTTATAATTAGCTCAAGTGTCACAAGTACAGGATGAAATATCACGAGGCGCAATGAAATGACCATTCTTCAGAATGATAAAATAAAACACGATAATATGACGAAAATTTATTTAAACCCAACGATTTGTTCACGCAGGAATTTATTTAAAAAATTCACAAATAGGTTGACTGTAGAAAACGGCAAAATGAGAAATAAAGTAGCGAACTACTTTAAAAGCTACAAAAGACGCGAAGTTTTGACTTCACAATTTTTGAAAATACATCTAGCAATAAATCAAATCTACTTTTGGCTGTAAGTAGACATGTAATTATAAATTCATTCGATCAAATAGACGTAATAGTTAGTTATTTGCTGATCTACAGAGTTGAGATATTTGGATGCAATTGTAAACCGTAGCGTCGCATCAAGTGTGGAAGTCCATTGCTGTTGACTGGTGTACGAGTGTGAGTGTAAATAAATCAATCGAGCAATTCTTCATTGCGGATATAATAATATGAATACAACGCCGAGTGTGGAATTGTGTGCATAATATTTCGACGTTGCGAAAATCGTCCGTTTCGCAAGACTATCGTCGGTGGCTTACCTTTTTTTAACCGACTCATCAGATGCACTATAGTGCAGCGGAAAGTCGCTTTCGCAGCTTGTGTCGATTCGCACGTGACAGTTTAATTAATCTCCGGCGGAAATTCGATTTTTATTAATCTTCAAGTCTGTTCTATGAGATAGTGTAATCGAGTACTTAAAAATAACGCGAGTTTGATTCAAACGAAGTTAAAACACGATATTGTCTATGGGATATGTGCTGAAAGAATTTCTACCGTGTCTTGCAAATGCTGGAAAGTCGAAGGTTGCGAAAAGATATTTCTCAACGTGCTAGTTTGATGGAAACGAACGTATATTAAATTTAAAAATGGTTAAAACTGTTACATTTTCGCTGCTTTACTGCTTAAGCTTTTACATTTGCAGAATCAGCTGTGACCTCAATGAAATTTCATGGTACGTATTATTTTTTTGCTTTTTCATCACCTTCTCCATAATAGTGATTTTAAAAATCATCAATCAACTCGTTTCTTTACTCGCAGCTCATTCAAAATAATTTAATTTTCTCATCGTTGTTGTGAAACATTATTCGTTTCCCTGATAAATTGCGCAAGAATTTTAAAACAGTCGTGGAATGTTTGTTGGAAAAATTCAGGGTACAAACACACATCGATTGAGCAAATAGTAAGCAATAAACTGAGTGAATGAAAATAATACAGCGGAAATTGATTTCGAATCGAATAAACATCGACAACAAAATTGTAACCCGATTAACTCTTGAGAATATACGAGTATGTACCTAAACGTGAAATTATATTTTTAGCTGCGTCAGCTTTTGCTTGGTATGAATTTCAAAACCCGAAGATCGTTGACCCGATGTCCTTGTAACGAATTACGACTTATGCATAAACAATTTTATTCAGGCCGTCGGTCAGCGAAGCGTCGAATTCAGGATCTACGGAGATCGAGATTAAGCACAGCTTATTTGACGACCCTTCGAAGAGAACTGTGGCAGTAGTATTACCCTTGGACGAAGAGAAACCCCAGGTAGAAAATCATCAGAAGAAGAAACGATGTCGGAAAAACCGCCGGCACAGAAAAATGAAGCTGCGACTCGACCCAAACGATGCAACGGACAATAACAGAGATAATTTAGTGCAGACCAGATACAGGAAGAAGATCTCATCCGCAGAGATGGAAGGCCAGCAGGTTCCATCGATTCGCAGCGATTTCCATGAGAACACGAAACGGCGCGTCGACGGGTCTAAGGAATTTCAGGACATCGACGAGAGCTTGGAAAATCCGTTCATGAGAATATCGGAAAATCGGGGGTCTCACAGATCGAACAACGAGGAAGCGGAGATCGGTAGCTTCGAAAAAAATGACGAAGACGTTATTTTGAGACGGATCAGGAATCATATAATCAACCCTGGCGACTACAAAGTCCTGGCCCTGGTCGGCAAAAAGGACGATTATTCACCGCCTCAGAATCCGAAGAAATACATTTGCTACTGCAGAGAAGATGACTGCTCAGGTAAGGACTGCCAACCTGAGATTTACAAGCCCTGTTTAGGGTCGAGAAAAAATTCTAGACCCACACCTATGAACAATTGTGGCTTTAATAAGGTTAGAAATTACTCGCCGTCGAATGCCAAACACGATAACAAGAACTACGTTCAAACACTGGCAAAAGTCAACGTCGAAAACAGTGGAATGAACCACAAAATCTTGCAAGAAGAGGAGAATAATAAGAACGATTTCTCAAAGGAAACCAATTCCAATCAAAATATCCAGGCGCAAAAATCCACCGTGAATTTAGACCAACAGGACCAATTATCAGTCAAAAATTCTCAACGACTTGCAACTTCGACGCAGCAAAGTGTCAGCCAGATTCGCACTCCGAACAACAATCAGTGGCTGCGTCCAGTCCTTGAAATCAAAGGTACGGATTAAAACTTGTGATTTTTTAGCACATTACGCGATAAATTTTCTTTTCGCCAGTAATAAATGAACTGCAATTTTCTTTCAGGATCACCGATACAGTCTGGTAGTCAAGGATCCTCTCAAGAATTCAGTAGAACACAATCGGACGCAACCTTGAGTTGGCTTCCGTTTTTGAAGGATCAATCTACCAAGGGCAAGAACGAAGATGGAGTGCTGATGGCTCACGGTCAGGTACCTCTTCAGAAAAGTCGCACTGTTCAACTTCCGTCCGTTAAAGAGCCGGTGCCGAGCGTCGAGAAGCCTTTCGGTTACCTGGAAAACCCTGAATCTTATGTGATCTCATATGGAGATTCGACGACGATGGAATCAAGCACCGAGAAATATCAGCAATCGGAAGAGAATCGAGGCTATGACTCGAACGTGGAATCCAATGTCGGCTTGCCCGTTAGTTCGGAGGAATATTCATCGGACAAATTCGATGCTTCTACGGAGGGAAACCTGTATCTGCAAGTAGACGATGACCCAGAATCAGACGAAGTCACCAAAGCCTCGGTCCCGCTGAATCATCGTGTGAGTCTTCCTCACCCTGAAAATCACGACGACGATATTTACTTGCTCGGAGATTCGACGGAGGAATTAACTGGTCACAAAGAATTCGGCAATACTCCTCAGAAGTATGAACTTCCTCTGACGATGTCAAAGGACGACGAATATCAACCGGAAACAGATCAATTACACCACAAAATGTCTGGCTTCGGAACTCTGCGACCAGGATACAATCCTCTGCCACCAGGAAGTTTCGTTCACGAATTTCGAAGACCTTATAACGGTTACGGAAGTTATGTGGTGAGTCCAAATACGCAACCCAGCTGGAAAGATCGCTCGGGTTACTTGACCACTGAAATTCCTTTTCGAGCACAGCTGGAACGACCTACGATCGCAAGATCCGGCTGGAATGGATGCAACGTTTATCCGACTGCTCAGCTTTGGCCGTACAAAGGGACGATGCAGTCTCCGAATAATTACTACGGAATCGGAATAGGCGGTCCCGCATTGCGAAATTTTGGATATTACGGAAATCCGCATGCGGGAAAGCCGATGGAGGATAAAAGTCACTTGTATTATTCACCGATGATGAAGACAGGCAATGGAGGTTCAGGGTTGGCTCAACAACGACGTCCCGCGGCTAATGACAACCGCGATGATTATTCCGACATACAAGTCGTAACGAACGGATATTTCACTTCGAAAACATACGATGACGTGGAAGATGTCGGTGGCAACGACGATCAGGAAACGGGAAACGCGCAGGCGAAATTCGAGAGTAACGTTGACCGGGTACATCACCTCACTCAACAAGGCTTCGCTTATCCCACTTCGAATTTATACAATGGATACGAACCAGCGAATGATTGGAAAGCACAGAAAGAAAATTTCGCGGTCTTCGATGGAGAAAATTCGCGGTATCTTGAATCAGTGGAAGATGACGATGAAATGGAAAATCCTTCCGCAGTTTCTGCTGAAGCCAATACACCGATCGTCGATGAGGATCTGAACATTTTAGCCGTAACTGAGGAAAGTTCTTCGGAGGAATCCTCACCGAGTGAAGATTTTACTGGCGAAAATCAGTCAAAGGGTGTTTCAATGGATTCAGCTGTTCACCAGAGTCTGGATTTACTGAAAAAAGGAAATACGTCTAGGGTTGAAACTGTCGGCGGAAGAAAGATAGGAATATGGGGCACATCGGACTCGTTGGAGGCAATAGAACTAAATGCTGAGTCTTGGAATGAACAGTATGGAACAATTAGACCGGAAGAGAATATCTCATCGGATTCATTGGAAGTCTCGGAGGAGAAAACTTCAGAATTAATTGAAAATGGATCTCGAGGTCTTGAGTCGAAGTACGCTGATTCGAAAAACGATAATGGCGAAGAAGTTGGTTCCTATTACAAGGCAGACTGCCACTACCCAACGTCTTCTTTGTCCGATAAAAAGTATTCCGAGAACATTGTATCAGCAGAAAATGAAGGCAACGCTGAGCAACAAGACGTATCAAACCTTTCGCCGCCGATTATCATCGAGCCAATTGTAGCGATCGAAACTTCACCGACTAAATATTTTTCCCCGAATGACAGAGTCTTGGAGTACATAAAAAATCACGGTCAAAATTTATTACAACATTCTGATCCTTCTAGCCTTGACCAACAAGATGCAGTAAATCAAGGAGATCATATGGGCCAAACAAATGAGACCAAAGACCAAGAAACGTTTGTTCAAAATCCACAATACGTCGGAGAATATAGTCAAATGTCGACATCAGAGAATACGAATAGTGAAGAGATAACCGATGAGAAATCGGAAAATCTAGAGAGAATATTTACTCAGCCGAATATACCGGAAATCGATGAAATCGATGAAGATTCCGGTGATTCCACGGAGCGATTTGACGCTGATGCGGAAAATGAATCTAAGGAAAAATCTGTAATGACTTCGGAATATGTCCAGAGACCGGGAAAATATGGTGTACAGGATAAAATTAGTCCGACCGACTTATCATCTCTGAAAAATGAGGCGTCTGAGGATTTATCTCGAAGTTACGAAGATTGCACAGTGGAATCTGCGATTTCCGAAGTTTTAGGAGAAACCCGATATCCTGATAGTTACATATCCGAATCAATGGATGAATCAACAGAGTGCTCGCAGCTAGAAGATTCAGTTTCAAATGATCATCTAGACATGGAGAACTATGGATCCGAATCTATGGTTAAAAATTCTAAAGAAAACATTCAACAATATGGAACTGTAGAGGCTGGAGGAGGAAAGAATTTAAATTCCTATAACATTGGCAGTCACGATTATAATGATGAAAATTTGCAAAAAGAGAATGCGAGAACTCAAGAAGCGTCAGTTAATTTAGTTATGAATGAATACCGGAAGAATAATGATGAAAGCAATGCAGAATCCAATTACAAACCAACCACGGAGACTTACGCAGACAACAAAAGACTTCTGGTTGGCGAATTTCTGAATCCTTCTACTGGGAAAATCGTGCAAGAAGGTAAATCATTAAAATTATAAGATAGCGAGTGTGCAGGGAGAACACTAACAAAAATTTATTTCTTTACAGTCAACAGCCGGACAGAAATGAAACCTGAGGATCACGATGCTGTGGAAGACAACGGAATGCAGTTAACGGTTCAAAGTTCGAAACTAGAGGATAAAACGGATAGAAAATGGGACACCGCGCAACACAGAGTCGATTATGGGGACGGAAAATATTCAAGTTCACTTGAAGATGATAATGATTACGGATACGAGAATTTACGAGAAGATTCAAATACTCGGAAATATTCGGAGAAATTAGGAGCAGTGAGTTTGGTTGCAAATGAGGGAGAGGATCGTAACGAAATGAGTACCGCAGCATCGGTGAAGACTACACCATCTGTATCATGTAGTTGCAGAGTTCCCGAGGGTGAAATCACTACGGAGGCTTACAGAAATAACGAAAAACTTTCGTTAAGTGAAGTCCTGGAACCTACTGTTGAGAAAGACGTGCAGGATACAGAATCAATGAACACACATAAGATAAGCGATGACAAGGCCAACAGCAATTCCCAAGTACCTAGTCGAAAATCAACAACAGAAGCTTACGAAGAGAGTAGGAAACTCCTGCTTGGTGAATTCGTGGATCCTCCTACTAGAAAAGACGTTTCAGAAGAAGGATCATTGAATGCGTACAGTGGCAAGTATGGGGAATCAAATTTTGGCAATAATCCGACACCTGGAATGAGTGGGAAGGTCAACGGCTTCGTTGGAATTCAATCTACGACAAAAAATTCTAAAATAGATCACGAGGTAAATCGAAATGCGGGTAAATATCACGATTATAGAACATCAGGGCAATATTCGAGTTCTTGGAAAAATTCGGGAGAGTTGCAGAGTGCGCCAAGTTTGACTACCGATAAATACTCGAAGCATAATAAGAAAAGTAATGTGGCAAACTCTGCTTTTCGAATTCCTAGTCAAAAATCATCTACGAAGGCATATGAAGATAAAGAGAAACAACTTGCAGGTGGTGAATTTTTGATTTCTGCTAAAGAAAACGTGCCGAAAAACAATGCACTGAACCAAGAGAACGCTGAGGTTGAACTGATGAATAATGCCAAAAATCCCTTAGCCCAAATCGACGGTGAGATGAAAAGCTTTGGCAAAGAAACAGAGAATAATGACATGCAATCCACGAATGAAAAATCGAAACTAGAGAATGAAACGAATAAAATCGTTTCACAAGGTAATCCTGAGCCTAATAGCGACTCATTTTCAAATTCGCCGAATGAAGAAGATCACAACACGATGCTATTTCCAGGAAATTCTGGGGAGATAACGACAAAAAATTTTGAAATCAACGGAGTTGTACAATCGCTAGGCTCCTGCATCAAGCCACCAGAAGTACAAAATGATTCTGGTTACTTGGGAAGAATTGCTCCACGAAATCCAACTGCAGCTGTTGAGTCTTTCGGGGATCTTGTCGATTCCGATCTCTACTACATCGGAGACGGTGTAAGGCTACCATTGACCATAAAGCGGTTGCAGGATGGATCCTTTGCTCTGAGCATATCGGAGAAAATTTGTCAACAATGGGCGAAGGAGAAATGCCCCTGTTGCGTCCCGCGGGAGGGAAAAATTCTACAGGAAAAACACTGGGATGATAAAGACTTGGATTCACTAATGAAAACCAGCCGGAGCAGCCTCAGTCGAAGAGGAATTTCAGCTGATCAAAAATCAAAAAGTGATGAAATGGAGCTTGAGGATAATCCGGATATCGCGAAAGGTACGCAACTTCCCAAGAAAAGGAGTATCAGGTCGATAACTATGCCGGTTGACGAGTTCGCTCAATTATATAATTTGAATTTAAATTTAGAGGATTACAACGTGAAATCAACGGCGATTGAATCCACTCGGAGACACAAACTGACCGAAAGATCTAAGATGGAGAACGACAATCAAGCGCAGAGCAGCGATTTGGTCCAGAAAATTGTATCGATAAACGAGGTGCCTGAGAATGAGAAGGTCGGCGTATTGTTGTCGACTTTGCAAGACTTGATTGCAACAGAGCCGACGGAAATATCTGAGGTTGTGGATAAGCTCGAGGAAAATATAGCGAAGGAAATATTCAGGGGCGAATTAGGAGGGGATAACGGAGAGGAAGATGCTTCCGGGGATGAAGCGAAGCGATTATACGATTACCAGAAGAACAATCCTGTTCTGGAAAGAATAAGAATTATAAAGCAGCTGCAGATGGGTAAGGCAAGATGTGAACACAAGTACCAAAAGGACTGCGACTACGCGATTACCCAGAAAACTGAACTCCTTACGACAATACTGCGATGGCTTAAGGAGTTGTTGCTCACAAGTCAGATTGAATGATTTATTTGAACGTAATATATTTCATGTATATTTTTTGGCGGGCACTGTTTATTACTGTAAAAAAATATATCGTTATTCATGGTGTGAATTTTATTTCCGATGTAACGATTAGAAATCCATTCTAAAAGGTGGCAGGAAAAATACTTTTATCCTATACGAACAGTTGAAGAGCAATAAAATTCTATCTGATGGAAACTGTACCTGGTTTTTGTATTGCCTTATTTGTAGCGATTGGATCATCATTCATTTTCGAAAGTATACGGAACAGTTAATAAAAAAATAATCGATCAGAAATACTTTTGTGAAAATGTATAATGGTGCAAATTTAATATATAAAAATACTTCTCGAGTTCTCTTATATCGGATTCAGCGCGAAATCAATGGCGCCTAAATGAGGGCAATTTCTACGGAATAATTGTTCTATCGAGAGTATGGAAGAGACGGTTCAAATAATTCAAACAAAAATGATGCAAGCGCCACAGTTGCATGCGATCAGGCGTACATGGTGGAGCTACGAAAACAAACTATTATTACTGTTTAGATAGATGGATGGATGGTTAATTCGACTGGGAGAAATGCAGTGAGGACGGTTGATGTTAACATTTATACCTAGTAATATCATGAAATTATTCATGCTGTAATTCACACACACTTGTATGTTTTCAATAAAGATAAGACAACAAGAACAATAATTTTTGTGTAGTGTTTCATTTATTTAACCGAAGTAGAATCCTATTTGAATTTATACTTTTGTGTTCTGGTTCACTCTTATTTCGAACAGTCTGCTGAATTCACGTACGTTAAGTCTTATTGTTTCTGTAACAACTCTGACGTTCTTATCCTCGACATGGTAAATATTCAATTCTGATGCGTATGCTGATGGGATTTCATCAAAGCACTTTGACGGACCGTCAATTTTCCGGAATTCACATGTGGTTTTCTCGAATTTCACCTGGAGTCTATATTGTTTGACGAAGCATTCGCCTTCGTTTACGCTTCTGTGATATCGTTGTCTCCGACTTGGCTAGTTTCGATCTGACCCATTGCTCCATGAGGAATTTTAGAGTGAGCAGATGATCTTCATAGTATTCCATGGATAAAACTGATATGAGACCCAAATAGAGATTTATAGGCTCGATAAACGTAACACTAGTAATGGAATTTGCGATCCTGGGCTGAAACGTTTAATCTTTGGTTCGGAGCGTATTGAGACTACGCCCAATCGATTTCTCTCGCAAATTTACGTCGGATTAGCGCATGAAAGAATTTATTTCAGCACGATTCAAAATCGCGAAAATTTTCGCCAAAAATGCAAAGAGGTTAGCCTTACTTTTTCTTCATTTTTGGAGCCAAAAATTTTTGGTCTCAGATTCGATTTGAATGACCCTTACCTGACTGACTGGACCCTCAGGAACTCAGAAAACGCAGCGAAAAGAGCGTGGGACCAACAGGAGAGAAATGGCGGGCGAAAAAGCACCTGCCGAAAAATGTCGAAAACTCAGGTTCTCGTTTTTTGGCTGTAACTTTCGATGCGTTGATCGCAGCGTATTGGGACTGCGCCCAATCGATTTCTCTCGCAAAATTACGTCGGAATAGTGCCACAATTAATTTATTCCAGCACTTTTGAAAATCGCGAAAATTTTCGCCAAAAATACAAAGGGGTTAACCTTCCTTTTTTTTTCACCAAAAAATTTTTCGTCTCAGAATTGATTCGTATGACTCTTTCCCGACCAATTGGACCCCAAGGAACTCAGAAAACGCAGCAAAAGGAGCGTGGGATCAACGGGAGAGAAGATACGAGGAAAAAAGCACCTGCTGAAAAATGTCGAAAATTCAGGTTTTCGTTTTTTGGCTGTAACTTTCGATGCGTTGATCGCAGCGTATTGGGACTGCGCCCAATCGATTTCTCTCGCAAAATTACGTCGGAATAGTGCCAGAAAGAATTTATTCCAGCACTTTTCAGAATTGCGAAAATTTTCGCAAAAAATACAAAGGGGTTAGCCTTACTTTTTTTTCGGGCAAGAAACTTTTGGTCTCAGATTCGATTTGAATGACCCTTACCTGACTGACTGGACCCTCAGGAACTCAGAAAACGCAGCGAAAAGAGCGTGGGACCAACAGGAGAGAAATGGCGGGCGAAAAAGCACCTGCCGAAAAATGTCGAAAACTCAGGTTCTCGTTTTTTGGCTGTAACTTTCGATGCGTTGATCGCAGCGTATTGGGACTGCGCCCAATCGATTTCTCTCGCAAAATTACGTCGGAATAGTGCCACAATTAATTTATTCCAGCACTTTTGAAAATCGCGAAAATTTTCGCCAAAAATACAAAGGGGTTAACCTTCCTTTTTTTTTTACCAAAAAATTTTTCGTCTCAGAATTGATTCGTATGACTCTTTCCCGACCAATTGGACCCCAAGGAACTCAGAAAACGCAGCAAAAGGAGCGTGGGATCAACGGGAGAGAAGATACGAGGAAAAATGCACCTGCTGAAAAATGTCGAAAATTCAGGTTTTCGTTTTTTGGCTGTAACTTTCGATGCGTTGATCGCAGCGTATTGGGACTGCGCCCAATCGATTTCTCTCGCAAAATTACGTCGGAATAGTGCCACAATTAATTTATTCCAGCACTTTTGAAAATCGCGAAAATTTTCGCCAAAAATACAAAGGGGTTAGTTAACCTTCCTTTTTTTTTTACCAAAAAATTTTTCGTCTCAGAATTGATTCGTATGACTCTTTCCCGACCAATTGGACCCCAAGGAACTCAGAAAACGCAGCAAAAGGAGCGTGGGATCAACGGGAGAGAAGATACGAGGAAAAATGCACCTGCTGAAAAATGTCGAAAATTCAGGTTTTCGTTTTTTGGCTGTAACTTTCGATGCGTTGATCGCAGCGTATTGGGACTGCGCCCAATCGATTTCTCTCGCAAAATTACGTCGGAATAGTGCCACAATTAATTTATTCCAGCACTTTTGAAAATCGCGAAAATTTTCGCCAAAAATACAAAGGGGTTAACCTTCCTTTTTTTTTTACCAAAAAATTTTTCGTCTCAGAATTGATTCGTATGACTCTTTCCCGACCAATTGGACCCCAAGGAACTCAGAAAACGCAGCAAAAGGAGCGTGGGATCAACGGGAGAGAAGATACGAGGAAAAAAGCACCAGCTGAAAAATGTCGAAAATTCAGGTTTTCGTTTTTTGGCTGTAACTTTCGATGCGTTGATCGCAGCGTATTGGGACTGCGCCCAATCGATTTCTCTCGCAAAATTACGTCGGAATAGTGCCAGAAAGAATTTATTCCAGCACTTTTCAGAATTGCGAAAATTTTCGCCAAAAATACAAAGGGGTTAGCCTTACTTTTTTTTCGGGCAAAAAACTTTTGGTCTCAGATTCGATTTGAATGACCCTCTACTGACTAATTGGACCCCCAGGAACTCAGAAAACGCAGCGAAAAAGGCGTGGGATCAACAGGAGAGAAATTACGAAGGAAAAAGGACCTGCTGAAAAATGTCGAAAACGCAGGTTCTCGTTTTTCGGCTCTAACTTTTGATCAGTTGATCGCAGCGTATTGGGACTGCGCCCAATCGATTTCTCTCGCAAAATTACGTCGGAATAGTGCCACAATTAATTTATTCCAGCACTTTTGAAAATCGCGAAAATTTTCGCCAAAAATACAAAGGGGTTAACCTTCCTTTTTTTTTTACCAAAAAATTTTTCGTCTCAGAATTGATTCGTATGACTCTTTCCCGACCAATTGGACCCCAAGGAACTCAGAAAACGCAGCAAAAGGAGCGTGGGATCAACGGGAGAGAAGATACGAGGAAAAAAGCACCTGCTGAAAAATGTCGAAAATTCAGGTTTTCGTTTTTTGGCTGTAACTTTCGATGCGTTGATCGCAGCGTATTGGGACTGCGCCCAATCGATTTCTCTCGCAAAATTACGTCGGAATAGTGCCACAATTAATTTATTCCAGCACTTTTGAAAATCGCGAAAATTTTCGCCAAAAATACAAAGGGGTTAACCTTCCTTTTTTTTTTACCAAAAAATTTTTCGTCTCAGAATTGATTCGTATGACTCTTTCCCGACCAATTGGACCCCAAGGAACTCAGAAAACGCAGCAAAAGGAGCGTGGGATCAACGGGAGAGAAGATACGAGGAAAAAAGCACCTGCTGAAAAATGTCGAAAATTCAGGTTTTCGTTTTCTGGCTGTAACTTTCGATGCGTTGATCGCAGCGTATTGGGACTGCGCCCAATCGATTTCTCTCGCAAAATTACGTCGGAATAGTGCCAGAAAGAATTTATTCCAGCACTTTTCAGAATTGCGAAAATTTTCGCCAAAAATACAAAGGGGTTAGCCTTACTTTTTTTTCGGGCAAAAAACTTTTGGTCTCAGATTCGATTTGAATGACCCTCTACTGACTAATTGGACCCCCAGGAACTCAGAAAACGCAGCGAAAAAGGCGTGGGATCAACAGGAGAGAAATTACGAAGGAAAAAGGACCTGCTGAAAAATGTCGAAAACGCAGGTTCTCGTTTTTCGGCTCTAACTTTTGATCAGTTGATCGCAGCGTATTGGGACTGCGCCCAATCGATTTCTCTCGCAAAATTACGTCGGAATAGTGCCACAATTAATTTATTCCAGCACTTTTGAAAATCGCGAAAATTTTCGCCAAAAATACAAAGGGGTTAACGTTCCTTTTTTTTTTACCAAAAAATTTTTCGTCTCAGAATTGATTCGTATGACTCTTTCCCGACCAATTGGACCCCAAGGAACTCAGAAAACGCAGCAAAAGGAGCGTGGGATCAACGGGAGAGAAGATACGAGGAAAAATGCACCTGCTGAAAAATGTCGAAAATTCAGGTTTTCGTTTTTTGGCTGTAACTTTCGATGCGTTGATCGCAGCGTATTGGGACTGCACCCAATCGATTTCTCTCGCAAAATTACGTCGGAATAGTGCCACAATTAATTTATTCCAGCACTTTTGAAAATCGCGAAAATTTTCGCCAAAAATACAAAGGGGTTAACCTTCCTTTTTTTTTTACCAAAAAATTTTTCGTCTCAGAATTGATTCGTATGACTCTTTCCCGACCAATTGGACCCCCAGGAACTCAGAAAACGCAGCGAAAAAGGCGTGGGATCAACAGGAGAGAAATTACGAAGGAAAAAGGACCTGCTGAAAAATGTCGAAAACGCAGGTTCTCGTTTTTCGGCTCTAACTTTTGATCAGTTGATCGCAGCGTATTGGGACTGCGCCCAATCGATTTCTCTCGCAAAATTACGTCGGAATAGTGCCACAATTAATTTATTCCAGCACTTTTGAACATCGCAAAAATTTTCGCCAAAAATACAAAGGGGTTAACCTTCCTTTTTTTTTTACCAAAAAATTTTTCGTCTCAGAATTGATTCGTATGACTCTTTCCCGACCAATTGGACCCCAAGGAACTCAGAAAACGCAGCAAAAGGAGCGTGGGATCAACGGGAGAGAAGATACGAGGAAAAATGCACCTGCTGAAAAATGTCGAAAATTCAGGTTTTCGTTTTTTGGCCGTAACTTTCGATGCGTTGATCGCAGCGTATTGGGACTGCACCCAATCGATTTCTCTCGCAAAATTACGTCGGAATAGTGCCACAATTAATTTATTCCAGCACTTTTGAAAATCGCGAAAATTTTCGCCAAAAATACAAAGGGGTTAACCTTCCTTTTTTTTTTACCAAAAAATTTTTCGTCTCAGAATTGATTCGTATGACTCTTTCCCGACCAATTGGACCCCAAGGAACTCAGAAAACGCAGCAAAAGGAGCGTGGGACCAACCGGAGAGAAGATACGAGGAAAAAAGCACCTGCTGAAAAATGTCGAAAATTCAGGTTTTCGTTTTTTGGCTGTAACTTTCGATGCGTTGATCGCAGTGTATTGGGACTGCGCCCAATCGATTTCTCTCGCAAAATTACGTCGGAATAGTGCCACAATTAATTTATTCCAGCACTTTTGAAAATCGCGAAAATTTTCGCCAAAAATACAAAGGGGTTAACGTTCCTTTTTTTTTTACCAAAAAATTTTTCGTCTCAGAATTGATTCGTATGACTCTTTCCCGACCAATTGGACCCCAAGGAACTCAGAAAACGCAGCAAAAGGAGCGTGGGATCAACGGGAGAGAAGATACGAGGAAAAATGCACCTGCTGAAAAATGTCGAAAATTCAGGTTTTCGTTTTTTGGCTGTAACTTTCGATGCGTTGATCGCAGCGTATTGGGACTGCACCCAATCGATTTCTCTCGCAAAATTACGTCGGAATAGTGCCACAATTAATTTATTTCAGCACTTTTGAAAATCGCGAAAATTTTCGCCAAAAATACAAAGGGGTTAACCTTCCTTTTTTTTTTACCAAAAAATTTTTCGTCTCAGAATTGATTCGTATGACTCTTTCCCGACCAATTGGACCCCAAGGAACTCAGAAAACGCAGCAAAAGGAGCGTGGGATCAACGGGAGAGAAGATACGAGGAAAAAAGCACCTGCTGAAAAATGTCGAAAATTCAGGTTTTCGTTTTCTGGCTGTAACTTTCGATGCGTTGATCGCAGCGTATTGGGACTGCGCCCAATCGATTTCTCTCGCAAAATTACGTCGGAATAGTGCCAGAAAGAATTTATTCCAGCACTTTTCAGAATTGCGAAAATTTTCGCCAAAAATACAAAGGGGTTAGCCTTACTTTTTTTTCGGGCAAAAAACTTTTGGTCTCAGATTCGATTTGAATGACCCTCTACTGACTAATTGGACCCCCAGGAACTCAGAAAACGCAGCGAAAAAGGCGTGGGATCAACAGGAGAGAAATTACGAAGGAAAAAGGACCTGCTGAAAAATGTCGAAAACGCAGGTTCTCGTTTTTCGGCTCTAACTTTTGATCAGTTGATCGCAGCGTATTGGGACTGCGCCCAATCGATTTCTCTCGCAAAATTACGTCGGAATAGTGCCACAATTAATTTATTCCAGCACTTTTGAAAATCGCGAAAATTTTCGCCAAAAATACAAAGGGGTTAACGTTCCTTTTTTTTTTACCAAAAAATTTTTCGTCTCAGAATTGATTCGTATGACTCTTTCCCGACCAATTGGACCCCAAGGAACTCAGAAAACGCAGCAAAAGGAGCGTGGGATCAACGGGAGAGAAGATACGAGGAAAAATGCACCTGCTGAAAAATGTCGAAAATTCAGGTTTTCGTTTTTTGGCTGTAACTTTCGATGCGTTGATCGCAGCGTATTGGGACTGCACCCAATCGATTTCTCTCGCAAAATTACGTCGGAATAGTGCCACAATTAATTTATTCCAGCACTTTTGAAAATCGCGAAAATTTTCGCCAAAAATACAAAGGGGTTAACCTTCCTTTTTTTTTTACCAAAAAATTTTTCGTCTCAGAATTGATTCGTATGACTCTTTCCCGACCAATTGGACCCCAAGGAACTCAGAAAACGCAGCAAAAGGAGCGTGGGATCAACGGGAGAGAAGATACGAGGAAAAAAGCACCTGCTGAAAAATGTCGAAAATTCAGGTTTTCGTTTTCTGGCTGTAACTTTCGATGCGTTGATCGCAGCGTATTGGGACTGCGCCCAATCGATTTCTCTCGCAAAATTACGTCGGAATAGTGCCAGAAAGAATTTATTCCAGCACTTTTCAGAATTGCGAAAATTTTCGCCAAAAATACAAAGGGGTTAGCCTTACTTTTTTTTCGGGCAAAAAACTTTTGGTCTCAGATTCGATTTGAATGACCCTCTACTGACTAATTGGACCCCCAGGAACTCAGAAAACGCAGCGAAAAAGGCGTGGGATCAACAGGAGAGAAATTACGAAGGAAAAAGGACCTGCTGAAAAATGTCGAAAACGCAGGTTCTCGTTTTTCGGCTCTAACTTTTGATCAGTTGATCGCAGCGTATTGGGACTGCGCCCAATCGATTTCTCTCGCAAAATTACGTCGGAATAGTGCCACAATTAATTTATTCCAGCACTTTTGAAAATCGCGAAAATTTTCGCCAAAAATACAAAGGGGTTAACCTTCCTTTTTTTTTTACCAAAAAATTTTTCGTCTCAGAATTGATTCGTATGACTCTTTCCCGACCAATTGGACCCCAAGGAACTCAGAAAACGCAGCAAAAGGAGCGTGGGATCAACGGGAGAGAAGATACGAGGAAAAAAGCACCTGCTGAAAAATGTCGAAAATTCAGGTTTTCGTTTTTTGGCTGTAACTTTCGATGCGTTGATCGCAGTGTATTGGGACTGCGCCCAATCGATTTCTCTCGCAAAATTACGTCGGAATAGTGCCACAATTAATTTATTCCAGCACTTTTAAAAATCGCGAAAATTTTCGCCCAAAATACAAAGGGGTTAACCTTCCTTTTTTTTTTACCAAAAAATTTTTCGTCTCAGATTCGATTTGAATGACCCTCTACTGACTAATTGGACCCCCAGGAACTCAGAAAACGCAGCGAAAAAGGCGTGGGATCAACAGGAGAGAAATTACGAAGGAAAAAGGACCTGCTGAAAAATGTCGAAAACGCAGGTTCTCGTTTTTCGGCTCTAACTTTTGATCAGTTGATCGCAGCGTATTGGGACTGCGCCCAATCGATTTCTCTCGCAAAATTACGTCGGAATAGTGCCACAATTAATTTATTCCAGCACTTTTGAACATCGCGAAAATTTTCGCCAAAAATACAAAGGGGTTAACCTTCCTTTTTTTTTTACCAAAAAATTTTTCGTCTCAGAATTGATTCGTATGACTCTTTCCCGACCAATTGGACCCCAAGGAACTCAGAAAACGCAGCAAAAGGAGCGTGGGATCAACGGGAGAGAAGATACGAGGAAAAATGCACCTGCTGAAAAATGTCGAAAATTCAGGTTTTCGTTTTTTGGCCGTAACTTTCGATGCGTTGATCGCAGCGTATTGGGACTGCACCCAATCGATTTCTCTCGCAAAATTACGTCGGAATAGTGCCACAATTAATTTATTCCAGCACTTTTGAAAATCGCGAAAATTTTCGCCAAAAATACAAAGGGGTTAACCTTCCTTTTTTTTTTACCAAAAAATTTTTCGTCTCAGAATTGATTCGTATGACTCTTTCCCGACCAATTGGACCCCAAGGAACTCAGAAAACGCAGCAAAAGGAGCGTGGGACCAACGGGAGAGAAGATACGAGGAAAAAAGCACCTGCTGAAAAATGTCGAAAATTCAGGTTTTCGTTTTTTGGCTGTAACTTTCGATGCGTTGATCGCAGTGTATTGGGACTGCGCCCAATCGATTTCTCTCGCAAAATTACGTCGGAATAGTGCCACAATTAATTTATTCCAGCACTTTTGAAAATCGCGAAAATTTTCGCCAAAAATACAAAGGGGTTAACGTTCCTTTTTTTTTTACCAAAAAATTTTTCGTCTCAGAATTGATTCGTATGACTCTTTCCCGACCAATTGGACCCCAAGGAACTCAGAAAACGCAGCAAAAGGAGCGTGGGATCAACGGGAGAGAAGATACGAGGAAAAATGCACCTGCTGAAAAATGTCGAAAATTCAGGTTTTCGTTTTTTGGCTGTAACTTTCGATGCGTTGATCGCAGCGTATTGGGACTGCACCCAATCGATTTCTCTTGCAAAATTACGTCGGAATAGTGCCACAATTAATTTATTCCAGCACTTTTGAAAATCGCGAAAATTTTCGCCAAAAATACAAAGGGGTTAACCTTCCTTTTTTTTTTACCAAAAAATTTTTCGTCTCAGAATTGATTCGTATGACTCTTTCCCGACCAATTGGACCCCAAGGAACTCAGAAAACGCAGCAAAAGGAGCGTGGGATCAACGGGAGAGAAGATACGAGGAAAAAAGCACCTGCTGAAAAATGTCGAAAATTCAGGTTTTCGTTTTCTGGCTGTAACTTTCGATGCGTTGATCGCAGCGTATTGGGACTGCGCCCAATCGATTTCTCTCGCAAAATTACGTCGGAATAGTGCCAGAAAGAATTTATTCCAGCACTTTTCAGAATTGCGAAAATTTTCGCCAAAAATACAAAGGGGTTAGCCTTACTTTTTTTTCGGGCAAAAAACTTTTGGTCTCAGATTCGATTTGAATGACCCTCTACTGACTAATTGGACCCCCAGGAACTCAGAAAACGCAGCGAAAAAGGCGTGGGATCAACAGGAGAGAAATTACGAAGGAAAAAGGACCTGCTGAAAAATGTCGAAAACGCAGGTTCTCGTTTTTCGGCTCTAACTTTTGATCAGTTGATCGCAGCGTATTGGGACTGCGCCCAATCGATTTCTCTCGCAAAATTACGTCGGAATAGTGCCACAATTAATTTATTCCAGCACTTTTGAAAATCGCGAAAATTTTCGCCAAAAATACAAAGGGGTTAACGTTCCTTTTTTTTTTACCAAAAAATTTTTCGTCTCAGAATTGATTCGTATGACTCTTTCCCGACCAATTGGACCCCAAGGAACTCAGAAAACGCAGCAAAAGGAGCGTGGGATCAACGGGAGAGAAGATACGAGGAAAAATGCACCTGCTGAAAAATGTCGAAAATTCAGGTTTTCGTTTTTTGGCTGTAACTTTCGATGCGTTGATCGCAGCGTATTGGGACTGCACCCAATCGATTTCTCTCGCAAAATTACGTCGGAATAGTGCCACAATTAATTTATTCCAGCACTTTTGAAAATCGCGAAAATTTTCGCCAAAAATACAAAGGGGTTAACCTTCCTTTTTTTTTTACCAAAAAATTTTTCGTCTCAGAATTGATTCGTATGACTCTTTCCCGACCAATTGGACCCCAAGGAACTCAGAAAACGCAGCAAAAGGAGCGTGGGATCAACGGGAGAGAAGATACGAGGAAAAAAGCACCTGCTGAAAAATGTCGAAAATTCAGGTTTTCGTTTTCTGGCTGTAACTTTCGATGCGTTGATCGCAGCGTATTGGGACTGCGCCCAATCGATTTCTCTCGCAAAATTACGTCGGAATAGTGCCAGAAAGAATTTATTCCAGCACTTTTCAGAATTGCGAAAATTTTCGCCAAAAATACAAAGGGGTTAGCCTTACTTTTTTTTCGGGCAAAAAACTTTTGGTCTCAGATTCGATTTGAATGACCCTCTACTGACTAATTGGACCCCCAGGAACTCAGAAAACGCAGCGAAAAAGGCGTGGGATCAACAGGAGAGAAATTACGAAGGAAAAAGGACCTGCTGAAAAATGTCGAAAACGCAGGTTCTCGTTTTTCGGCTCTAACTTTTGATCAGTTGATCGCAGCGTATTGGGACTGCGCCCAATCGATTTCTCTCGCAAAATTACGTCGGAATAGTGCCACAATTAATTTATTCCAGCACTTTTGAAAATCGCGAAAATTTTCGCCAAAAATACAAAGGGGTTAACCTTCCTTTTTTTTTTACCAAAAAATTTTTCGTCTCAGAATTGATTCGTATGACTCTTTCCCGACCAATTGGACCCCAAGGAACTCAGAAAACGCAGCGAAAGAAGCGTGGGATCGAAGGGAGAGAAGATACAAGGAAAAAAGCACCTGCTGAAAAATGTCGAAAATTCAGGTTTTCGTTTTTTGGCTGTAACTTTCGATGCGTTGATCGCAGCGTATTGGGACTGCGCCCAATCGATTTCTCTCGCAAAATTACGTCGGAATAGTGCCACAATTAATTTATTCCAGCACTTTTGAAAATCGCGAAAATTTTCGCCAAAAATACAAAGGGGTTAACCTTCCTTTTTTTTTTACCAAAAAATTTTTCGTCTCAGAATTGATTCGTATGACTCTTTCCCGACCAATTGGACCCCAAGGAACTCAGAAAACGCAGCAAAAGGAGCGTGGGATCAACGGGAGAGAAGATACGAGGAAAAAAGCACCTGCTGAAAAATGTCGAAAATTCAGGTTTTCGTTTTTTGGCTGTAACTTTCGATGCGTTGATCGCAGCGCATTGGGACTGCGCCCAATCGATTTCTCTCGCAAAATTACGTCGGAATAGTGCCACAATTAATTTATTCCAGCACTTTTGAAAATCGCGAAAATTTTCGCCAAAAATACAAAGGGGTTAACCTTCCTTTTTTTTTTACCAAAAAATTTTTCGTCTCAGAATTGATTCGTATGACTCTTTCCCGACCAATTGGACCCCAAGGAACTCAGAAAACGCAGCAAAAGGAGCGTGGGATCAACGGGAGAGAAGATACGAGGAAAAAAGCACCTGCTGAAAAATGTCGAAAATTCAGGTTTTCGTTTTTTGGCTGTAACTTTTGATGCGTTGATTGCAGCGTATTGGGACTGCGCCCAATCGATTTTTTTCGCAAAATTACGTCGGATTAGCGCATGAAAGAATTAATTTCAGCACTTTTCAAAATCGCGAAAATTTTCTCCAAAAATGCAAAGGGGTTAGGCCGACTTTTTATTTTTATCTTCCGACTGAAAAGTTCTGCTCTGAGATTGGATTTACACGACCTTCTCCCGACCAATTGGACCGCCAGGAACTCAGAAAACGCAGCAAAAATAGCGTGGGATCAACAGGAGACAAATTACGATGTAAATATCTAATTATCACTGTGTCATCGTCGAAGTTCCATTGATGTGACGAATCAAACAATCTCTCTCAGCCTTTTTCAAAAAGCGGAATGCTCTTAGCCGGAATAGAAGTGGACGTTCACTGCCAGCGCAGTTAGTCAAGGTAAGTAGGGGAAATGAATTGAAAACAAATTGTTCAATAGACCGGATATACGGTTAAAGTAGTTTATAATTTAAAATATATATATATTTATATATATATAAACTGTACATAATTGATATATTTATAGATAATATGTGTTTTAATAAAGTAATGGTGAGCGTGATAAATTAAACAAGTATCTTTGTTTCATACAAACTAAGAAATCCCCCAATTTTTCTGACAGTCGGATGAATTTGGAGGATCTCCAGTAATCACAAATTGTATGTATATGTTTCGTTTCATCTACATTAAATTCAACATTTTTCATTATTATACCCTATTCAGTCCATCCTACAAATACATTTTACAGACTGTTTTACATTTTACGATAATCACATATTCTCACCTATCAAATTTCCTGTACGTCGCAGTTTTTTTTTACATTTCATCCAATCGCTCATTCAAATAATTACGGAAAATTCAGATGTTTTCGGGTGGCATCATCCTCTAAAACATTGTCAATGAATCGTTATAGTGCGAAATCACAAACAATCACAAATAGTCATTTCTGTTCACATTAAATACAGATTCTGATATAGTGTATGGGTATTTTATGCGAAGGAAAAAGAACATTACATGCGTTAATAACAGAACACGAGTCCCACGCAGACAAAATAATGTAGAGCATGTTTTTTGAGCTATGCAAGCCAAGATTGCCAATTGAAAGGCCTGTGCCAAATATGCCAAGATTGATCATTGAAAGGCCTGTGCGTGTAAATAATATTATGCAGTAACTGTGAAATGGACTTTGTAATATTTATATATCCATCGAGTCAAAGATGAAGTAGTCGAATAAGAAATCGTCGATAAAAAAAAAATTCGATTGCAATACACAAAGTCGCCGTATATCGTATACACTTTTGACTCTAGACGTATAAACTATTTACATAAGAAAACGTGGTCACGGAATAGAGAGATAGATTTTCTCCTATATATATTGTACTCATAAATAAGAATAATAATAATAATAATAATAATAATAATAATAATAACAACAACAATAATAGTCGTATATTAAATACGTTAAAGAATTAAATAATATGTATGTAATAGGTCTGAACATTAACAAACCATACAGAATAAGGGAATAAACGTCCTCTATAATTCCAATGCGTATTTACATCGATTCAAGAACTAATACTGTATGATTTTTTCTTTAAAAGTTATTACAATCGGTAAATATCAAAATTCGAATTGCAACCTCATATATTATATGTATATGGTAATACTTCACTCTCTGTCACATCGGTATATCTTTATTTATTTGCTTGCTTAATAATAAGAATACGATAAAAATGTTTATTAGAAAAATGACCAAATGACGACAGCTATTTCGAAATCGCACCTAATAGTAAATCTAGCATCGCTTCGTTTGTCTCTTTTTCCCTCGATTTTTCTTAAATAAGAACAAATTAATGTATGATAATAAATAACTAATCTCGGAATAGCTGCCACGGGTACGACTTAGTCGTGTTAATCGATATAATATTTGAGCGCAGCTGAATCCGTATTTCAAAAACTCGGTCGGATTGATATTATTTTACAATGCAAATTTGTACCACTACTGAATAAAATATGTTGGATATACATAAATACGTATATATTTTCCATTCACAAAAGGTCAAGATAACATTTTTAATGTTACAATACGAGGAAAAATAAGCACATTTGAATAAATAATTTCAACGTCAGATTCAGCTGCCTGTGGCTAATGTATATGTACGACGTTTAATTCAGGTTTGTTTGACCATTGTATAACGCAAATACAACGTCTTTTTCGTAAACAAAATTATTGCGTCAAATATCTATGAGGGTTTAGTCAATTTGAATAAGAATCTTTGTTAGTGTTGTTTTTTTTTACAATTTTTTATGCCGTCCACTAATGGTATGACAGCGAAAACTTAAGGAACGTGTTTTAAAACGTGCACGAATAACAGAACGAGATGTAACGAAAAAAATTTAATTCCTGTTTCATTTAGATCTAAGATCTTTGGTATAATATAGCTAGACTCAGAGATATTTGTCGCATTAAAGCGCTGTCGTACTTAACCAATTGTAATTTAAAATAATTATCGGTATCAATTGCCTAGTAGAGGGGTAAGTTTCAGCTACCCTGATAAGGCATCTGATCGGGAACAGACGATGAGTGATTTTGATTCGGACTGTGATAGTGAAGGCTGTTGCTGTCCTGTGACATTTCATTTCCCACCGGTTCTTCATACTTTCCTCTTTTGAATCTGCCGTAAAGGGACGAATACGGCAAATTGTAATGTATCGCGGCTTGATTTATACTCATGTGACCCATTCTGCAAAGAGAAAAAAAAAAAAAAAAAAAACACCTCGATATTACAACACGTAAAACAATGGCAGGGAAAGTAGAGTTTTTATTGGATTCACAGTAGATATAAAAACAAATGTTTCATTTTAAATATACTGAAAAAAAAATAAACGAGTACCAAAGAGTTAAGACTCCATTATTTAGAAACGTTAGAAAAGTGTATCTTAAAGGACTTAACCAAGCAAGAAATTAGTAACAGACGCAAGTTCTTTATTGCCTTAGAATGTTTGATTCACACTCGCGGACGAAAAAGTGTTTCTTGAAATACAACTAGGCAACATTTTTACTGTTATATAACAGGTGTTATTTCTCACCTAACAGCCTCGAGAGCTTCAGTCATGGCGTCTTCGCTCCAAGGCGTCGGATTGCTCCTGCTCAATTCGATCCCCTCTCTTTTGCATCTGCCATAAAGAGTTCCAGTCGGGATACCAAATTCCGTGGAAGCACGCTGGACGGACGTTTGTCCAGACCGAATCGCTTCCAAGGCTCTGTCTAGGTCAGCGGGCGACCACGTGGTCGGACTGGCGTTGAAAGGTGCCGCTAATCTGATCCCTTCTCTCCTGGCAATCTTGTACAAGGTGCTTGAGGGTATTCCGAAAGCTTTCGATGCCTTGTTCGCGGAAATTGTTCCCGTCCTCAGAGCCTCCAAAGCGTTGTTCAGACTCTCGTCGCTCCACGACTTCGTCGGACCGTCTTTTTTCGGCGTATCGATACCGAGTCGATGCGCCCGCTGCCACAACGTCGTCGATGGAATCCCAAAAGTAGCTGTTTGTATGTAAAATATCAATGTTAAAAATTGAATAAACAACTTGCACAACTTGTTCAACGAATGTAAATAATCGTTGTTACGATTTTCGATACTCACCGGATGCTTTTGTGAGGCTCATATCGTGATTTCGCAAAGCGTCCAGAGCGGCGTCCATGTCGTCCTGTGTCCAAGACTTGGATCCGTGATGATGGGAGCCGATTTGTCCGGAATGTGATCTGCCGTTGTCCCCACCATCGGAATGACCGGAACTGCCTGACGGCATGAGGCCAAGAAGCTCTGGAGTGATCATCATCATGTTGTCATTATCGCCGGTCGTTTTTGAACTGACGCTAGCTCGATCTGACATATGACTATCTATATCTATCGTGTCCGTCGAGTCCATCGTGTGCAGTGTCTCAAATTTTATTTTAACACTGTCACAATTTTGTATTTCTGTAACATATAATTAACAACCATCGCAAGTATTACCACACGCTGTGATTTTTGTGAATTTCGCTTTTGTTTTTTTAAGCTTTCGAATCATCTTTACAGACGTGGCAAAAAAAAAAAAAAATAGCCAACATCCCCAACAACGATATACAATCAATTTATAGTCATTCACATCCCCATTTTCAATTTCGATTTTC
This sequence comes from Neodiprion lecontei, assembly GCF_021901455.1. Classification (NCBI taxonomy): domain Eukaryota; kingdom Metazoa; phylum Arthropoda; class Insecta; order Hymenoptera; family Diprionidae; genus Neodiprion; species Neodiprion lecontei. Next base: position 2,439,347 of record NC_060262.1, read on the forward strand.
CGAGTTTCGTAGAACTCTACCTTATTGGAAAAAAAAGAAATAAATAAACAAATAAACACCCGCCGTCGTGCGGTTTGAATAAACGATTCGACGATGATCATTTTACGGTTACGTGACTCTATTAAACTTAAAACGGTATTACGATAAGAGGAGCCCCCCCATCCCACCTCCCTGCTCGTATAATAAAATGATGTTGCGTAGGCAGCAAATTCAATGCGGAGGAACGCAAATTTAATCACAACTAGTTAAGTCTTATTAACCCAATTATTTTGATTTGTCATCAAGCTAACATGCCGTAGTACAACGTAATTATTCTCATCACCGGTTTTTACCTCATAGAAAATTTCCATAATATACATAGCAATGAAAAATTAAACAAAGAAGACGCAAAAAGGTAAAATATGGAAAAAATTTCCACGAATCGTATTAATGATAAAATTCATTCATTCGTTTCTTCATGTACCCCATTACTTCCGTTGTATACCTATACGTACAATATACTTGATGGTTGTTACGCTACTTACTGCTCACTGTTTTCATCATCACTAATTATTTCGTTTAAATATTGGTCGAATAGACACTTTCCGACCTATCGTCGTTCGTATTTCAACTGTATTCTAAATAAACAGTACCTAATCAAATCTAAACTGTCATCGATATGCTTTTCGAAACACACGTTCATTGTTATCATACGTATAATAGTCTACGCTTGTCCTGACGTATGCCGGTATAAATAAAGGTTTATGCATTATGTCACAAAGGAATAGGTACATATTAATATACCTGTCGATTGGTGATCAGGGTCTCTCAAGTGCGTTATCGTAGTACCAACTAGAGTAGCACTGGGAGGTGTAGGTTGAGTTTCGGGTGGTAAATCAACGTCTCCTGGATCCGTATGGTGCCCGTAATGTCCCATTCCTGTGTGACAAAACATCTCACCTTTATTTCAAGTGATTAAAATCTGTCCTAAAGTATCCATTATATAGATATGCCCCACACCTTTGACTATCGACGACGAAACCTCATCAAAAATTTCTATAACCAATCATTATTCTCTTTTCCTTACTTTTGTTTGCTTCTTCTTCTTCTTCTTCGTTTTTTTTTATCTCTCTTTCTCTCTCTCTCTCTCTCTCTCTCTCTTATCGTTAGTCCCTACGAAAAAAAAAGAAAAGAAAAAAAAACTTTTCAAGCGTCATTTCCAGTTACGTATATCAAACTATTTCCTTACCCTATAATAATAGTATGTCTATCAGTTCCTCTTTCCGGATACCGTACGTGTACAGAAACTGGCATAGGGATGCATACTTATGCACTTTTTATAACGCATTCCATCCATCCATACATACATCCATACATACATACATGCATACATGCGTACATACATATGCTCGAACCTAAAAAACCATCAATTTCGGTAAATGTAAACTTTGTTTTTCCCCCCCTCTCATCATACACGATCATAGATCGACGATCGCGACGAAACGTGTACCTAGTTAAATATCACTCGAGGTATATATATGTATATATAATCTTTCGGATATCAAGCGCATTGTATAAACGACACATACATCTATAGACACATATAAATGGGGATGTGAATGACTCAGTATTGTTCATACCACACACAAACATATAACAATATTACTATTTTACACACTTAAAATGTACATGTTTATCTAATTAATTTTCATCACCGAATTTCCAGTGAACGATGCTCCACGTGTTCGTGGGAGATAGGGGAAAATCGTAGAAACGAACGAAAGAAGCGAGCAATGAGAAAAAAAAAAAAAAAAAAACGACCTCGATTCGTGACTGTTACAAATATATTAATTTTATATTAATTGTTGAAGGAAAAAAAAAAAACAATGAAAGATTTTTTTATTCGCTTTTAAAATATAGGAAGTGTAAAAACAAAAAAAAAAAAACGAAAAGAATGGAATGAAAGAATATACATTATGTCCGTAATAGGCGAGGGCGAGAAATTTGACGGTGGATTCTTTGCTAGCGCACAGTTTTTTATTTGTTTAAGTTTCTTGATTATTATTTTTATATATATATATATATTTTTTTTTTCAAAGAAATTGTTTTTATCGTTTCACGTTCAGGTGTGGGGCAGCAAATCGCGTGAAATCCACTTACCGTTATTGTTGTTCGTGTTACCGTTGCTTATTTCCTTTTGTCGCGATTCTAAAACTATTGTCGGCTCACCGAACTCTTCATCTTCGGTCTGCCAGTCCCTGTGATTCTACAAATCGAGAGACAGAGAGAAAAAGATAATATTGAATATACATTTCTCAATTGTTCTCTACTTTCTCCATTTTGTCTATATTTTTATTCTTTCATCTATCGTCATCATTATTATCACAAAAAAAACGCGCGCCGCCTTCTTAAAATCAATTCGCGCTCGAAAATCTCTCTTCATCGTCAATTTGTTTCCTCTACATTATACATGCATGCGTTTTATTTCAAATTACCTTTGACGGTCAGGTCTGATACTAACAGAGGAAAATAAAAAAAAAAATAAAGAAAAATTTCTCCCGCTTTTGTCTCTAAAAATTGTATAATATACGTATATATAATAATAATATTCTTTTAATTGCGCTTCTTTTGTTTATGTATAACGTCCGAATTTCCGGTTACCCCGAAGGGCCTCCTCCCCTCTCCTCTCCTCTCCGCCCCTCTCATCACCCGTCATCTCACCGGCACTCCTCTCCTCTCCACTCCACTCGTACTCTCATAATCTCAAACGATCGTCAGCTTACCTCTTTGTCGTCCCGATTGTTGAATCCTTCGGTTTCCTCTTCTTTGTACTTCTCGAAATGCCTGTTACCCGGTGTATCCGAGGACCTTGCCTCAAACCTGGGCCTTTTATACCTCGGATGATGCTGTCTTCTAAGCTTTGTATAATTCAAACGTGGTGTACCGGTACCGGAAGAATCACGATCCCTAGGCGGCGAACTTAGGCTAACAGAAGACGGTGGACCCTCTCTACTTTCCGGTACCTCGCAGAGGCCCTTTATCTTCAATTGATCCGCAGTCTTCAGGAGTGACTGCAACAACGCAATTAAACAACGCCGTCAAATTTTAACATTCTCATTACCCTTTCGTCCGTCGATAACACGTTAAAATAATGATAATTCGAAATTTTATACAAATTTTTTTTTTTTTCAAAATCCCTTCTTTCCCTTCATCAATTTTTCCCCTTTTTTAATTACCGTACATTGTGATTCATTTTTTTTTAAATATTTTTCTCACGTTTCTCATTCTCCAACGGACTATCGTTTTCGTTGTCGTCGTCGTCGTTATTGTTACACTTATAACACGAATCGCGAATGTTATTTGCAACATATATATTATACAATCGTCGCAAAGAGACGGATACGTAATACGTACATGTACAGTCGACACTCTCGATAAGGCCGCTTCTCCCCCCATTGCTCGAGTTGGAACAAAGCGCGCTCGTTGTCCCA